>NW_026781289.1:0-300000 GCF_030144855.1 Hypanus sabinus
TTGTTTGCCGTCTTCTCGGAGGGAGGGGGCTCGCTTATTTCGGTGGGTGTTCCGGGTAGTCCCGGGGCCTTTGTTTCCAGAACACAGAGGGTCTGAAGCCACGGTGATAAGCAGAGCAATGGGAGCGCTGACACTCAAACCAGGAATCAACTGGAGGTCGGGGTGTCCCTCAAACTTCCATATTCCTTCTCCCTCAATCGTCCCCTCCCTGCAAACTTCCTCCCTCTCGGTAGGGATTTCTCTCCTCCCTCTATTCCTTCGCCCCACCACCCTGTCCACTCTCTCTCTGTCTCTATTTCTCTCCTGCTTTCGCCAGTTAGCTCCCCCTCTCTCACTCTCACTACTCCCCTTAATTTCTCCGCAGGAATCACGTATCTCTATGTTGAACACCCTCTCTCCTCACATCGCCCCTGTCTGACCCCAGTACACCACGTCTCTGTTTCGCCAAAGCCATTTCCTTCCGCTCAAGCTGGTCTCTGTTTCTCCTCATTCTCACTACTCTTCCTCCAGCCTCTCTCATCTCTCCAGACCCTCACACCCTCAGTCTCCCTCTTCCCCAGCACTTCCTCCCCCTGCTTCCGGCTCCTCTCTTTATCAGCTGCTCATCTGGTGTTTGTTTGTCTCGCTGAGCTCAGAGATGCAGAGGATCCTCGACAGCATGGGCGACAGCGAGACTTACATGAATGTGCAGCTCGTAAACTCGGACTCACCGTCTCCATCGGGAGGTGAGTAGGGCAGAGACTCGGGGTAGCATCAATCTCTTTCTGACCCCAAGAGTATGTGATGGGACGGTGTGAATGGATCTTCTCTCTGTGTCTCACCGCGTAATGTCTGATGGGACGGTGTGGTGGGAGATTTACTTTGAGCCTGACCCCGGGATTGGGTGATAAGAAAGTGTGGAAAGCGCTTCTCTCTGTGCCTCACCCTAGGAGTGTGTGATGGGACGGTGTGGAAGGAGCTTGACTCTGCGTCTGACCAGGCAGTGTGTAACGTGACGGCTTTGAGGAAGCTTTACCGTGCGTCTGACCTCGGGAATGTGTGATGGGACGGTGCGGAGGGAGCTTCACAGTGTGCCTGAACCCCATACTGTTAAAGGTCTAGATGTGTTAAATATGTTCAGGATTTTTTTTTCTAAATCAATATATAGATATACCAACTAAAGAGGATGCAATATTAGATCTCCTGTTAGGAAATAATTTACGGCAAGTAACGGAGGTGTGTGTCGGGGAATACTTTGGTTCCAGTGATCATAACGTCATTAGTTCAACTTGATCATGGAGAAAGATAAATCTGGGTGTCGGGTTGAAGCACTAAACTAGAAAAAGGCCAAATGTGAAGAAATGAGAAAGTATCTAAATAGCGTCGATTGGGTCAGGTTGTACTCTAGTAAGGATGTGATTGGTAAGTGAGATGCCTTCAAAGGAGAAATTTTGAGAGTGCCGAGTTTGTATGTTCCTGTCAGGGTTAAAAGCAAAGTGAAAAAGAATAAGGGACCTTGGTTCTCGAGGGATATTGGAACTCGGATAAAGACGAAGACAGGGATGTGTAACATGTGTAGGCAACAGAGAGATGTATGATGCTTGATGAGTATTAAAAAGAGTAAGAAAATGCTTAAGTTGAAAGAAGACATGAGGTTCCTTTGGCAGTCAGGGAGAAAGATAATCTTAAGATCGTCTACAGGTATGTTAAGAAAAAAAGGATAATAAGTGATAATGTTGGTCCTCTTGAAGATCAGAGTGGTTGGCTATGTATGCAAACAAAATAAGTAGGAGAGATGTTAAGTGTTTTCTTTTGCATCTGTATATAATAAAGAAACTGGAATGGAGTCCATGGAAACAAAGCAAACAATTAGGGAACTGAATACAGATTAAAGAAGAGGAGGTGCCTGCTCTCTTGAGGCCAATCAGAGCAGATAAATCCCCAGGGCCAGACAGGGTATTCCCTCGGACATTGAAGGAGACTGGTGTTGAAATTGCAGGGGCCATGCCTGGCAGAAATATTTTAAATGTCGATATCCACGGGTCAGGTGCCGGAGGATTGGAGGATAGCTCATGTAGTTCCGTTGTTTAAAATAAGCTCAAAAAGTAAGACAGGAAATTATGGGCCCGTAAGTTTGACATTGGTAGTAGGTAAATTATTGGAAGGAATACTAAGAGATAGGATCTACAAGTATTTGGATAGACCGGGATTTATTAGACGCTTTGTGCGTGATAGGTCATGTTTAACCAATCTATTAGTGTTTGTCGAGAAATCTACCAGGAAAGTGGATGAAGGGAAGGCAGTGGATGTTCTATACATGGACTTCAGTAAGACCTTTGACAGGGTCCCGCATTAGAGGTTAGTTAGGAAGATTCGATCACTAGGTATACATGGAGAGGTAGTAAATTGGATTAAACATTGGCTAAATGGAAGAAGCCAGAGAGTGGTAGTGGAGGATTGCTTCTCTGAGTGGAGGCCTGTGACTAGTGGTGTGCCGCAGGGAACAGTGCTGTGTCCATTGTTATTTGTCATCTATATCAATGATCTGGACGATAATGTAGCAAATTGTATCAGCAAATTTACTGATGATACAAAGATGGAGGTGTAATGGACAGTGAGGAAGGTTGTCAAAGATTTCAGAGGGATTTGGAGCAGTTGGAGGAATGGACAGAAAAATGGCAGATGGAGTTTAACGCGGACAAGTGTGAGGTTTTGCTCTTCTCAAGGTCAAACCCAGCTGGAACATACAAGGTAAATGGTCGGACACTGAGGAGTGCAGTAGAACAGAGGGATCTAGGAGTACAGATATATAATTTAATAAAAGTGCCGTCACAGGTGGATAGGGTCGTCAAGAGAGCTTTTGGTACATTGGCCTTTATAAATCAAAGTATTGAGTATAAGAGTTGGAATGTAATGATGAGGTTGTTTAAGATACTGGTGAGACCGAATTTACAGGGTTATGTAGAGTTTTGGTCACCGAATTATAGGAAGAATATTAATAAGGTTGAAAAGTGCAGAAAATGTTTACAAGGATATTGACAGGACTTGCAAAACTGAGTTACAGAGAAAGGTTGTATAGGTTAGACTTTATTCCTTGGGGCGTAGAAGATGAGGGGTGATTTGATAAAGGTGTATACAATTATCGTTGGTATAGATATAGTGAATGCAAGTAGGCTTTTTCCACTGAGGTTACGGGATAAAAAAACAAGTCATGGTTTAAGGGTTAAAAGGGAAAAGTTTAAAGGGAACATGGTGGGGGTATTTCTTCACGCACAAAGTGGTAAGAGTGCGGTCTGAGCTGCCAGATGAAGTGGTGAATGTGTGCTGACTTTTCCCATTTAAGAAAAAACTTGGACAGGAGAATGGATGAGTGGGGTATGCAGGGATATGGCCCAGGGGCAGGTCAGTGGGGCTAGGCAGAAAAATGGTTCAGCACAGCCGAGAAGGGCCAAAAGGCCTGTTTCTCTTCTGTAATGTTCTATGGTTCTATGGTTCTATGGACCCAGGGGGTAGGTAATGGGGCGGTGAGGTGTGAGTGTCACTCTGTGTCTGACCACGGATGTGTGCGACGGGACAGTGTGGAGTGAGCTTCACTCTCTTTGTAACCCCGGGAGTGGTTAATGGGACGGTGTGGAGGAAGATTCACTATGTGTCCGTCCGCGAGGAGGGTATGATGGGACAGTGGCTGAGTGAGCTGCACTTTATGTCTCTCTCCCGGACTGGATAGTGGGACGGGTGCTTCCCTCTGTGACTGTTCGCGGAAGTGTGTGACGGGACGGTGATCAGGAGCTTGACTCTGTGTCTGTCCACGGGAGTTTGTTGGGGCGACGTGGAGGGAGATTCATTTATGCATGACCCCGAGAATGTTGCTTCAGACGGTGCCGAGGCGCTCTCTCTCGCTCTCTCTCTCTCTCTCTCTCTCTCTCTCTCTCTCTCTCTCTCTCTCTCTCTCTCTCTCTCTCTCTCTCTCTCTCTCTCTCTCTCTCTGTCTCACTCTCTCTCTCCTGCTTTCACCAATAATCTTGCTCTCTGTTTTCTCTCTCTCCCCTAATTTCTCCCCTAATACACCCACTCTCGCCTTACTTCCCCCTTTCTCTCCGCAGTATCCCACGTCTCTCTTCTCGCCAAGCCCTCTACTTCCCCTCACTCTCTCCACCCTCTGTTTCTCCCCACTCCCTAATGGTCCTCCAGCCACTCTCATCGGTCCAGAGCAACCCCTCTCACACCCTCAATCTCCCTGTACCTCAGCACTTCCTCCCCCTGCTCTCGGCTCCTCTCTTTATCAGCTGCTCATCCGCTGTTTGTTTCTCTCGCTGAGCTCAGAGACGCAGAGGATCCTCGACGGGATGGACGACAGCGAGACTTACATGAATGTGCAGAACGTACAACCGGACACTCGGTCTCCATCGAGAGGTGAGTGGGGAAGAAATGGAGGGAGGGAGTTCAATCTCTTTCTGACACCTGGAGTGTGTGATGGGACGGTGTGGAGGGAGCTTCACTTTTGTCTGAGTCTGGGAAAGTGTCCTCTCTTTATCTCTCTTTCTCTGTGTCTGTCTGTCGGTCTCTCTCTCTCTCACACACACACACACAAGCACACGCACACACACACAGCCACGCACACACTTCACACACACACACAAGCACGCACGCACTTCACACACACACACACACACACCCACACACACACACACACACACACACACACACACACACACACACACACACACAGACACACACACACGCACACACACACCTGTTCCAGCACATCGCTTTGCCGCACCGCATCCCGCTCAGCTACCCACTTAGCCACTCGCCCCCGCCCATCCATTGCCAAAGCCCCCATTACCGTTCACCTTTCCCCTTACTTACTGTGGAGGATGTAACTGATCCCCACTGTCCATTGGGCGGCGCTTTTCCCGGGAACGGGACAGACGGCCCGGTCACATTTCAATCCGGTAACTTTCACTGTGAGCGGGAGAGAGTGGGAAGAGGGAAAGAGGGGTAAAGAGGGAGGGGAGACCAGAGGAGAAGGCTCAGTGAGAGGGCCGTGAGATTGAAAGGCAGAGGAGAGAGAGGGAGTGGAGGAAAAAGGAGAGAGAAAAAGGATAGACAGAATGGAGGGTGTGAGAGAATTTCTGAAGTTCCTTCTGTTGGGCTGACGTCACTGCTATTTTTACTTTTGCTATCTGTATGTCGGCTCAGTCAGTGTAACCGCACGCTTTCAATACTTCTCTAAATTAATGACAAACCCCAGCTTCTATTCTCATGGGCGAAGACAGTCAACTCTCAGATACTGCTCAGCGTGTGTTGGTTTCCTGTAAACGTAACTATCTAAATGTCAGCTTACTTTAATTAGTACTACACAGTCTAAGAAATGGCAATCTATTGTTCTAACGTCTTCTCGGAGGGAGGGGGATCGCTTACTTCGGAGTGTGTTGCGGGTTGTCTCGGGGCCGCTGTTTCCAGAGCACAGAGGGTCTGAAGCACCGGCGATAAGCAGAGCAATCGGAGCGCTAACACTCAAACCAGAAACCAACTGGAGGTCGGGGTGTCCCTCAAACTTCCATATTCCATCTCCCTCAATTGTCCTCTCCCTGCAACCTTCAAAATTGCTGTGATTTCTCTCCTCCCTCTATTCCTTCGCCCCACCACCCTGTGCATTTCTCTGTCTCTCTCGTTCTCCTGCTTTCGCCAGTTTGCGCGCCTCTGTATTCTCACTCTCTCCACTTCATTTCTCTGCAGGAATCAGGTATCGCTATTTTGACCCCCTCTCTCCTCACATCGCCCCTTTCTGACCCAAGTATACCGCGTCTCTCTTTCCGTAAAGCCCTTTCCTCCCCCTCAAGCTGGTCTCCCTCTGTATCTCCCCACTCTTCGGCCAGCCATTCTCATCGGTCCAGACCAACCACTCTCACAAACTCAGTCTCCCCTTTCCCCAGCACTTCCTCCCCCTGCTCTCGGCTCCTCTCTTTATCAGCCGTTCATCTGGTGTTTGTTTGTCTCGCTGAGCTCAGAGACGCAGAGGATCCTCGACAGGATGGACGACAGCGAGACTTATATGAATGTGGAGCTCGTAAAATCGGACTCACCGTCTCCATCGAGAGGTGAGTGCGGGAGAGACTGGAGGGGATCCACAATCTCTTTCTGACCCGGAGTGTGAGATGGGACCGTGTGGAGGGGGATTCATTGTGCCTGACTCAGGGAGTGTGCGATAAGACGGTTTGGAGGGAACTTGATTCTGTGTCTGACCCGGTGTCTGTGAGATGGGACGGTCTGGACGAGGCTGCACTTTGTGTCTGACCCCGGCAGTGTGTCTTGGGACGGTGTGGAAGGAGATTCACTCTGTGTCTGACCCCGGGAGGGTGTGATGGGACAGTGTGGAGGGCGGTTCACTTTGAGTCTGACCCCGGGAGTGTGTGATGAGACGGTGTAGAGGGAGATGCACTTTCTGTCTGACCACGGGAGTGGGTGATGAGACAGTGTGGAAGGAGTTTTGCTCTGTGTCTGACCCCGGGAGTGTGTGATGAGACGGTGTGGAGGGAGAGGCACTTTCTGTCTGACCACCGGAGTGGGTGATGAGACAGTGTGGAAGGAGTTTCGCTCTGTGTCTGACCCTGGGAGTGTCTGACTGTACGGTGTGGAAGGAGCTTGACTCTGTGTCTGACCCGGGTAGTGTGTGATGTGAAGGCTTTGAGGAAGCTTTACCGTGTGTCTGACCTCGGGAATGTGTGATGGGACTGTATGGAGGAAGTCTCACTCTGTGCCTGAACCCCATACTGTTAAAGATCTAGATGGGTTCGATTTTGTTAAGTGGGTTCAGGAATTTTTTCTATATCAATATATAGATATACCAACTGGAGAGGATGCAGTATTAAATCTCCTATTAGGAAATAATTTAGGGCAAGTGATGGAGTTCTGTGCAGGGTAACATTTTGGTTCCAGTGATCATAACGTCATTAGTTCGACTTGATCATGGATAAAGATAAATCTGGTCCTCGGGTTGAAACACTAAACTAGAAAAAGGCCAAATTTGAAGAAATGAGAATGAATCTAAAAAGCGTAATTGGGACTGGTTTTTCTCCGGCATGGGTATGATTGGTAGATGGGGGGCCTTCATATGAGAAATTTTGAGAGTGCAGAATTGTTATGTTCCTGTCAGGGTTAAAGGAAAATTGAATAAGAATAAGGAACCTTGGTTCTCGAGGGATATTGGAACTCTGATAAAGAAAAAGGGAGAGATATATAACATGTACAGGCAACAGAGGGGGAAATAAGATGCTTGAGGTGTATATAAAGAGAAAGAGAATACATAAGAAAGAAATCAGGAGGGCTAAAAGGAGACATGAAGATGCTTTGGCAGTCAGGCAGAAGGATAATCCGAAGAGGTTCTACAAGTATTTTAAGAGCAGAAGGATAGTGAGGGATACAATTGGTCTTCTTGAAGATCAGAGTGTTCGGCTATGTATGGAACCAAAATAAATGGGAGAGATATTAACTGGGTTTTTGTGCATCTGTATATACTAAGGAAACTGGTATGTTGTCTATGGAAACAAGGGAAACAAGTAGGGAGGTCATGGAACTTATACAGATTAAAGAGGAGGAGATGCCTACTGTCTTGAGACAAATCAGTGCAGATTAATCCCCAGGTCCTGACAAGGTATTCCCTCGGACGTTGAAGGAGATTAGTGTTGAAAGTGCACGGGCCCTGGCAGAAATATTTAAAATGTCGATATACACGCGTCAGGTGAGAGAGGATTGGAGGATAGCTCATGTAGTTCCGTTGTTTAAAAAAGGCTCAAACAGTAAGCCGGGAAATTATTGGCCGGTAAGTTTGACATCGGTAATAGCCATGTTATTGGAAGGAATACCAAGAGATAGGATCCATAATATTTGGATAGGCAGGGGTTTATTAGACCCATTGAGCGTGATAGGTCATGTTTAAACAATCTATTGCAGTTTGTCCAGGAAGTTACCAGGAAAGTGGATGAAGGGAAGGCAGTGGATGTTGTGTACATGGACTTCAGTAAGACCTTTGACAAGGTCCCGCATGGGAGGTTAGTTAGAAAGATTCAGTCACTCGGTATACATGGAGAGGTAGTAAATTGGGGTAGACATTGGCTCAATGGAAGAAGCCAGAAAGTGGTTGTGGAGAATTGCTTCTGTGAGTTCAGGCCTGTGACTATTGGTGTGCTACAGGGATCAGTGCTGGGTCCATTGTTATTTGTCATCTATATCAATGATCTGGATGATACTGTAGCAAATTGGATCAGCAGATTTGCTGATGATACAAAGATGGGAAGTGTAATGGACAGTGAGGAAGGTTTTCAAAGCTTGCAGAGGGAATTGGACCAGTTGGAGGAATTGGCAGTCAAATGGCAGATGGAGTTTAATGCGGACAAGTGTGAGGTTTTGCTCTTCGCAAGGTCAAGCCAAGCTGGAACATACAAGGTAAATGGTCGGACACTGAGGAGTGCAGTAGAACAGAGGGATCTGGGAGGACAGATACATAATTCCCTACAAGTGGCGTCACAAGTAGATAGGGTAGTAAAGAGAGCTTTTGTTATATTGGCCTTTATAAATCAAAGTAAGAGTTGGAATGAAATGATAAGGTTGTATAAGACATTGGTGAGACCAAATTTGGAGAATTGTGTGCAGTTTTGGTCACCGATTTACAGGAAGGATATAAATAAGATTGAAACATGGCAGAGAAGGTTTACAAGGATGTTGCCGGGACTTGCGAAACTGAGTTACAGAGAATGGTTGTATATCTTAGGACTTTATTCCTTTTGGCTTAGAAGATGAGGGGTGATTTGATATATATGTGTATAAAGTTATGATGGGCATAGATAGATTGAATGCAAGCAGGATTTTTCCACTGAGTCTAGGGGAGAAAAAAAAACAGAGGTCATGGCTTAAGGATGAAGGGTGAAAAGTTTAAAGGGAACATTGTGGGGAGGGGTTCTGCACGCAGGAAGTGTTAGGAGTGCGGAAGGAGCTGCCAGATGAAGTGGTGAATGCGTGCTCACTTTTCACATTTAAGAAAAACATTGACAGGTATACGGGTGAGAGGGGCATGCAGGGATATGGCCCAGGGGCAGGTCAGTGGGACGAGGCAGAAAATGGTTCGGCACAGCCGAGAAGGACCATAAGGCCTGTTTCTCTGCTGTGTGTTCTATGGTTCTATGGACCCAGCGAGTAGGTAATGGGACGGTGATGCGTGAGTCACTCTGTGTCTGACCACGGATGAGTGCGACGGGACAGTGTGCCAGTGAGCTTCACTCTCTTTGTGACCCCGGGAGTGGTTAATGGGGCGGTGTGGAGGAAGATTCACACTGGGTCCGACTGAGAGAAGGGTATGATGGGACGGTGGGTGAGTTAGCTGAACTTTATGTCTCACTCCGGGAGTGGATAGTGGGACGGGAGCTTCACTCTGATTCTGCCACCGGAAGTGTGTCACGGGACGGTGATCAGTAGCTTCACTCTGTGTCTGACCCCGGGAGTGTGTGATGGGACGGTGTGGAGGGAGATTCACTCTGTGTCTGACCACGGGAGTGTGTGATGGGACGGTGTGGAGGGAGATTCACTCTGTGTCTGACCCCGGGAGTGTGTGATGGGACGGTGTGGAGGGAGATTCACTCTGTGTCTGACCACGGGAGTGTGTGATGGGACGGTGTGGAGGGAGATTCCCTCTGTGTCTGACCCCGGGAGTGTGTGATGGGACGGTGTGGAGGGAGATTCACTCTGTGTCTGACCACGGGAGTGTGTGATGGGACGGTGTGGAGGGAGATTCCCTCTGTGTCTGACCCCGGGAGTGTGTGATGGGACGGCGTGGAGGGAGATTCACTCTGTGTCTGACCGCGGGAGTGTGTGATGGGACGGTGTGGAGGGATTTTCATTAATGTATGACCCCGGGAATGTTGGTTCAGACGGTGCCGAGGCGGTCGCTCTCACTCTCTCTCTCTCTCTCTCTCTCACACACACACACACACACACACACACACACACACACACACACACACACACACACACACAAACACCCGCTCCAGTATATCGCTTTGCCGCACCACTACCCTCATTGCCACTATCCTCCCTCCATTCCCTAAGCCCCGATGTCCTTTCATCTATCCCATTACTTATTGTGGAGGATGTAACGGATCCCCACTGTCCAGTGGGCGGCGCCAGTCCCGGGAACGGGACAGACGGCCCGGTCACATTTCAGTCCGGTAACGTTCACTGTGAGCGCGTGAGAGTGGTAAGAGGGAAAGTGTGGTAAAGAGGGAGGGGAAACTGAAAGAGAAGGCGTTAACGGCGTGCAACGAGAAAGAAAAGCAGAGGAGAGAGAGGGAGTTGAGGGAAAAGGTTAGCTGGTGTGAGGAGAGAATTCGAAGCGGGTTAGTGGCATTCATGGTAGGGAAACGGGGGATAGTGAGCGGAGAGTGAGGGTGATGAGTCGGTGTGGAGCGAGCGTCGCTTTGTGTCTGACCCTCACTGTTCTATCCTCAGCTGAACCTGATGTAAGGTACGGGGAAATTAATTTCAACGCCGTCCCTGAGCCCCGGGTCCGGACAGATCGAGGTCAGTTTCTTCTTTGTAGGTTTGTCCCTGTTTAGTTCACGTGTCCGATCCTGTCGAGAGATCTCAGGGCAAACGTATAGTCATTCTAATGATTCCCTGTTTGAGAATAACACGAAGGGAACGCGTGAGAGATGCGATGACGGGGAAATACTCTTTGATGGTCGGTGCGGAACGTTGCGCCCTGGGAGGGGTGGAATAGAGGGAGCGTCGTGGGAAGGGTTGGGGAGGGATGCTTTGGGAAAGATAGTCGAGTAGAGATGGCATGGGATTGGCCGTGCGGAGGAATCGGCGATGTGGAGCGAGCGCCATGGGCGGAGTGGAGGTGGCTGAGCTGAATTTGCTCCGTGTCGGCGTGGTTAAAAGTGAGGGCAGTGGGAGAGTCGGGGAGTTGGGAGCGCGGTATAAAACCTTAACCCCTCTCTCCCATCTCTAACCCCACTCTCTTTGCCCTCTTTCCCATTCTTTGGCCTCCCTGCTCTTCACTCACCCCGTCTCTTCTCGCCGTCTCTGCACTATCCTTCTCTCACACTATTTCCCCTTCTGACTCGCACTGTCCCCTTCTATTCGACCTCTCTCGTTGTTCCGTCTCTCCTTTATCACAGTTACCGTCTCTATCACTTCTGCTCTCTCCATCGCGCTCCTTCCCCTTCTCTCTGCTCACTCTCATTCCAAACCGTCCACACCTCCCGGTCTACTAAACTCCTTCTGTCCCTAAGTTTGCCGCTCCTTCCCCCTCTCTCTGCTCACTCTCATTCCAAACCGTCCACACCTCCCGGTCTACTAAACTCCTTCTGTCCCTAAGTTTGCCGCTCATCTCCCCTCGCTACTTTCCCTCCTATCTATCCACTCCTCTCTCCCTCTTCCGGACGCTCGCTCCCTTCGCTCCTTCCCCTCTCTGAAATTCCCTTGTTCTCTGTTCCTCATTCCTCTTCCACTCTTCTACACTCCCTCGGTCTCCCCTCTCATTCCCCTCTCTTACACCTCACTCTTCTCTCCCCAACTCACACTCCCCCTCTCCCACTCTCTCCCCATTCTTCCTCTCGCGTTTTCCTGCCTAATGCCCACATCGCACCCTCCTCTCTCTGCCCAAAGTTTTCACTTTCTCTCTGACCCCACGTTTCGGTCCTCTCTCTCCGCTCTTCACCCTCACACTATATCGCTGTCTCACCACTTCCCTCCTCCTCACGTCTCCCTCTCTTCCCTCACCCCCCTCTCTCGTCTATCACCGACTTCCTCCCCCATTCCCTACCGCTCTCACTCTCTTCCTTACCCGCCTGTCTGACTCTCTCACTCTCCCAGACTATCTGAATTCCACCTACTCAGAGCTGAACTTTCGGAAAGAGGAACTGCGCATTGATGAGGATGAAGATCCTCCCTTTGCCTCGCGACCCGGCGGGCAGTCAACCACTGCACAAACAGGTCAGAGTTCACAGTGATGACGTCATTCTGGAGGGGTCACGCATCATAGTCTCAAGAGTCCGAGTTTCACGTCCACTGACAGCTCGGTCCACAGACTGACCACCATCCGGGTAATAAAAGTTTGTCACTTGTCTCCCCAATTACATCCCTTTCTCCTCTCACCTTAGTCCTGTGCGCTCTGGTCCTCGATTCTGCATGTCTAGGGGAACATCAGTGTACGCATTGACCGCTCGTGGTTTTATACGTCCCTGTAAGGTCACCCGTCCGCTCCATGAATTACAGTCCCAACCTGTCCGTCTTGTTGCTTCTCTCTGAAGTTGGAAATCTGACATGTTGCCTCCGTGGATCGTGTCCATATTTCCTGCTGCCTCGGTGCATCCACCCCTGCCCAACCCGGACTCCCTCTCATCGGGGAGAAAGATACGAAAGCAATTCCCACCAGGATCAAGCTCGGCTTCTACGCGAATACCCCCCTTGGACTATCAGATGGACTCCTAATCTCACGATCTACCTCGTCATGGCCCCTTGCACCTTATCGTCTGCCTGCACTGCCCTCTCTCTGTAACTGTGACACTTTACTCCGCATTCTGTGATTGTTTTACGCTGTTCTACACCTATGAAAGTATTTGCATCTATGGATGCATCTGGAAACTCGACTGCCTGTGATGTAAATCAGAGATCTGGATTAAATCGTAGACGGGTCATAGAAACATATAGCACAATACCGGCTCTTCGGCCCAAAAAACTGTGCCGGACATGTCCCTACCTTAGGACTACCTAGGCTTGACCCGTATCCCTGTATTCGCCTTAGCTCCATGTCGGCATCCGGAAAAATAGATCCACAGAATTACAGCACAGAAACAGGCCTTTTGGCTCTTCTTGGCTATTCCAAAATGTTTTTCTGCCTAGTACTACTGACCTGCACATGGGCCAAATCCCTCCAAACCCCTGTCATCCATATTCCTGTCGACGTTCTATTTTAAATGTCAAAAGTGAGCCCGCATTCACCACTTCATCTGACAGCTCATTCCACTCTCCCACCACTTTCTGCGTGAAGAAACCCCTGTAATGTTACCTTTAAACGTTTCCCCCTTCACACTTAACCCATGACCTCTGGGGTTTTTCGCCCCTCGCCTCAGTGGAAAAAGCCTCCTTGCATTCACTCTATCTATCACCCCTCATTCTCCGTCGCTCCAGGAAATAAGGTTCTAATCTACTCAACCTTTCTCTGTGACTCAGTTTCTCAGGACCCGGCATCATCCCTGTAAACCTTCTCTGCACGGTTTCTACCTTATTAATATCCTTCCTGTGATTGAATGACTAAAATCTGCTCATAATACTCCAAATTCGTTCTTATCAATGTCTTATACAACTTCCCCATAACATTCCAACTCTTACAGTCAATACTTTGATTGATAAAGGCCAATGTAACAAAAGCTCTCTTTACTACCGTACCGACCTGTGACGCCACTTTTAGGGAATTATATATCTGTACTCCCAGATTCCTCTGTTCTACTGCACTTTTCACAATCCTACCATTTACCTCGTCTGTTCTACCTTGTTTTCACGTTCCGAAGTGCAATACCTCACACTTGTCCGCAGTCTTTTAAGTCTCTTAATTTAACCTATCATTTTTGCCCACGCAACCGCCGACGGCAACTCTTTCCACGCACTCACTACTCTCTGCGTAAAAAAACTTACTCCTGATATCTCCTCTGCAACTACCTACAGGCACTTCAAAAACTTGCCCTCTCGTGCTAGCCATTCCTGGGGGAAAAAAGCCTCTGACCGTCCATACGATCAATGCCTCTCACTATCTTGGACACCTCTATCGGTTCACCTCTTATCCTTCGTCACTCCAAGGAGCAAACGCTGAATTCACCCAACCTATTCTCACAAGGCAAGTTCCTCAAACCCTTCTGCACTCTTTCTATGGCTTCCACGTCCTTCCTATCGTGAGGTGACCAGGACTGAGCCCAACACTGCACGTGGTGTCTGACCAGAGTCCTGTACAGCTGTAACATTATCTCTCGGCTCTTAAATGCATATACATGATTTGGATGAAGTTGTAGATGGCTGGGTTAGTATCTTTACGGATGATACGGCGAGAGGTGGTGCTGCGGAGGGCGGAGTCGACTGGCCAAGAATTCAGTGGGACGTAGATCAGTTACAGATATGGTTTGGAGACCGGGCCAATGGAGCTTAACCCGGACAAACCTAAAATGTGGCAGTTTGGTAGGTCAAAATAAAGAAATGACACACGATCAGAGCCAAGACCCGAAACAGTGTTGAAACATAGAAACAAAGAAAAGCTACAGCACAACACTGGCCCCTCGGATGATAAAGATGTGCCGAACGTGTCCTTCATTTAGATGGGAAGAGGATCGTGGGCTCCATGTTAATTGCTCCCTGAACGTGTCTGACAGTTTAACGGGATGGTTAAAAAGTCCTATCGCACTCATGGCTTTATTATTTGGGGCATTAAGTACAAATGTCAGGGAGCTATGTTGCAACTTTATAAAAATCACTGGTTAGGCTGAATCAGGCGTATTGTATACATTTCTGATTACCCCATTATCGGAAGGATGTCAGGGCGTTGGGGAGCCTCCGGAGAGGTTTAACAGGACTCTGCCGGGATTCGGTGGCGTGTGTTACAAAGAGAGGTCGGACATCTGGGTTGCTTCCTCTGGAGCGGAGGAGGCTCAGGGGAGATCAGACTGATCTCTGGAACCCGTCAGACACCTGCCAGCCTTTGCCAAGACAAGGATCTGGACTCTCGGCGATGACGGCTGAAAGTAGATGAGATTGAGAGAGGGAGGTGTTGATCTTGGTGGAAGGAGAGAGCGCGGATGGTGGGTGGGAGGGAGAGCCAGTGGCAGTCACGGCCGATTTCACGCACATGCTGAATGGTCTCTCTAAAGGTCCGCAGAAACAGGAGCCGATGGAGAAAACTGGAAAGAGAACGTACCGCAAGATCTGCCTACTCTGCTAATTTCCGTCCATCATCATTGCGATCGTGGCCGAGCTCTCGACCCATAGTCTGTGAAACGGGCTCAGGGTCTCGCCAGACAGTAAATAAACATAATGTAATGAAATATTATTATAAAACCTCACAGTGATGCCGACACGTAAGGGACCGTGTTAGTGAACGGCAGCTGCTTCTCGATTACCTTCCTCTGGTCAGGGAGTGTGATGAGTTGATAGAGAAGAGTTACAGGCAGGTGCTCACACCGGGGCCACGGGAGGCAGACAAGTGGGTCACGGTTAGGAGGGGGAAGGGAAAGAGTCAGGCACTAGAACGTACCCCAGTGGCTGTACCCCTTGACAATATGTACTCCTGTTTGTGAACTGTTGTGAAGGACAGACTACCTGGGGGAAGCAACAGTGGCAGTTCCTCCGGTACAGAGTCCGGCCCTGTAGCCCAGAAGGGTAGAGCTCAGAAGGGTAGGAAAATGAGGAGGAAGGCTGTAGTAATAGGGGACTCGATAGTTAGGGGGTCAGGTAGGCGATTCTGTGGACACAGTCAGGAGACCCGGTTGGTAGTTTGCCTCCCTGGTGCCAGGGTCCGGTATGTTTCCGATCGCTTCCAAGATATCCTGAAGTGGGAGGGTGAGGAACCGAGGTCGTGGTCCAAAGAGGTCCTGAAAGGAGAATATAAGGAGTTAGGAAGAGGATTGAGAAGAAGGACCGCAAAGGTAGTAATCTCGGGTTACTGCCTGTGCCGCGCGACAGTGAGGATAGGAATGGAATGAGTTGGAGGATCGATGTGTAGCTGAAGGATTGGAGCAGGGGGCAGAGATTCAAGTTTTTGGATAATAGGGACCGCCTTTGGGGCAGATGTGACCTGTGCAAATAGGACAGATTGCACCTGAATCCCTTGGGACCAATAACCTGACAGTGAGATATGCTGAGGCCAGAATGGTTGGGGTTAGGAACCAACGTGAAGTGACTAAGAGAGAGGAGGTTAGGTCAGAAATAGTAGAAGCTAGTAGATATCCTGTGAGGAAGGATCGGCAGGTGATAGTGTAGGAGAGTGATCAGACCGAGGACGTAGGGGAGAAGGAAGAAAAAGATAATAAAGTTGTTTGCACTGTTAGGGATAAACAGAGTGTAAGAAGTTCAGAATTTCTTAAATGCATCTATTTTAATGCTAGGAGCATAGTCTGAAAGGAGAATAAGTTTAGGACTGATACTTGGAAATACGACGTTGTAGCTATTAGTGAAATATGGTTGCAGGAGGTGTGTCATTGGCAACTAAATATTTCTGGATTTCGTTGCTCAAGTATGATAGAATCGGGAGGGCAAGAGTGGGAGGTGTTGCATTGCTTGTCAGAGAAAATATTACAGTGGTTCTTTGGCAGGATAGATTAGACAGCTCGTCCAGGGAGACTGAGTGGAACTGAGGAACAGGAAAGGTATCGTAACACTTCTAGGGTTGTAAAAGAGACAACCTAATGGGTAGCGGATATTGGAGGAGCAAATTTGTAAGGAGATAGCAGATATTTCTAGTGAGCATAAGGTTGATTGTGGAAGATTTTACTTTTCCACACATAGACTGGGAAGCCAATTCTTTAAAAGGGCTGCATGGTTTGGAGTTTGTAAAATGTGTGTAGTATAGTTTTTTGCAGCAATACAAAGAGGTACCAACGAGAAAAGGGGCAGTGTCGGATCTCCAGTTAAGGAATGAGATAGGTCAGGTGATGCAGGTATGTGTTGTGGAGCACTTCGGTACCAGTGATCACAATGCCTTTAGTTTCAATATACTTATGGAGAAGGATAGGACTGGACCCATGTTGAGATTTTTGATTGGAGAAATGCTAACTTTGAGGAGATGCGAAGGGATTTGGAAGGAGTCGATTGAGACAATGTGTTTTATGGGGAAGATGGAATAGAGAAATGGAGGTGATTTAAAGCTGTTGAACGCACATAATCTTAATATTGCTGTCAGGTTGAAAGGGAAGGTTAAAGTTTGAGTGAGCCATGGTTTTCAAGGCATATTGGAAACTTGGTTCGGAACAAGAGACAGATGTACAATAAATATCGGCAGCATGAAATAAACGAGCTGCTGGAAGAATATAAACAATATAAAAAGTATCCATAGAAAGACATTAGAGTAGCTAAAAGAAGATATGAGGTTGCTTTGACAAGTAAGGTGACAATAAATCCAAAGGGATTTCCAAAGTTATAATCCAAAGTTTTATTAATATCTAAAAGACGTGGAGCGATCAAATTGGTCCCTTAGAGAATCAGAGGGGAGAGCTATGTGTGGAGCCAAAAGACATGAGGGAGAATTTGAGCAATTTATTTTCTCAGGTATTCACTAAGGAGAAGGATATTGAATTGTGTAAGGTAAGGGAAACAAGTAGTGTAGTTATGGAAACTATGATGATTAAAGAACAGGAAGTACTGGCGCTTTTAAAGAATATAAAAGTGGATAAGTCTCCGGGACCAGAAAGGATATTCCGTATGACCTTGTGGGAAATCAGTGTAGAAATAGCAGGGGTTCTGACAGAAATATTTCAAATATCATGAGAAACGGGGATGGGGCCGGAGGATTGGCGTATTGCTCATGTTGTTCCATTGTTTTAAAAAGTTTTTAAGATTAAACCTATCAATTAAGTTTGATGTCAGTGATGGGTAAATTAACGGCAAGTATTGTTAGAGATGGCATCTCTGATTATCTGGATAGACAGAGTCTGAATAGGAACAGTCAGCATGGATTTGTGCGTGGAAGGTCATGGCTAATCGCTCTAATACAAGACTAAATAATAAAGGGCTTAATGGTCATCCCTGTCTAGTACCACGAGGAGGTTTAAAGAAAAGGCATAAATATTAGTAATGACCGTGGCAATAGGGTTCTTTAAATAGTTTGAATCCATTTGTTGTTACCAAAACCATTTTTTTTTCTCTGACACATTAAACAAGTAAGGCCACTCGACTCTGTAAAATGCCTTTACTGCATACAAATAGATAACACATTGAGGTTGCTTAGATAATGGTGGATAAATAATGTTCATCAATCTCCGAACATTAGAGAAAGAATAACGGTCTTTAATAAAACCCGTTTGATCCATAGAGATGATTTTAGTAAAAAGAACTCCCAAGCGATTAGCCATTATTTTAGAAAGACATTTCTACATTTAATAGTTCGCATAATAATCCACATTTAATAGTGAAATAGATCTATATGATGAGCATTCAACAGGATCTTTATCTTTTTTAAGAATTAAGGAAATGCGTGCTTCATAAAAAGAAGGTAAATTATCCTTCTCAAAAGATTCATGGAAGATATCCAAAAGATACGGAGATAGTAATCTTGCATTTTTTTTTTGAAAAATCCCACCGAATAACCGTCAGGTCCAGGAGCTTTACCTGATTGTACTGACAGAACAGCTTTCTGAATTTCATGCTCGGTAATTGGAGCATTAATCATTTGTTGATCCTGATCAGAAATTTGTGGACATTTAATCATGTAAAATAAAGCCTCCATGTTAGAGGAACCTGCAGGAAATTGATATCTATAAAGATCAGAATAAAACCCTTGAACAGTATTACTAATATCATCATAGTTATTTACCGTATCTCCATTATTGTTACGAATCTTTAGAAGATGTCTTTTAGCTCTAGCTGCTCTTAATGGGCAATCTAAGAGCTTATTATTTTTATCCACAAAAATTTAAAATTTCCCTTTAAGATAAGCAAATATCATTCAATATGATATGTTAGTAAAACGTTCTACTGTGATTGTAATTCTACTCTTCTTTTAAATAAAGCAAGATTTGTAGAGATTGCATTAATGTTGTCTAATTCTTTAATTTGTTTAGAAATTCATTTAATTCAATTCTCATTTGGTTCTTAAATTTAGCTGTATACGATATAATTTGGCCAGGTAAATAAGCTCTTAAAATATCCCAAATTACTAACTTTGAGACTTTTCCTATATTGTTGAACAGAATATAAAAACTCTTCTATCTAAGTTTCAATAACTCAACAAATTCTGAACTTTGTAATAAATGTTCTGGAATGCGCCAAAATGGTCTTTCAATTCAAATGTTAAGATTGAAGGGGCATGACCGGAGTTCGCAATCGCATCATACTCACGTTTCTGAACATTATGCAAGAGTCGAGGGTCGACAATTATATAGTCGATTCCCGAATACTTATTTTGAACATGTGAGAAGAAACAATATTCTCTATAACAAGGATGTATCTGCTTCCAGACTTCAATTAAACCATAATCAGTTAAAAAGGAATTAATAAGTGATGCAGAACGATAAGGGAGTTGATGTTTGGATGATGATTTATCTATTAAAGGATTTAAACAATCACCGCCCATTAGTAACATATATTTATTTAAATCCGGTAACATTGCAAAAACGGCTTTAAAAATTACGGGTCTTCAACGTTTGATCCATAAATATGAACCAAAACCATTTTCTTATTACAAACTAATATTTACTAATTAAAAATCTACCATTAATATCGGCTATAATATCTTCCTGATTAAAAGGAATATTGGCATCAATAAAAATTGAGACACCTCTGGTTTTACTGTGGGATTTTGCATGAAACTGACGATCCCTCGAAAATTTAAAGAATCGATTTTTATCACATAACCTGATATGCGTCTCTTGAGCAAAGATTATATCAGGCTGGAATCGATTTATAAATTTGAATGTTTTCATACTATTCATACGATGATTCCAACGGCGAACATACCAAGTTAAAACATTTAGCTGTTTAGATATCATCATGAAACTTTGTATCTAAAAATAATTTTTCGACGCACGTCAGGAAAAGGTGATCGAAAATGGCGGCGATGAACAACAATAACAATAATTAACGTATGCTCCGGGATTAAACAACGGGTGTGAAAAAAAACTCAGCAGACTACAAAGCCCAGAAATTATTCGATATCTATCGACGCAAGCCCCAAGAAAAGCATAGATGCTGATATAGCTCCGCCTACTTGAATAATAAAAGAGTAATCTCTGTCTCCCTCTACCGAACGTAAATCTCATTGCAGTCGTCATATCAGATAGGGGAAGAATAACAAATCCAAAACGATTCTTGAAGAATTTGCACAAAAGAAAGGCAATCGCAACTTTAAATTATCCAATCTATCTTTAAAACACATGAAACAAGTAATTACTTAAACGATGTTCAATAAAGCATACAGAATTTTAAAAAACAGTTAATTCATGTTGCAAAGAAGAAAAAAAAAGTTCTCCACAGTTCAAGCTTAACTACAGCCTATCAAGTGTTCTCCCATTATATCTTCTGAAGTTAAAACCGTCCAAAACAGTCTTTTTCAAAAATGAAAATGAATTTTAAGGCAAAAACTTTCTGTGACAACCAGATCTTCCAGACTTATCTGTCTTTACACAATGAGGCACTCAAGCCATTATAAGTCATTGAAACTTCAAACTTCAGACTCGTGGACATTGAAATATTGGCACAAAAGGAAAAACAATCGTCATCTTTAAATGACCCAGTCTTTCTTTCAAACGTAAAGCAATCCAAGCAGCAAAAAACTTAAAACAAACATATAGAAAAATAAAAAAACTGTTCGTTCATTTAAATGCTGCAGAAAAAAATCTCGATGGTTCAGAATTATCTACAGTCTTTCAACAGTACTCCCGCTATATCTTCGAAGGTTAAAACTATCCAAACCATTCTTTTTCGAAGCGAAGAATACATTTTCAGGTAAAAACTTTCTTTAACCATCAAATCTTCCATTTTCATCAATTTACCCCACGTGGCAGTCAGTATTGTAAATCGTTCAAACTTCAGACTTCAGATTCGCCGTCGGACTCGTCAGACAAAGAGGTAATAAAACGCAATGCTTCGGCTGGATCATCAACAATAAGAGCTCCAGAATTTTTAACAAAAAAGCCTTAATTTGTCTGGGTATTGTAATATTGGAAGGAGCTTTGTCTGAAAATCCAATTTCATAGAAGAAGCAAATGCTGCACGTTTCTTAACAATTTCACGTGGAAACCCTTGAAAAAACGAATTCTGCACCTTGATATTGAAATAATCTTTGTTTTCATGCAAGCTAAACATTGTGGTTCCTGTCTCTCAGACGGAGAAAACGCACAACAATATGGTTGTTATTATTTCATTCAAAGATTTGAAATCACCGGCTTTTTGAGCAGATTCAAGTTCCGCTGGTTGCGTACAAACCTCCAGAATCAAAGACTGGAATATTTCAGCAAAATAATCTGGGGTGTCGGCAGATTCTAACTTCTCCTTTAATCCAACGATTCGAATATTAATCCGACGCGATCCAGCTTCCAAATCCACGATTCGTTGTTGAGACTTTTCCAAACGAGAAGAAAGGTCAGCCGCATTTTCACTAACTTCTTTAAGATCGAGGCTCAAAGGGTCAATCTCTTTCTTCAACTTTCTCTTTTAGTTGAGTTATTTCAGTGCATGTACCGGTGATTCGAGAGTCCAATCTCCTGACCCAAGAGGGTTCATCCGAAAACTCGTCAGCTTTTTTAGATTTTGGTTTGGAGTGGTCGGGATTTCGTCTGGTGCTCTTCGAAGTAGCCATAATTATAACTATTGTTACACAAATTCGACTGAATAAAGTTAAAATGTCAAAGTTGGAATCGGAAAAGGGAGTGATGAAGGGCAGTCAACAAGTCTCACATGTGCGTCAGCGGGAGGTGGATTCACCTCGCAGTTGTACCAGACATCGGTCAGGCCACACTTGCAGTACTGTGTTCGGTTCAGGACGTCCTGCTGTGGGAAGGATGAGCTGGAAAGAGGGCAGAGGGAGATTTACGAATATGTTGCCGGGATCCGAGCGCCGAGTTGTGGAGACCGGGCTGGCGTGAGGAGGTTATTCTTTGGAGATCACGGGTGAAATTGTAGAGGCGTACAAAATCCCGAGGGGGTATAGTTAGAGTGAATGCGCACAGTATTTTACCGCAGGGTGAGCCGTTTGTGAACCAGAGTGCACAGGAGTGAGGTGAGAGTGGGTGCAGAGGAGGGAGAGAGATAAAAGAGAAAGATGGGTGGAGAACGGTGCGGGGGAAGAGAAAAGTGGGACAGATGGCGAGAAAGAAGGAGATTGGTGGCGAAAGAGGACTATAGGAGAGTGATAGGGGAATGGGATAAGAGTTGTGGAGGAGAATGATTGGGGGAGGGACAGAGTTGCAGAAGCGGGAATGTGAGGATAAGGTGGATAAGAGTGGGGAAGAGAGACGGGGGAGGAAAACGGATTGTAATGTCATTCAAGTTTGCCCTACGGACTGTTGACAGAGATCATGGATCTCTTCAGGAATATCCTTGCACCAATGTGCAGATTTCTGGCAGATGAAACGGTGTTGACGTTTGCAATAGTCCCTCCAGCCGGACGAGTCGCAGTTAACGCAGACGGACGATGCACTGAAGTACTTGATAATAATACTAGACGCCTCTTCCCTATCAAAGATAGTTAAACAATGTCAACAGCGTCAAATCAGCTCCAGGCGGACACCCCAGACAGTACCAATCTAATTCCACTGCATCGCACTAAACACACAGCACCGTGTCGGTCTCCAAATCCCTCCGTCAGAATCTAATCAACGATTCTGACCCCTCACTTCGCACAGCCTAGGTATGTATCCAAACTAATCCCAATGACCCACACTCTGCCCACAGACCCGTACTAACGCCATTACCCCACAATCTCACAATTAACCCTTTGTCAGAATCCAATCAACGATCGTAACCTCTCACTTTCTACTAATTAGTTTGTGTCTCCAAACTAATAATCCTGACCCAGTCCCAATCCAGTAAAAATCCGAATCTTACCTGTCTGCGCATTTTCCAATCCGGTAGGCTCTGTCTTGATGAGCGAGAACGTTGGAAATAAAACTCTGCGAAAATTAACTTGTTTAATTAACGTTAAGAAGGAGCCTGACTCAAAGCCTGAACCCGGGAGTCTGTGACGGGACGCTGTGGAGTAAGATTCACTATGTGTCTGACCCCGGGAGTGTGTGATGGGACGGTGTGGAAGGATATTCACTCGGTATCTGACCCCGGGAGTGTGTGATGGGACGCTGAGGTGGGAGATTCACTTTAAGTCTGAACCCGGGAGAGAGTGTTGAGACGGTGTGGAAGGATATTCACTCTGTGTCTGATCCCGGGAGTGTCTGATGGGACAGTGTGGAGGGTGATTCACACAGTGTCAGACCCCGGGTGTGTGTTATTGGACGGGGTGGAGGGAGACTCGCTCTGTGCCTGACCACGGGATTGTGTTATGTGGCTGTGCGGAGGGAGATTCACTTTGTGTCTGACCCCGGGAGTGTGTGATGGGACGGTGTGGAAGGAGATTCACTCTGTGTCTGACCCCGGGAGTTTGTGATTGGACGGTGAGGAGGGAGATTCACTTTGTGTCTGAACCCGGGAGTGTGTGATGGGACGGTGTGGAGGGAGATTCACCTTCTGTCTCACCCCGGGAGTGTGTGATAGTTGTCGATATCTGCTCTATCGGTGTGACACATACCATCTCTTTTTTTGAATTTATTTCCAACAAACTTGCATCAATGTTTGAACAATATCCTTTCGCACCATCGTAAGATGTTTCCAAAGTGGATAAGAGATAACAACGTTCTTTATTTCTAATCCAGTCCTGGGGGCACGCTTGCTCTGTGAATCAGGAACAAGAAATATGAATATCCCAGCACAACGTACCATCACACGCTCCCGAGGACAGACAGATAGTGAATCTCCCTCCACACCCTCCCATCACACACTCCCGGGGTCAGACACAGAGTGAATCTCCCTACACACAGTCCCATCACTCACTCCTGGGATAAGATACAGAGTGTATCTCCCTCCGCACCTTCCATCTCACACTCCCGGTGTCAGACACAAAGTGAATCTCCCTCCACACCGTCCCGTCACACTCCCCGGGTGAGACACAAAGTGAATCTCCCTCCACACCGTCCCATCACACTCCCCGGGGTGAGACACAAAGTGAATCTCCCTCCACACCGTCCCATCACACACTCCCGGGGTCAGACACAGAGGGAATCTCACTCCACTCCGTCCCATCACACACTCCCAGTGTCAGACACAGAGTGAATCTCCCTCCTCACCGTCCTATCACACACTCCCGGGGTCAGACACATAGTGAATCTTACTCCACAGCGTCCCGTCACAGACTCCCGGGTTCAGGCTTTGAGTCAGGCTCCTTCTTAACGTTAATTAAACAAGTTAATTTTCGCAGAGTTTTATTTCCAACGTTCTCGCTCATCAAGACAGAGCCTACCGGATTGGAAAATGCGCACATTGTCATTGGCACACCTCTCGCCGGGGCAGAGAAACACCTATGACACTGAGAGCGACACGTCCCGCACAGTAACTCGAACATGACCCGCACGATACTGACACAGGCCTCATAGTAACAATCAAAAAACTTTCACCGGGACATCACAAAGACACGCCCCTAACGGAGAATCCGAAGCCTCTGACTGTGCCACCAGTACATCTTTCACTGTGACACACTTCACGGTGACACTGACACAACACTCTCTGTGATCAGTTCGGTACCGTGACGCTGACTCACACGTCACTGTAAACGCTAAACATCCTTCATCATCTCTCTCAGTGTCACAGATTCGTCAGTCTCAGATGACATGCGACCGAAACTTCAGGCTCTTTTGGGAAGAGTTTCACGAGATGAACAGAACGCAGCACCAATGTCGACTACAAGTCCATGAGTTAAACGCAACCCTTGAATCGACAATATTGGAGAAATCCCACCTGGATCTCTCCCGGAGAACCTGTCTCAACAATCTTTCTGCTCTCAACTGTAATCTGTCCGATCTTAAACGAATGCACAGCGGTCTCCGTCACCAGTTCACTGAGATGGAAATGAAGTACAGATCTGTCATCGAAACCAATGCTCAAATCTGTGAATTGTTGACTAGTAGAAGAGGTGAGGCATCATCCCAGTCTTTCACCCGCTACTCATCACAGGGAAGGTATGGAGAGCAGAAGAGTCACTCTGTGTCTGACATCGGGAGTGTGTGATGGGACGGTGTGGAGGGAGATTCAATCTGTGTCTGAACCCGGGAGTGTGTGATGGGACGGTGTGGAGGGAGATTCACTCTGTGTCTGACCCCTGGAGTTGTGACGGGACGGTGTGGAGGGAGATTCACTCTGTGTCTGACCCCGGGAGTGTTTGATGGGACCGTGTAGAGGAATAATCACTCCGTGTCTGACCCCGGGAGTGTGTGATGGGCGGTGTAGAGGAATAATCACTCTGTGTCTGACCCCTGGAGTTGTGACGGGACGGTGTGGAGGGAGATTCACTCTGTGTCTGACCCCGGGAGAGTTTGATGGGACCGTGTAGAGGAATAATCACTCTGTGTCTGACCACGGGTGTGTGTGATGGGACGGTGTGGAGGGAGATTCACTCTGTGTCTGACCCCGGGAGGGTGTGATGTGCGGTGTAGAGGAATAATCACTCTGTGTCTGACCCCGGCAGTGTTTGATTTTACCGTGTTGAGGAATAATCCCTCTGTGTATGACCCAGGGAGTGTGTGATGGGACCGTGTGGAGGGAGATTCACTCCGTGTCTGACCCCGGGAGTGTTTGATGGGACCGTGTAGAGGAATAACGACTCTGTGTCTGACCCCGGGAGTGCTTGCTGGTACCGTGTAGAGGAATAATTACTCTGTGTCTGACCCCGGGAGTTTGTGATGGGCGGTGTAGAGGAATAATTACTCTGTGTCTGAACCCGGGAGTTTGTGACGGGACGGTGTGGAGGGAGATTCACTCTGTGTCTGACTCCGGCAGTGTTTGATTTTACCGTGTTGAGGAATAATCCCTCTGTGTATGACCCAGGGAGTGTGTGATGGGACCGTGTGAAGGGAGATTCACTCCGTGTCTGACCCCGGGAGTGTGTGATGGGCGGTGTAGAGGAATAATCACTCTGTGTCTGACCCCTGGAGTTGTGACGGGACGGTGTGGAGGGAGATTCACTCTGTGTCTGACCCCGGGAGTGTTTCATGGGACCGTGTAGAGGAATAATCACTCTGTGTTTGACCACGGGAGTGTGAGATGCGTCGGTGTGGAGGATTAATCACTCTGTGTCTGACCACCGGAGTGTGTGATGGGACGGTGTGGAGGGAGATTCTCTCTGTGTCTGACCCCGGGAGTGTTTGATGGGACCGTGTAGAGGAATAATCACTCTGTGTCTGACCACGGGAGTGTGTGATGGGACGGTGTGGAGGGAGATTCACTCTGTGTCTGACCCCGGGAGGGTGTGATGGGCGGTGTAGAGGAATAATCACTCTGTGACTGACCCCGGGAGTGTTTGATTGGACCGTGTAGAGGAATAATCACTCTGTGTCTGACCCCGGGAGTGTATGATGGGATGGCGTGGATATAAATTCAATCTGTTTCTGACCCCGGGATTGTTTGATGGGACGGTGTGGAGGGAGATTCATTCTGTGTCTGACCCCGGGAGTGTGTGATGGGACGATTTGCAGGGAGATTTACTCTGTGTCTGACCCAGGGAGTGTGTGATGGGCGGTGTAGAGGAACATTCACTCTGTGACTGACCCCGGGAGTGTGAGATGGGACCGTGTAGAGCAATAATCACTCTGTATCTGACCCCGGGAGTGTTTGATGGGACCGTGGAGAAGAATAATCACTCTGTGACTGAACACGGGAGTGTGCTGATGGGTCGGTGTGGAGGGAGATTCACTCTGTGTCTGACCCCGGCAGTGTTTGATTTTACCGTGTTGAGGAATAATCCCTCTGTGTATGACCCAGGGAGTGTGTGAAGGGTCCGTGTGGAGGGAGATTCACTCCGTGTTTGACCACGGGAGTGTGTGATGCGTCGGTGTAGAGGATTAATCACTCTGTGTCTGACCTCCGGAGTGTGAGATGGGACGGTGTGGAGGGAGATTTACTCTGTGTCTGACCCCGGGAGTGTTTGATGGGACCGTGCAGAGGAATAATCTATCTGTGTCTGACCCCGGGACTGTTTGATGGTACCGTGTAGAGGAATAATCTCTCTGTGTCTGACCCCGGGAGTGTTTGATGGGACCGTGTAGAGGAATAATCTCTCTGTGTCTAACCCCGGGAGTGTTTGATGGTACCGTGTAGAGGAATAATCTCTCTGTGTCTGACCCCGGGAGTGTGTGATGGGACGGTGAGGATTGAGATTCACTCTGTGTCTGACCCCGGGAGTGTTTGATGGGACCGTGTAGAGGAATAATCTCTCTGTGTCTGACCACGGGAGTGTTTGATGGTACCGCGTAGAAGAATAATCTCTCGGTGTCTGACCCCGGGAGTGTGTGATGGGACGGTGAGGATTGAGATTCCCTCTGTCTGACCACGGGAGTGTGTGATGGGACGCTGTAGATTGAGATTCACTCTGTGTCTGACCCCGGGAGTGTTTGATGGGACATTGTCGTGGAATAATCACTCTGTGTCTTACACCCGGAAGAGTTTGATGTGACCGTGTAGAGGAATAATGACTCTGGGTCTGACCCCGGGATTGTTTGCTGGGACCGTGTAGAGGAATAATCTCGCTGTGTCTGACCCCGGGACTGTTTGATGGTACCGTGTAGAGGAATAATCCCACTGTGTATGACCCTGGGAGTGTGTGATGGGACCGTGTGGAGGGAGATTCACTCTGTGTCTGACCCCGGGAGAGTGTGATGGGCGGTGTAGAGGAATAATCACTCTGTGTCTGACACCGGGAGTTTGTGACGGGACGGTGTGGAGGGAGATTCACTCTGTGTCTGACCCCGGGAGTGTTTCATGGGACCGTGTAGAGGAATAATCACTCTGTGTCTGACCCCGGGAGAGTTTGATGTGGCCGTGTAGAGGAATAATCACTCTGTGTCTGACCACGGGATTGTTTGACGGGACCGTGCAGAGGAATAATCACTCTGTGTCTGACCCCGGGAGAGTGTGATGGGATGGCGAGGGGGAGATTCACTCTTTGTCTGAACCAGGGAGTGTTTGATGGGACCGTGTAGAGGAATAATCACTCTGTGTCTGACCCGGGAGAGTGTGATGGGACGGTGTGGAAGGAGATTCACACTGTGTCTGACACCGGGAGTGTTTGATGGTACCGTGTAGAGGAATAATCACTCTGTGTCTGACACCGGAGTGTGTGATGGTACCGTGTTGAGGAATAATCACTCTGTGTCTGACCCCGGAAGAGTTTGATGTGACCGTGTAGAGGAATAATGACTTTGTGTCTGATCCCGGGATTGTTTGCTGGGACCGTGTAGAGGAATAATCACTCTGCGCCTGACCCCGGGAGTGTATTATGGGACGGTGTGGATATAAATTCACTCTGTGTCTGACCCCGGGAGTGTTTGATGGGACGATTTGCAGGGAGATTCACTCTGTGTCTGACCCAGGGAGTGTGTGATATGCGGTGTAGAGGAATAATTACTCTGTGTCTGACCCCGGGAGTTTGTGATGGGCGGTGTAGAGAAATAATTACTCTGTGTCTGACCCCGGGAGTGTTTGATTTTACCGTGTTGAGGAATAATCCCTCTGTGTATGACCCAGGGAGTGTGTGATGGGACCGTGTGGAGGGAGATTTACTCCGTGTCTGACCCCGGGAGTGTGTGATGGGCGGTGTAGAGGAATAATCACTCTGTGTCTGACCCCTGGAGTTTGTGAAGGGACGGTGTGGAGGGAGATTCACTCTGTGTCTGACCCCGGGAGTGTTTGATGGGACCGTGTAGAGGAATCATCATTCTGTGTCTGACCCCGGGAGTGTGTAATGGGACGGTGTGGAGGGAGATTCACTCTGTGTCTGACCCCGGCAGTGTTTGATTTTACCGTGTTGAGGAATAATCCCTCTGTGTATGACCCAGGGAGTGTGTGATGGGACCGTGTGGAGGGAGATTCACTCCGTGTCTGACACCGGGAGTGTGTGATGGGCGGTGTAGAGGAATAATCACTCTGTGTCTGACCCCTGGAGTTTGTGACGGGACGGTGTGGAGGGAGATTCACTCTGTGTCTGACCCCGGGAGAGTTTGATGGGACCGTGTAGAGGAATAATCACTCTGTGTCTGACCACGGGTGTGTGTGATGGGACGGTGTGGAGGGAGATTCACTCTGTGTCTGACCCCGGGAGGGTGTGATGTGCGGTGTAGAGGAATAATCACTCTGTGGCTGACCCCGGGAGTGTTTGATTGGACCGTGTAGAGGAATAATCACTCTGTGTCTGACCCCGGGAGTGTATGATGGGATAGCGTGGATATAAATTCAATCTGTTTCTGACACAAGGAGTGTTTGATGGGACGGTGTGGAGGGAGATTCAGTCTGTGTCTGACCCCGGGAGTGTGTGATGGGACGATTTGCAGGGAGATTCACTCTGTGTCTGACCCAGGGAGTGTGTGATGGGCGGTGTAGAGGAACATTCACTCTATGACTGACACCGGGAGTGTGAGATGGGACCGTGTAGAGCAATAATCATTCTGTGTCTGACCCCGGGAGTGTTTGATGGGACCGTGGAGAAGAATAATCCCTCTGTGTCTGAACACGGGAGTGTGTTGATGGGACGGTGTGGAGGGAGATTCACTCTTGTCTGACCCCGGGAGAGTGTGATGGGCGGTGTAGAGGAGTAATCACTCTGTGTCTGACACCGGGAGTTTGTGACGGGACGGTGTGGAGGGAGATTCACCCTGTGTCTGACCCCGGGAGTGTTTCATGGGACCGTGTAGAGTAATAATCACTCTGTGTCTGACCCCCGGGAGCGTTTGATGGGAACGTGTAGAGGAATAATCACTCTGTGTCTGACCCCGGGAGAGTATGATGGGGCCGTGTAGAGGAATAATCACTCTGTGTCTGATCCCGGAAGAGTGTGATGGGATGGCGTGGGGGGAGATTCACTCTGTGTCTGACCCCGGGAGTGTTTGATGAGACCGTGCAGTGGAATAATCACTCTGTGTCTGACCCGGGAGAGTGTGATGGGACGGTGTGGAAGGAGATTCACACTGTGTCTGACACCGGGAGTATTTGACGGGACCGTGTAGAGGAATAATCACTCTGTGTCTGATCCCGGGAGAGTGTGATGGGATGGCGTGGGGGGAGATTCACTCTGCGTCTGACCCTGGGAGTGTTTGATGGGACCGTGTAGAGGAATAATCACTCTGTGTCTGACCCGGGAGAGTGTGATGGGACGGTGTGGAAAGAGATTCACACTGTGTCTGACACTGGGAGTGTTTGATGGGACCGTGTAGAGGAATAATCACTCTGTGTCTGACCCCGGGAGAGTTTGATGGGGCCGTGTAGAGGAATAATCACTCTGTGTCTGATCCCGGGAGAGTGTGATGTGATGGCGTGGGGGGAGATTCACTCTGTGTCTGACCCCGGGAGTGTTTGATGGGACCGTGTAGTGGAATAATCACTCTGTGTCTGACCCGGGAGAGTGTGATGGGACGGTGTGGAAGGAGATTCACACTGTGTCTGACACCGGGGGTGTTTAATGGACCGTGTAGAGGAATAATCACTCTGTGTCTGACACCGGGAGTGTGTGATGGTACCGTGTTGAGGAATAATCACTCTGTGTCTGACCCCGGAAGAGTTTGATGTGACCGTGTGGAGGAATAATGACTCTGTGTCTGACCCGGGAGAGTGTGATGGGACGGTGTGGAAGGAGATTCACACTGTGTCTGACACTGGGAGTGTTTGATGGGACCGTGTAGAGGAATAATCACTCTGTGTCTGACCCCGGGAGAGTTTGATGGGGCCGTGTAGAGGAATAATCACTCTGTGTCTGATCCCGGGAGAGTGTGATGTGATGGCGTGGGGGGAGATTCACTCTGTGTCTGACCCCGGGAGTGTTTGATGGGACCGTGTAGTGGAATAATCACTCTGTGTCTGACCCGGGAGAGTGTGATGGGACGGTGTGGAAGGAGATTCACACTGTGTCTGACACCGGGGGTGTTTAATGGACCGTGTAGAGGAATAATCACTCTGTGTCTGACACCGGGAGTGTGTGATGGTACCGTGTTGAGGAATAATCACTCTGTGTCTGACCCCGGAAGAGTTTGATGTGACCGTGTGGAGGAATAATGACTCTGTGTCTGACCCCGGGATTGTTTGCTGGGACCGTGTAGAGGAATAATCTCATTGTGTCTGACCCAGGGACTGTTTGATGGTACCGTGTAGAGGAATGATCTCTCTGTGTCTGACCCCGGGAGTGTGTGATGGGACGGTGTGGAGGGAGATTCACTCTGTGTCTGACCCCGGGAGTGTTTGATGGGACCGTGTAGAGGAATAATCACTCTGTCTCTGACCCCGGGAGAGTGTGATGGTACCGTGTAGAGGAATGATCTCTCTGTGTCTGACCCCGGGACTGTATGATGGGATAGCGTGGATATAAATTCAATCTGTTTCTGACCCCAGGAGTGTTTGATGGGACGGTGTGGAGGGAGATTCAGTCTGTGTCTGACCCCGGGAGTGTGTGATGGGACGATTTGCAGGGAGATTCACTCTGTGTCTGACACAGGGAGTGTGTGATGGGCGGTGTAGAGGAACATTCACTCTGTGACTGACCCCGGGAGTGTGAGATGGGACCGTGTAGAGCAATAATCACTCTGTGTCTGACCCCGGGAGTGTTTGATGGGACCGTGGAGAAGAATAATCACTCTGTGTCTGAACACGGGAGTGTGTTGATGGGACGGTGTGGAGGGAGATTCACTCTGTGTCTGACCCCGGGAGTGTGTGATGGGCGGTGTAGAGGAATAATCACTCTGTGTCTGACCCCTGGAGTTTGTGACGGGACGGTGTGGAGGGAGATTCACTCTGTGTCTGACCCCGGGAGTGTTTCATGGGACCGTGTAGAAGAATAATCACTCTGTGTTTGACCACGGGAGTGTGAGATGCGTCGGTGTGGAGGATTAATCACTCTGTGTCTGACCACCGGAGCGTGTGATGGGACGGTGTGGAGGGAGATTCACTCTGTGTCTGACCCGGGAGAGTGTGATGGGACGGTGTGGAAGGAGATTCACACTGTGTCTGACACCGGGGGTGTTTGATGGGACCGTGTAGAGGAATAATCACTCTGTGTCTGACACCGGGAGTGTGTGATGGTACCGTGTTGAGGAATAATCACTCTGTGTCTGACCCCGGAAGAGTTTGATGTGACCGTGTAGAGGAATAATGACTCTGTGTCTGACCCCGGGATTGTTTGCTGGGACCGTGTAGAGGAATAATCTCACTGTGTCTGACCCAGGGACTGTTTGATGGTACCGTGTAGAGGAATGATCTCTCAGTGTCTGACCCCGGGAGTGTGTGATGGGACGGTGTGGAGGGAGATTCACTCTGTGTCTGACCCCGGGAGTGTTTGATGGGACCGTGTAGAGGAATAATCACTCTGTCTCTGACCCCGGGAGAGTGTGATGGGACCGTGTGGAGGGAGATTCACTTTGTGTCTGACCCCGGGAGGGTGTGATGGGCCCTGTAGAGGAATAATCACTCTGTGGCTGAACCCGGGAGTGTTTGATTGGACAGTGTAGAGGAATAATCACTCTGTGTCTGACCCCGGGAGTGTGATGGGACGGTGTGGAGGGAGATTCACTCTGTGTCTGACCCCGGCAGTGTTTGATGGACCGTGTTGAGGAATAATCCCTCTGTGTATGACCCGGGAGTGTGTGATGGGACCGTGTGGAGGGAGATTCACTCTGTGTCTGACCACGGGAGAGTGTGATGGTCGGTGTAGAGGAATAATCACTCTGTGTCTGACACAGGGAGTTTGTGACGGGACGGTGTGGAGGGAGATTCACTCTGTGTCTGACCCCGGGAGTGTTTCATGGGACCGTGTAGAGGAATAATCACTCTGTGTCTGACCCATGGGAGCGTTTGATGGGAACGTGTAGAGGAATAATCACTCTGTGTCTGACCCCGGGAGAGTGTGATGGGATGGCGTGGGGGGAGATTCACTCTGCGTCTGACCCCGGGTGTGTTTGATGGGACCGTGTAGAGGAATAATCACTCTGTGTCTGACCCGGGAGAGTGTGATGGGACGGTGTGGAGGGAGATTCACTCTGTGTCTGACCCCGGGAGGGTGTGATGGGCGGTGTAGAGGAATAATCACTCTGTGGCTGACCCTGGGAGTGTTTGATTGGACCATGTAGAGGAATAATCACTCTGTGTCTGACCCCGGGAGTGTATGATGGGATAGCGTGGATATAAATTCAATCTGTTTCTGACCCCGGGAGTGTTTGATGGGACGGTGTGGAGGGAGATTCAGTCTGTGTCTGACACCGGGAGTGTGTGATGGGACGATTTGCAGGGAGATTCACTCTGTGTCTGACCCAGGGAGTGTGTGATGGGCGGTGTAGAGGAACATTCACTCTGTGACTGACCCCGGGAGTGTGAGATGGGACCGTGTAGAGCAATAATCACTCTGTGTCTGACACCGGGAGTGTTTGATGGGACCGTGGAGAAGAATAATCACTCTGTGTCTGAACACGGGTGTGTGTTGATGGGACGGTGTGGAGGGAGATTCACTCTGTGTCTGACCCCGGGAGTGTTTGATGGGACCGTGTAGAGGAATAATCACTCTGTGTCTGACACCGGGAGTTTGTGACGGGACGGTGTGGAGGGAGATTCACTCTGTGTCTGACCCCGGGAGTGTTTCATGGGACCGTGTAGAGGAATAATCACTCTGTGTCTGACCCCCGGGAGCGTTTGATGGGAACGTGTAGAGGAATAATCACTCTGTGTCTGACCCCGGGAGAGTGTGATGCGATGGCGTGGGGGGAGATTCACTCTGCGTCTGACCCCGGGAGTGTTTGATGGGACCGTGTAGAGGAATAATCACTCTGTGTCTGACCCGGGAGAGTGTGATGGGACGGTGTGGAAGGAGATTCACACTGTGTCTGACTCCGGGAGTGTGTGATGGTACCGTGTTGAGGAATAATCACTCTGTGTCTGACCCCGGAAGAGTTTGATGTGACCGTGTAGAGGAATAATGACTCTGTGTCTGACCCAGGGATTGTTTGCTGGGACCGTGTAGAGGAATAATCTCACTGTGTCTGACCCAGGGACTGTTTGATGGTACCGTGTAGAGGAATAATTACTCTGTGTCTGACCCCGGGAGTTTGTGATGGGCGGTGAAGAGGAATAATTACTCTGTGTCTGAACCCGGGAGTTTGTGACGGGACGGTGTGGAGGGAGATTCACTCTGTGTCTGACCCCGGCAGTGTTTGATTTTACCGTGTTGAGGAATAATCCCTCTGTGTATGACCCAGGGAGTGTGAGATGGGACCGTGTGGAGGGAGATTCACTCCGTGTCTGACCCCGGGAGTGTGTGATGGGCGGTGTAGAGGAATAATCACTCTGTGTCTGACCCCTGGAGTTGTGACGGGACGGTGTGGAGTGAGATTCACTCTGTGTCTGACCCCGGGAGTGTTTCATGGGACCGTGTAGAGGAATAATCACTCTGTGTTTGACCACGGGAGTGTGAGATGCGTCGGTGTGGAGGATTAATCACTCTGTGTCTGACCACCGGAGTGTGTGATGGGACGGTGTGGAGGGAGATTCACTCTGTGTCTGACCCCGGGAGTGTTTGATGGGACCGTGTAGAGGAATAATCACTCTGTGTCTGACCACGGGAGTGTGTGATGGGACGATTTGCAGGGAGATTTACTCTGTGTCTGACCCAGGGAGTGTGTGATGGGCGGTGTAGAGGAACATTCACTCTGTGACTGACCCCGGGAGTGTGAGATGGGACCATGTAGAGCAATAAGCACTCTGTGTCTGACACCGGGAGTTTGTGACGGGACGGTGTGGAGGGAGATTCATTTTGTGTCCGACCCCGGGAGTGTTTCATGGGACCGTGTAGAGGAATAATCACTCTGTGTCTGACCCCCGGGAGCGTTTGATGGGAACGTGTAGAGGAATAATCACTCTGTGTCTGACCCCGGGAGAGTGTGATGGGACGGTGTGGAGGGAGATTCAGTCTGTGTCTGACACCGGGAGTGTGTGATGGGACGATTTGCAGGGAGATTCACTCTGTGTCTGACCCAGGGAGTGTGTGATGGGCGGTGTAGAGGAACATTCACTCTGTGACTGACCCCGGGAGTGTGAGATGGGACCGTGGAGAAGAATAATCACTCTGTGTATGAACACGGGTGTGTGTTGATGGGACTGTGTGGAGGGAGATTCACTCTGTGTCTGACCCCGGGAGTGTTTGATGGGACCGTGTAGAGGAATAATCACTCTGTGTCTGACCCCGGGAGTGTGTGATGGGACGGTGTGGAGGGAGATTCACTCTGTGTCTGACCCCGGCAGTGTTTGATGGGACCGTGTTGAGGAATAATCCCTCTGTGTATGACCCGGGAGTGTGTGATGGGACCGTGTGGAGAGAGATTCACTCTGTGTCTGACCCCGGGAGAGTGTGATGGGCGGTGTAGAGGAATAATCACTCTGTGTCTGACACCGGGACTTTGTGACGGGACGGTGTGGAGGGAGATTCACTCTGTGTCTGACCCCGGGAGTGTTTCATGGGACCGTGTAGAGGAATAATCACTCTGTGTTTGACCCCCGGGAGCGTTTGATGGGAACGTGTAGAGGAATAATCACTCTGTGTCTGACCCCGGGAGAGTGTGATGGGATGGCGTGGGGGGAGATTCACTCTGCGTCTGACCCCGGGAGTGTTTGATGGGACCGTGTAGAGGAATAATCACTCTGTGTCTGACCCGGGAGAGTGTGATGGGACGGTGTGGAAGGAGATTCACACTGTGTCTGACACCGGGAGTGTTTGATGGGACCGTGTAGAGGAATAATTACTCTGTGTCTGACCCCGGGAGTTTGTGATGGGCGGTGTAGAGGAATAATTACTCTGTGTCTGAACCCGGGAGTTTGTGACGGGACGGTGTGGTGGGAGATTCACTCTGTGTCTGACCCCGGCAGTGTTTGATTTTACAGTGTTGAGGAATAATCCCTCTGTGTATGACCCAGGGAGTGTGTGATGGGACCGTGTGGAGGGAGATTCACTCCGTGTCTGACCCCGGGAGTGTGTGATGGGCGGTGTAGAGGAATAATCACTCTGTGTCTGACACCTGGAGTTGTGACGGGACGGTGTGGAGGGAGATTCACTCTGTGTCTGACCCCGGGATTGTTTCATGGGACCGTGTAGAGGAATAATCACTCTGTGTCTGACCACAGGAGTGTGTGATGGGACGGTGTGGAGGGAGATTCACTCTGTGTCTGACCCCGGGAGTGTTTGATTGGACCGTGTAGAGGAATAATCACTCTGTGTCTGACCACGGGAGTGTGTGATGGGACGGTGTGGAGGGAGATTCACTCTGTGTCTGACCCCGGGAGGGTGTGATGGGCGGTGTAGAGGAATAATCACTCTGTGACTGACCCCGGGAGTGTTTGATTGGACCGTGTAGAGGAATAATCACTCTGCGTCTGACCCCGGGAGTGTATGATGGGATGGCGTGGATATAAATTCAATCTGTTTCTGACCCCGGGAGTGTTTGATGTGACGGTGTGGAGGGAGATTCATTCTGTGTCTGACCCCGGGAGTGTGTGATGGGACGATTTGCAGGGAGATTTACTCTGTGTCTGACCCAGGGAGTGTGTGATGGGCGGTGTAGAGGAACATACACTCTGTGACTGACCCCGGGAGTGTGAGATGGGACCGTGTAGAGCAATAATCACTCTGTGTCTGACCCCGGGAGTGTTTGATGGGACCGTGGAGAAGAATAATCACTCTGTGACTGAACACGGGAGTGTGCTGATGGGACGGTGTGGAGCGAGATTCACTGTGTGTCTGACCCCGGGAGTGTGTGATGGGACGGTGTGGAGGGTGATTCACTCTGTGTCTGACCCCGGCAGTGTTTGATGGGACCGTGTTGAGGAATAATCCCTCTGTGTATGACCCTGGGAGTGTGTGATGGGACCGTGTGGAGGGAGATTCACTCTGTGTCTGACCCCGGGAGAGTATGATGGGCGGTGTAGAGGAATAATCACTCTGTGTCTGAAACCGGGATTTTGTGACGGGATGGTGTGGAGGGAGATTCACTCTGTGTCTGACCCCGGGAGCGTTTGATGGGAACGTGTAGAGGAATAATCACTCTGTGTCTGACCCCCGGGAGCGTTTGATGGGAACGTGTAGAGGAATAATCACTCATGTGTCTGACCCCGGGAGAGTTTGATGGGGCCGTGTAGAGGAATAATCACTGTGTCTGACCACGGGAGTGTTTGACGGGACCGTGTAGAGGAATAATCACTCTGTGTCTGACCACGGGAGTGTTTGACGGGACCGTGTAGAGGAATAATCACTCTGTGTCTGATCCCGGGAGAGTGCGATGGGATGGCGTGGGGGGAGATTCACTCTGTGTCTGACCCCGGGAGTGTTTGATGGGACCGTGTAGAGGAATAATCACTCTGTGTCTGACCCGGGAGAGTGTGATGGGACGGTGCGGAAGGAGATTCACACTGTGTCTGACACCGGGAGTGTTTGATGGGACCGTGTAGAGGAATAATCACTCTGTGTCTGACACCGGGTGTGTGTGATGGTACCGTGTTGAGGAATAATCACTCTGTGTCTGACACCGGGAGTTTGTGACGGGACGGTGTGGAGGGAGATTCACTCTGTGTCTGACCCCGGGAGTGTTTCATGGGACCGTGTAGAGGAATAATCACTCTGTGTCTGACCCCCGGGAGCGTTTGATGGGAACGTGTAGAGGAATAATCACTCTGTGTCTGACCCCGGGAGAGTGTGATGGGATGGCGTGGGGGGAGATTCACTCTGCGTCTGACCCCGGGAGTGTTTGATGGGACCGTGTAGAGGAATAATCACTCTGTGTCTGACCCGGGAGAGTGTGATGGGACGGTGTGGAAGGAGATTCACACTGTGTCTGACACCGGGAGTGTTTGATGGGACCGTGTAGAGGAATAATCACTCTGTGTCTGACCCCTGGAGAGTTTGATGGGGCCGTGTAGAGGAATAATCACTCTGTGTCTGACCACGGGAGTGTTTGACGGGACCGTGTAGAGGAAAAATCACTCTGTGTCTGATCCCGGGAGAGTGTGATGGGATGGCGTGGGGGGAGATTCACTCTGTGTCTGACCCCGGGAGTGTTTGATGGGACCGTGTAGAGGAATAATCACTCTGTGTCTGACACGGGAGAGTGTGATGGGACGGTGCGGAAGGAGATTCACACTGTGTCTGACAACGGGAGTGTTTGATGGGACCGTGTAGAGGAATAATCACTCTGTGTCTGACACCGGGAGTGTGTGATGGTACCGTGTTGAGGAATAATCACTCTGTGTCTGACCCCGGAAGAGTTTGATGTGACCGTGTATAGGAATAATGACTCTGTGTCTGACCCCGGGATTGTTTGCTGGGACCGTGTAGAGGAATAATCTCACTGTGTCCGACCCAGGGACTGTTTGATGGTACCGTGTAGAGGAATAATTACTCTGTGTCTGACCCCGGGAGTTTGTGATGGGCGGTGTAGAGGAATAATTACTCTGTGTCTGAACCCGGGAGTTTGTGACGGGACGGTGTGGAGGGAGATTCACTCTGTGTCTGACCCCGGCAGTGTTTGATTTTACCGTGTTGAGGAATAATCCCTCTGTGTATGACCCAGGGAGTGTGTGATGGGACCTTGTGGAGGGAGATTCACTCCGTGTCTGACCCCGGGAGTGTGTGATGGGCGGTGTAGAGGAATAATCACTCTGTCTGACACCTGGAGTTGTGACGGGACGGTGTGGAGGGAGATTCACTCTGTGTCTGACCCCGGGATTGTTTCATGGGACCATGTAGAGGAATAATCACTCTGTGTCTGACACCGGGACTTCGTGACGGGACGGTGTGGAGGGAGATTCACTCTGTGTCTGACCCCGGGAGTGTTTCATGGGACCGTGTAGAGGAATAATCACTCTGTGTTTGACCCCCGGGAGCGTTTGATGGGAACGTGTAGAGGAATAATCACTCTGTGTCTGACCCCGGGAGAGTGTGATGGGATGGCGTGGGGGGAGATTCACTCTGCGTCTGACCCCGGGAGTGTTTGATGGGACCGTGTAGAGGAATAATCACTCTGTGTCTGACCCGGGAGAGTGTGATGGGACGGTGAGGAAGGAGATTCACACTGTGTCTGACACCGGGAGTGTTTGATGGGACCGTGTAGAGGAATAATTACTCTGTGTCTGACCCCGGGAGTTTGTGATGGGCGGTGTAGAGGAATAATTACTCTGTGTCTGAACCCGGGAGTGTGTGATGGGACGGTGTGGAGGGTGATTCACTCTGTGTCTGACCCCGGCAGTGTTTGATGGGACCGTGTTGAGGAATAATCCCTCTGTGTATGACCCTGGGAGTGTGTGATGGGACCGTGTGGAGGGAGATTCACTCTGTGTCTGACCCCGGGAGAGTATGATGGGCGGTGTAGAGGAATAATCACTCTGTGTCTGAAACCGGGATTTTGTGACGGGATGGTGTGGAGGGAGATTCACTCTGTGTCTGACCCCGGGAGCGTTTGATGGGAACGTGTAGAGGAATAATCACTCTGTGTCTGACCCCCGGGAGCGTTTGATGGGAACGTGTAGAGGAATAATCACTCATGTGTCTGACCCCGGGAGAGTTTGATGGGGCCGTGTAGAGGAATAATCACTGTGTCTGACCACGGGAGTGTTTGACGGGACCGTGTAGAGGAATAATCACTCTGTGTCTGACCACGGGAGTGTTTGACGGGACCGTGTAGAGGAATAATCACTCTGTGTCTGATCCCGGGAGAGTGCGATGGGATGGCGTGGGGGGAGATTCACTCTGTGTCTGACCCCGGGAGTGTTTGATGGGACCGTGCAGAGGAATAATCACTCTGTGTCTGACCCGGGAGAGTGTGATGGGACGGTGCGGAAGGAGATTCACACTGTGTCTGACACCGGGAGTGTTTGATGGGACCGTGTAGAGGAATAATCACTCTGTGTCTGACACCGGGTGTGTGTGATGGTACCGTGTTGAGGAATAATCACTCTGTGTCTGACACCGGGAGTTTGTGACGGGACGGTGTGGAGGGAGATTCACTCTGTGTCTGACCCCGGGAGTGTTTCATGGGACCGTGTAGAGGAATAATCACTCTGTGTCTGACCCCCGGGAGCGTTTGATGGGAACGTGTAGAGGAATAATCACTCTGTGTCTGACCCCGGGAGAGTGTGATGGGATGGCGTGGGGGGAGATTCACTCTGCGTCTGACCCCGGGAGTGTTTGATGGGACCGTGTAGAGGAATAATCACTCTGTGTCTGACCCGGGAGAGTGTGATGGGACGGTGTGGAAGGAGATTCACACTGTGTCTGACACCGGGAGTGTTTGATGGGACCGTGTAGAGGAATAATCACTCTGTGTCTGACCCCTGGAGAGTTTGATGGGGCCGTGTAGAGGAATAATCACTCTGTCTGACCACGGGAGTGTTTGACGGGACCGTGTAGAGGAAAAATCACTCTGTGTCTGATCCCGGGAGAGTGTGATGGGATGGCGTGGGGGGAGATTCACTCTGTGTCTGACCCCGGGAGTGTTTGATGGGACCGTGTAGAGGAATAATCACTCTGTGTCTGACACGGGAGAGTGTGATGGGACGGTGCGGAAGGAGATTCACACTGTGTCTGACAACGGGAGTGTTTGATGGGACCGTGTAGAGGAATAATCACTCTGTGTCTGACACCGGGAGTGTGTGATGGTACCGTGTTGAGGAATAATCACTCTGTGTCTGACCCCGGAAGAGTTTGATGTGACCGTGTATAGGAATAATGACTCTGTGTCTGACCCCGGGATTGTTTGCTGGGACCGTGTAGAGGAATAATCTCACTGTGTCCGACCCAGGGACTGTTTGATGGTACCGTGTAGAGGAATAATTACTCTGTGTCTGACCCCGGGAGTTTGTGATGGGCGGTGTAGAGGAATAATTACTCTGTGTCTGAACCCGGGAGTTTGTGACGGGACGGTGTGGAGGGAGATTCACTCTGTGTCTGACCCCGGCAGTGTTTGATTTTACCGTGTTGAGGAATAATCCCTCTGTGTATGACCCAGGGAGTGTGTGATGGGACCGTGTGGAGGGAGATTCACTCCGTGTCTGACCCCGGGAGTGTGTGATGGGCGGTGTAGAGGAATAATCACTCTGTCTGACACCTGGAGTTGTGACGGGACGGTGTGGAGGGAGATTCACTCTGTGTCTGACCCCGGGATTGTTTCATGGGACCATGTAGAGGAATAATCACTCTGTGTCTGACACCGGGACTTTGTGACGGGACGGTGTGGAGGGAGATTCACTCTGTGTCTGACCCCGGGAGTGTTTCATGGGACCGTGTAGAGGAATAATCACTCTGTGTTTGACCCCCGGGAGCGTTTGATGGGAACGTGTAGAGGAATAATCACTCTGTGTCTGACCCCGGGAGAGTGTGATGGGATGGCGTGGGGGGAGATTCACTCTGCGTCTGACCCCGGGAGTGTTTGATGGGACCGTGTAGAGGAATAATCACTCTGTGTCTGACCCGGGAGAGTGTGATGGGACGGTGAGGAAGGAGATTCACACTGTGTCTGACACCGGGAGTGTTTGATGGGACCGTGTAGAGGAATAATTACTCTGTGTCTGACCCCGGGAGTTTGTGATGGGCGGTGTAGAGGAATAATTACTCTGTGTCTGAACCCGGGAGTTTGTGACGGGACGGTGTGGAGGGAGATTCACTCTGTGTCTGACCCCGGCAGTGTTTGATTTTACAGTGTTGAGGAATAATCCCTCTGTGTATGACCCAGGGAGTGTGTGATGGGACCGTGTGGAGGGAGATTCACTCCGTGTCTGACCCCGGGAGTGTATGATGGGCGGTGTAGAGGAATAATCACTCTGTGTCTGACACCTGGAGTTGTGACGGGACGGTGTGGAGGGAGATTCACTCTGTGTCTGACCCCGGGATTGTTTCATGGGACCGTGTAGAGGAATAATCACTCTGTGTCTGACCACAGGAGTGTGTGATGGGACGGTGTGGAGGGAGATTCACTCTGTGTCTGACCCCGGGAGTGTTTGATTGGACCGTGTAGAGGAATAATCACTCTGTGTCTGACCACGGGAGTGTGTGATGGGACGGTGTGGAGGGAGATTCACTCTGTGTCTGACCCCGGGAGGGTGTGATGGGCGGTGTAGAGGAATAATCACTCTGTGACTGACCCCGGGAGTGTTTGATTGGACCGTGTAGAGGAATAATCACTCTGCGTCTGACCCCGGGAGTGTATGATGGGATGGCGTGGATATAAATTCAATCTGTTTCTGACCCCGGGAGTGTTTGATGTGACGGTGTGGAGGGAGATTCATTCTGTGTCTGACCCCGGGAGTTTGTGATGGGACGATTTGCAGGGAGATTTACTCTGTGTCTGACCCAGGGAGTGTGTGATGGGCGGTGTAGAGGAACATACACTCTGTGACTGACCACGGGAGTGTGAGATGGGACCGTGTAGAGCAATAATCACTCTGTGTCTGACCCCGGGAGTGTTTGATGGGACCGTGGAGAAGAATAATCACTCTGTGACTGAACACGGGAGTGTGCTGATGGGACGGTGTGGAGGGAGATTCACTGTGTGTCTGACCCCGGGAGTGTGTGATGGGACGGTGTGGAGGGTGATTCACTCTGTGTCTGACCCCGGCAGTGTTTGATGGGACCGTGTTGAGGAATAATCCCTCTGTGTATGACCCTGGGAGTGTGTGATGGGACCGTGTGGAGGGAGATTCACTCTGTGTCTGACCCCGGGAGAGTATGATGGGCGGTGTAGAGGAATAATCACTCTGTGTCTGAAACCGGGAGTTTGTGACGGGATGGTGTGGAGGGAGATTCACTCTGTGTCTGACCCCGGGAGCGTTTGATGGGAACGTGTAGAGGAATAATCACTCTGTGTCTGACCCCCGGGAGCGTTTGATGGGAACGTGTAGAGGAATAATCACTCATGTGTCTGACCCCGGGAGAGTTTGATGGGGCCGTGTAGAGGAATAATCACTGTGTCTGACCACGGGAGTGTTTGACGGGACCGTGTAGAGGAATAATCACTCTGTGTCTGACCACGGGAGTGTTTGACGGGACCGTGTAGAGGAATAATCACTCTGTGTCTGATCCCGGGAGAGTGCGATGGGATGGCGTGGGGGGAGATTCACTCTGTGTCTGACCCCGGGAGTGTTTGATGGGACCGTGTAGAGGAATAATCACTCTGTGTCTGACCCGGGAGAGTGTGATGGGACGGTGCGGAAGGAGATTCACACTGTGTCTGACACCGGGAGTGTTTGATGGGACCGTGTAGAGGAATAATCACTCTGTGTCTGACACCGGGTGTGTGTGATGGTACCGTGTTGAGGAATAATCACTCTGTGTCTGACACCGGGAGTTTGTGACGGGACGGTGTGGAGGGAGATTCACTCTGTGTCTGACCCCGGGAGTGTTTCATGGGACCGTGTAGAGGAATAATCACTCTGTGTCTGACCCCCGGGAGCGTTTGATGGGAACGTGTAGAGGAATAATCACTCTGTGTCTGACCCCGGGAGAGTGTGATGGGATGGCGTGGGGGGAGATTCACGCTGCGTCTGACCCCGGGAGTGTTTGATGGGACCGTGTAGAGGAATAATCACTCTGTGTCTGACCCGGGAGAGTGTGATGGGACGGTGTGGAAGGAGATTCACACTGTGTCTGACACCGGGAGTGTTTGATGGGACCGTGTAGAGGAATAATCACTCTGTGTCTGACCCCGGGAGAGTTTGATGGGGCCGTGTAGAGGAATAATCACTCTGTGTCTGACCACGGGAGTGTTTGACGGGACCGTGTAGAGGAAAAATCACTCTGTGTCTGATCCCGGGAGAGTGTGATGGGATGGCGTGGGGGGAGATTCACTCTGTGTCTGACCTCGGGAGTGTTTGATGGGACCGTGTAGAGGAATAATCACTCTGTGTCTGACACGGGAGAGTGTGATGGGACGGTGCGGAAGGAGATTCACACTGTGTCTGACAACGGGAGTGTTTGATGGGACCGTGTAGAGGAATAATCACTCTGTGTCTGACACCGGGAGTGTGTGATGGTACCGTGTTGAGGAATAATCACTCTGTGTCTGACCCCGGAAGAGTTTGATGTGACCGTGTATAGGAATAATGACTCTGTGTCTGACCCCGGGATTGTTTGCTGGGACCGTGTAGAGGAATAATCTCACTGTGTCCGACCCAGGGACTGTTTGATGGTACCGTGTAGAGGAATAATTACTCTGTGTCTGACCCCGGGAGTTTGTGATGGGCGGTGTAGAGGAATAATTACTCTGTGTCTGAACCCGGGAGTTTGTGACGGGACGGTGTGGAGGGAGATTCACTCTGTGTCTGACCCCGGCAGTGTTTGATTTTACCGTGTTGAGGAATAATCCCTCTGTGTATGACCCAGGGAGTGTGTGATGGGACCGTGTGGAGGGAGATTCACTCCGTGTCTGACCCCGGGAGTGTGTGATGGGCGGTGTAGAGGAATAATCACTCTGTCTGACACCTGGAGTTGTGACGGGACGGTGTGGAGGGAGATTCACTCTGTGTCTGACCCCGGGATTGTTTCATGGGACCATGTAGAGGAATAATCACTCTGTGTCTGACCACAGGAGTGTGTGATGGGACGGTGTGGAGGGAGATTCACTCTGTGTCTGACCCCGGGAGTGTTTGATTGGACCGTGTAGAGGAATAATCACTCTGTGTCTGACCACGGGAGTGTGTGATGGGACGGTGTGGAGGGAGATTCACTCTGTGTCTGACCCCGGGAGGGTGTGATGGGCGGTGTAGAGGAATAATCACTCTGTGACTGACCCCGGGAGTGTTTGATTGGACCGTGTAGAGGAATAATCACTCTGTGTCTGACCACGGGAGTGTTTGACGGGACCGTGTAGAGGAATAATCACTCTGTGTCTGACCACGGGAGTGTTTGACGGGACCGTGTAGAGGAATAATCACTCTGTGTCTGATCCCGGGAGAGAGTGATGAGATGGCGTGGGGGGAGATTCACTCTGTGTCTGACCCCGGGAGTGTTTGATGGGACCGTGTAGAGGAATAATCACTCTGTGTCTGACCCGGGAGAGTGTGATGGGACGGTGCGGAAGGAGATTCACACTGTGTCTGACACCGGGAGTGTTTGATGGGACCGTGTAGAGGAATAATCACTCTGTGTCTGACACCGGGAGTGTGTGATGGTACCGTGTTGAGGAATAATCACTCTGTGTCTGACCCCGGAAGAGTTTGATGTGACCGTGTAGAGGAATAATGACTCTGTGTCTGACCCATGGATTGTTTGCTGGGACCGTGTAGAGGAATAATCTCACTGTGTCTGACCCAGGGACTGTTTGATGGTACCGTGTAGAGGAATAATTACTCTGTGTCTGACCCCGGGAGTTTGTGATGGGCGGTGTAGAGGAATAATTACTCTGTGTCTGAACCCGGGAGTTTGTGACGGGACGGTGTGGAGGGAGATTCACTCTGTGTCTGACGACGGTAGTGTTTGATTTTACCGTGTTGAGGAATAATCCCTCTGTGTATGACCCAGGGAGTGTGTGATGGGACCGTGTGGAGGGAGATTCACTCCGTGTCTGACCCCGGGAGTGTGTGATGGGCGGTGTAGAGGAATAATCACTCTGTGTCTGACCCCTGGAGTTGTGACGGGACGGTGTGGAGGGAGATTCACTCTGTGTCTGACCCCGGGAGTGCTTCATGGGACCGTGTAGAGGAATAATCACTCTGTGTCTGACCACCGGAGTGTGTGATGGGACGGTGTGGAGGGAGATTCACTCTGTTTCTGACCCCGGGAGTGTTTGATGGGACCGTGTAGAGGAATAATCACTCTGTGTCTGACCACGGGAGTGTGTGATGGGACGGTGTGGAGGGAGATTCACTCTGTGTCTGACCCCGGGAGGGTGTGATGGGCGGTGTAGAGGAATAATCACTCTGTGACTGACCCCGGGAGTATTTGATTGGACCGTGTAGAGGAATAATCACTCTGTGTCTGACCCCGGGAGTGTATGATGGGATGGCGTGGATATAAATTCAATCAGTTTCTGACCCCGGGAGTGTTTGATGGGACGGTGTGGAGGGAGATTCATTCTGTGTCTGACCCCGGGAGTGTGTGATGGGACGATTTTCAGGGAGATTTACTCTGTGTCTGACCCAGGGAGTGTGTGATGGGCGGTGTAGAGGAACATTCACTCTGTGACTGACCTCGGGAGTGTGAGATGGGACCGTGTAGAGCAATAATCACTCTGTGTCAGACCCCGGGAGTGTTTGATGGGACCGTGGAGAAGAATAATCACTCTGTGACTGAACACGGGAGTGTGCTGATGGGTCGGTGTGGAGGGAGATTCACTGTGTGTCTGACACCGGGAGTGTGTGATGGGACGGTGTGGAGGGAGATTCACTCTGTGTCTGAACTCGGCAGTGTTTGATGGGACCGTGTTGAGGAATAATCCCTCTGTGTATGACCCTGGGAGTGTGTGATGGGACCGTGTGGAGGGAGATTCACTCTGTGTCTGACCCCGGGAGAGTATGATGGGCGGTGTAGAGGAATAATCACTCTGTGTCTAACCCCCGGGAGCGTTTGATGGGAACGTGTAGAGGAATAATCACTCTGTGTCTGACCCCGGGAGTGTTTGACGGGACCGTGTAGAGGAATAATCACTCTGTGGCTGATCCCGGGAGAGTGTGATGGGATGGCGTGGGGGGAGATTCATGCTGTGTCTGACCCAGGGAGTGTTTGATGGGACCGTGTAGAGGAATAATCACTCTGTGTCTGACCCGGGAGAGTGTGATGGGACGGTGTGGAAGGAGATTCACACTGTGTCTGACCCAGGGAGTGTGTGATGGGCGGTGTAGAGGAACATTCACTCTGTGACTGACCCCGGGAGTGTGAGATGGGACCGTGTAGAGCAATAATCACTCTGTGTCTGACCCCGGGAGTGTTTGATGGGACCGTGGAGAAGAATAATCACTCTGTGTCTGACCCCGGCAGTGTTTGATGGGACCGTGTTGAGGAATAATCCCTCTGTGTATGACCCTGGGAGTGTGTGATGGGACCTTGTGGAGGGAGATTCACTCTGTGTCTGACCCCGGGAGAGTATGATGGGCGGTGTAGAGGAATAATCACTCTGTGTCTGACACCGGGAGTTTGTGACGGGATGGTGTGGAGGGAGATTCACTCTGTGTCTGACCCCGGGAGCGTTTGATGGGAACGTGTAGAGGAATAATCACTCTGTGTCTGACCCCCGGGAGCGTTTGATGGGAACGTGTAGAGGAATAATCACTCTGTGTCTGACCCCGGGAGAGTTTGATGGGGCCGTGTAGAGGAATAATCACTCTGTGTCTGACCAAGGGAGTGTTTGACGGGACCGTGTAGAGGAATAATCACTCTGTGGCTGATCCCGGGAGAGTGTGATGGGATGGCGTGGGGGGAGATTCATTCTGTGTCTGACCCCGGGAGTGTTTGATGGGACCGTGTAGAGGAATAATCACTCTGTGTCTGACCCGGCAGAGTGTGATGGGACGGTGTGGAAGGAGATTCACACTGTGTCTGACACCGGGAGTGTTTGATGGGACCGTGTAGAGGAATAATCACTCTGTGTCTGACCCCTGAAGAGTTTGATGTGACCGTGTAGAGGAATAATGACTCTGTGTCTGACCCCGGGATTGTTTGCTGGGACCGTGTAGAGGAATGATCTCTCTGTGTCTGACCCCGGGAGTGTGTGATGGGACGGTGTGGAGCGAGATTCACTCTGTGTCTGTCCCCGGGAGTGTTTCATGGGACCGTGTAGAGGAATAATGACTCTGTGTCTGACCCAGGGATTGTTTGCTGGGACCGTGTAGAGGAATAATCTCACTGTGTCTGACCCAGGGACTGTTTGATGGTACGGGGTAGAGGAATAATTACTCTGTGTCTGACCCCGGGAGTTTGTGATGGGCGGTGTAGAGGAATAATTACTCTGTGTCTGAACCCGGGAGTTTGTGACGGGACGGTGTGGAGGGAGATTCACTCTGTGTCTGACGCCGGTAGTGTTTGATTTTACCGTGTTGAGGAATAATCCCTCTGTGTATGACCCAGGGAGTGTGTGATGGGACCGTGTGGAGGGAGATTCACTCCGTGTCTGACCCCGGGAGTGTGTGATGGGCGGTGTAGAGGAATAATCACTCTGTGTCTGACCCCTGGAGTTGTGACGGGACGGTGTGGAGGGAGATTCACTCTGTGTCTGACCCCGGGAGTGCTTCATGGGACCGTGTAGAGGAATAATCACTCTGTGTCTGACCACCGGAGTGTGTGATGGGACGGTGTGGAGGGAGATTCACTCTGTGTCTGACCCCGGGAGTGTTTCATGGGACCGTGTAGAGGAATAATCACTCTGTGTCTGACCACGGGAGTGTGTGATGGGACGGTGTGGAGGGAGATTCACTCTGTGTCTGACCCCGGGAGGGTGTGATGGGCGGTGTAGAGGAATAAACACTCTGTGACTGACCCCGGGAGTGTTTGATTGGACCGTGTAGAGGAATAATCACTCTGTTTCTGACCCCGGGAGTGTATGATGGGATGGCGTGGATATAAATTCAATCTGTTTCTGACCCCGGGAGTGTTTGATGGGACGGTGTGGAGGGAGATTCACTCAGTGTCTGACCCCGGGAGTGTTTGATGGGACCGTGTAGAGGAATAATCACTCTGTGTCTGACCAGGGAGAGTGTGATGGGACGGTGTGGAAGGAGATTCACACTGTGTCTGACCCAGGGAGTGGGTGATGGGCGGTGTAGAGGGACATTCACTCTGTGACTGACCCCGGGAGTGTGAGATGGGACCGTGTAGAGCAATAATCACTCTGTGTCAGACCCCGGGAGTGTTTGATGGGACCGTGGAGAAGAATAATCACTCTGTGACTGAACACGGGAGTGTGCTGATGGGACGGTGTGGAGGGAGATTCACTGTGTGTCTGACCCCGGGAGTGTGTGATGGGACGGTGTGGAGGGAGATTCACTCTGTGTCTGACCCCGGCAGTGTTTGATGGGACGGTGTTGAGGAATAATCCTTCTGTGTATGACCCTGGGAGTGTGTGATGGGACCGTGTGGAGGGAGATTCACTCTGTGTCTGACACCGGGAGTTTGTGACGGGATGGTGTGGAGGGAGATTCACTCTGTGTCTGACCCCGGGAGCGTTTGATGGGAACGTGTAGAGGAATAATCACTCTGTGTCTGACCCCCGGGAGCGTTTGCTGGGACCGTGTAGAGGAATGATCTCTCTGTGTCTGACCCCGGGAGTGTGTGATGGGACGGTGTGGAGGGAGATTCACTCTGTGTCTGACCCCGGGAGTGTTTCATGGGACCGTGTAGAGGAATAATCACTCTGTGTCTGACCCCGGGAGAGTGTGATGGGACGGTGTGGAAGGAGATTCACACTGTGTCTGACACCGGGAGTGTTTGACGGGACAGTGTAGAGGAATAATCACTCTGTGTCTGACACCGGGAGTGTGTGATGGTACCGTGTTGAGGAATAATCACTCTGTCTCTGACCCCGGGAGTGTTTGCTGGGACCGTGTAGAGGAATAATCTCTCTGTGTCTGACCCCAGGACTGTTTGATGGTACCGTGTAGAGGAATAATCTCTCTGTGTCTGACCACGGGACTGTTTGATGGTACCGTGTAGAGGAATAATCTCTCTGTGTCTGACCACGGGAGTGTTTCATGGGACCATGTAGAGGAATAATCACTCTGTGTCTGACACCGGGACTTTGTGACGGGACGGTGTGGAGGGAGATTCACTCTGTGTCTGACCCCGGGAGTGTTTCATGGGACCGTGTAGAGGAATAATCACTCTGTGTTTGACCCCCGGGAGCGTTTGATGGGAACGTGTAGAGGAATAATCACTCTGTGTCTGACCCCGGGAGAGTGTGATGGGATGGCGTGGGGGGAGATTCACTCTGCGTCTGACCCCGGGAGTGTTTGATGGGACCGTGTAGAGGAATAATCACTCTGTGTCTGACCCGGGAGAGTGTGATGGGACGGTGTGGAAGGAGATTCACACTGTGTCTGACACCGGGAGTGTTTGATGGGACCGTGTAGAGGAATAATTACTCTGTGTCTGACCCCGGGAGTTTGTGATGGGCGGTGTAGAGGAATAATTACTCTGTGTCTGAACCCGGGAGTTTGTGACGGGACGGTGTGGAGGGAGATTCACTCTGTGTCTGACCCCGGCAGTGTTTGATTTTACAGTGTTGAGGAATAATCCCTCAGTGTATGACCCAGGGAGTGTGTGATGGGACCGTGTGGAGGGAGATTCACTTCGTGTCTGACCCCGGGAGTGTATGATGGGCGGTGTAGAGGAATAATCACTCTGTGTCTGACACCTGGAGTTGTGACGGGACGGTGTGGAGGGAGATTCACTCTGTGTCTGACCCCGGGATTGTTTCATGGGACCGTGTAGAGGAATAATCACTCTGTGTCTGACCACAGGAGTGTGTGATGGGACGGTGTGGAGGGAGATTCACTCTGTGTCTGACCCCGGGAGTGTTTGATTGGACCGTGTAGAGGAATAATCACTCTGTGTCTGACCACGGGAGTGTGTGATGGGACGGTGTGGAGGGAGATTCACTCTGTGTCTGACCCCGGGAGGGTGTGATGGGCGGTGTAGAGGAATAATCACTCTGTGACTGACCCCGGGAGTGTTTGATTGGACCGTGTAGAGGAATAATCACTCTGCGTCTGACCCCGGGAGTGTATGATGGGATGGCGTGGATATAAATTCAATCTGTTTCTGACCCCGGGAGTGTTTGATGTGACGGTGTGGAGGGAGATTCATTCTGTGTCTGACCCCGGGAGTGTGTGATGGGACGATTTGCAGGGAGATTTACTCTGTGTCTGACCCAGGGAGTGTGTGATGGGCGGTGTAGAGGAACATACACTCTGTGACTGACCCCGGGAGTGTGAGATGGGACCGTGTAGAGCAATAATCACTCTGTGTCTGACCCCGGGAGTGTTTGATGGGACCGTGGAGAAGAATAATCACTCTGTGACTGAACACGGGACTGTGCTGATGGGACGGTGTGGAGGGAGATTCACTGTGTGTCTGACCCCGGGAGTGTGTGATGGGACGGTGTGGAGGGTGATTCACTCTGTGTCTGACCCCGGCAGTGTTTGATGGGACCGTGTTGAGGAATAATCCCTCTGTGTATGACCCTGGGAGTGTGTGATGGGACCGTGTGGAGGGAGATTCACTCTGTGTCTGACCCCGGGAGAGTATGATGGGCGGTGTAGAGGAATAATCACTCTGTGTCTGAAACCGGGAGTTTGTGACGGGATGGTGTGGAGGGAGATTCACTCTGTGTCTGACCCCGGGAGCGTTTGATGGGAACGTGTAGAGGAATAATCACTCTGTGTCTGACCCCCGGGAGCGTTTGATGGGAACGTGTAGAGGAATAATCACTCATGTGTCTGACCCCGGGAGAGTTTGATGGGGCCGTGTAGAGGAATAATCACTGTGTCTGACCACGGGAGTGTTTGACGGGACCGTGTAGAGGAATAATCACTCTGTGTCTGACCACGGGAGTGTTTGACGGGACCGTGTAGAGGAATAATCACTCTGTGTCTGATCCCGGGAGAGTGCGATGGGATGGCGTGGGGGGAGATTCACTCTGTGTCTGACCCCGGGAGTGTTTGATGGGACCGTGTAGAGGAATAATCACTCTGTTTCTGACCCGGGAGAGTGTGATGGGACGGTGCGGAAGGAGATTCACACTGTGTCTGACACCGGGAGTGTTTGATGGGACCGTGTAGAGGAATAATCACTCTGTGTCTGACACCGGGTGTGTGTGATGGTACCGTGTTGAGGAATAATCACTCTGTGTCTGACACCGGGAGTTTGTGACGGGACGGTGTGGAGGGAGATTCACTCTGTGTCTGACCCCGGGAGTGTTTCATGGGACCGTGTAGAGGAATAATCACTCTGTGTCTGACCCCCGGGAGCGTTTGATGGGAACGTGTAGAGGAATAATCACTCTGTGTCTGACCCCGGGAGAGTGTGATGGGATGGCGTGGGGGGAGATTCACTCTGCGTCTGACCCCGGGAGTGTTTGATGGGACCGTGTAGAGGAATAATCACTCTGTGTCTGACCCGGGAGAGTGTGATGGGACGGTGTGGAAGGAGATTCACACTGTGTCTGACACCGGGAGTGTTTGATGGGACCGTGTAGAGGAATAATCACTCTGTGTCTGACCCCGGGAGAGTTTGATGGGGCCGTGTAGAGGAATAATCACTCTGTGTCTGACCACGGGAGTGTTTGACGGGACCGTGTAGAGGAAAAATCACTCTGTGTCTGATCCCGGGAGAGTGTGATGGGATGGCGTGGGGGGAGATTCACTCTGTGTCTGACCCCGGGAGTGTTTGATGGGACCGTGTAGAGGAATAATCACTCTGTGTCTGACACGGGAGAGTGTGATGGGACGGTGCGGAAGGAGATTCACACTGTGTCTGACAACGGGAGTGTTTGATGGGACCGTGTAGAGGAATAATCACTCTGTGTCTGACACCGGGAGTGTGTGATGGTACCGTGTTGAGGAATAATCACTCTGTGTCTGACCCCGGAAGAGTTTGATGTGACCGTGTATAGGAATAATGACTCTGTGTCTGACCCCGGGATTGTTTGCTGGGACCGTGTAGAGGAATAATCTCACTGTGTCCGACCCAGGGACTGTTTGATGGTACCGTGTAGAGGAATAATTACTCTGTGTCTGACCCCGGGAGTTTGTGATGGGCGGTGTAGAGGAATAATTACTCTGTGTCTGAACCCGGGAGTTTGTGACGGGACGGTGTGGAGGGAGATTCACTCTGTGTCTGACCCCGGCAGTGTTTGATTTTACCGTGTTGAGGAATAATCCCTCTGTGTATGACCCAGGGAGTGTGTGATGGGACCGTGTGGAGGGAGATTCACTCCGTGTCTGACCCCGGGAGTGTGTGATGGGCGGTGTAGAGGAATAATCACTCTGTCTGACACCTGGAGTTGTGACGGGACGGTGTGGAGGGAGATTCACTCTGTGTCTGACCCCGGGATTGTTTCATGGGACCATGTAGAGGAATAATCACTCTGTGTCTGACCACAGGAGTGTGTGATGGGACGGTGTGGAGGGAGATTCACTCTGTGTCTGACCCCGGGAGTGTTTGATTGGACCGTGTAGAGGAATAATCACTCTGTGTCTGACCACGGGAGTGTGTGATGGGACGGTGTGGAGGGAGATTCACTCTGTGTCTGACCCCGGGAGGGTTTGATTGGACCGTGTAGAGGAATAATCACTCTGTGTCTGACCACGGGAGTGTTTGACGGGACCGTGTAGAGGAATAATCACTCTGTGTCTGACCACGGGAGTGTTTGACGGGACCGTGTAGAGGAATAATCACTCTGTGTCTGATCCCGGGAGAGAGTGATGGGATGGCGTGGGGGGAGATTCACTCTGTGTCTGACCCCGGGAGTGTTTGATGGGACCGTGTAGAGGAATAATCACTCTGTGTCTGACCCGGGAGAGTGTGATGGGACGGTGCGGAAGGAGATTCACACTGTGTCTGACACCGGGAGTGTTTGATGGGACCGTGTAGAGGAATAATCACTCTGTGTCTGACACCGGGAGTGTGTGATGGTACCGTGTTGAGGAATAATCACTCTGTGTCTGACCCCGGAAGAGTTTGATGTGACCGTGTAGAGGAATAATGACTCTGTGTCTGACCCATGGATTGTTTGCTGGGACCGTGTAGAGGAATAATCTCACTGTGTCTGACCCAGGGACTGTTTGATGGTACCGTGTAGAGGAATAATTACTCTGTGTCTGACCCCGGGAGTTTGTGATGGGCGGTGTAGAGGAATAATTACTCTGTGTCTGAACCCGGGAGTTTGTGACGGGAAGGTGTGGAGGGAGATTCACTCTGTGTCTGACGACGGTAGTGTTTGATTTTACCGTGTTGAGGAATAATCCCTCTGTGTATGACCCAGGGAGTGTGTGATGGGACCGTGTGGAGGGAGATTCACTCCGTGTCTGACCCCGGGAGTGTGTGATGGGCGGTGTAGAGGAATAATCACTCTGTGTCTGACCCCTGGAGTTGTGACGGGACGGTGTGGAGGGAGATTCACTCTGTGTCTGACCCCGGGAGTGCTTCATGGGACCGTGTAGAGGAATAATCACTCTGTGTCTGACCACCGGAGTGTGTGATGGGACGGTGTGGAGGGAGATTCACTCTGTTTCTGACCCCGGGAGTGTTTGATGGGACCGTGTAGAGGAATAATCACTCTGTGTCTGACCACGGGAGTGTGTGATGGGACGGTGTGGAGGGAGATTCACTCTGTGTCTGACCCCGGGAGGGTGTGATGGGCGGTGTAGAGGAATAATCACTCTGTGACTGACCCCGGGAGTATTTGATTGGACCGTGTAGAGGAATAATCACTCTGTGTCTGACCCCGGGAGTGTATGATGGGATGGCGTGGATATAAATTCAATCAGTTTCTGACCCCGGGAGTGTTTGATGGGACGGTGTGGAGGGAGATTCATTCTGTGTCTGACCCCGGGAGTGTGTGATGGGACGATTTTCAGGGAGATTTACTCTGTGTCTGACCCAGGGAGTGTGTGATGGGCGGTGTAGAGGAACATTCACTCTGTGACTGACCTCGGGAGTGTGAGATGGGACCGTGTAGAGCAATAATCACTCTGTGTCTGACCCCGGGAGTGTTTGATGGGACCGTGGAGAAGAATAATCACTCTGTGACTGAACACGGGAGTGTGCTGATGGGTCGGTGTGGAGGGAGATTCACTGTGTGTCTGACACCGGGAGTGTGTGATGGGACGGTGTGGAGGGAGATTCACTCTGTGTCTGAACTCGGCAGTGTTTGATGGGACCGTGTTGATAAATAATCCCTCTGTGTATGACCCTGGGAGTGTGTGATGGGACCGTGTGGAGGGAGATTCACTCTGTGTCTGACCCCGGGAGAGTATGATGGGCGGTGTAGAGGAATAATCACTCTGTGTCTAACCCCCGGGAGCGTTTGATGGGAACGTGTAGAGGAATAATCACTCTGTGTCTGACCCCGGGAGTGTTTGACGGGACCGTGTAGAGGAATAATCACTCTGTGGCTGATCCCGGGAGAGTGTGATGGGATGGCGTGGGGGGAGATTCATGCTGTGTCTGACCCAGGGAGTGTTTGATGGGACCGTGTAGAGGAATAATCACTCTGTGTCTGACCCGGGAGAGTGTGATGGGACGGTGTGGAAGGAGATTCACACTGTGTCTGACCCAGGGAGTGTGTGATGGGCGGTGTAGAGGAACATTCACTCTGTGACTGACCCCGGGAGTGTGAGATGGGACCGTGTAGAGCAATAATCACTCTGTGTCTGACCCCGGGAGTGTTTGATGGGACCGTGTTGAGGAATAATCCCTCTGTGTATGACCCTGGGAGTGTGTGATGGGACCTTGTGGAGGGAGATTCACTCTGTGTCTGACCCCGGGAGAGTATGATGGGCGGTGTAGAGGAATAATCACTCTGTGTCTGACACCGGGAGTTTGTGACGGGATGGTGTGGAGGGAGATTCACTCTGTGTCTGACCCCGGGAGCGTTTGATGGGAACGTGTAGAGGAATAATCACTCTGTGTCTGACCCCCGGGAGCGTTTGATGGGAACGTGTAGAGGAATAATCACTCTGTGTCTGACCCCGGGAGAGTTTGATGGGGCCGTGTAGAGGAATAATCACTCTGTGTCTGACCAAGGGAGTGTTTGACGGGACCGTGTAGAGGAATAATCACTCTGTGGCTGATCCCGGGAGAGTGTGATGGGATGGCGTGGGGGGAGATTCATTCTGTGTCTGACCCCGGGAGTGTTTGATGGGACCGTGTAGAGGAATAATCACTCTGTGTCTGACCCGGCAGAGTGTGATGGGACGGTGTGGAAGGAGATTCACACTGTGTCTGACACCGGGAGTGTTTGATGGGACCGTGTAGAGGAATAATCACTCTGTGTCTGACCCCTGAAGAGTTTGATGTGACCGTGTAGAGGAATAATGACTCTGTGTCTGACCCCGGGATTGTTTGCTGGGACCGTGTAGAGGAATGATCTCTCTGTGTCTGACCCCGGGAGTGTGTGATGGGACGGTGTGGAGCGAGATTCACTCTGTGTCTGACCCCGGGAGTGTTTCATGGGACCGTGTAGAGGAATAATGACTCTGTGTCTGACCCAGGGATTGTTTGCTGGGACCGTGTAGAGGAATAATCTCACTGTGTCTGACCCAGGGACTGTTTGATGGTACGGGGTAGAGGAATAATTACTCTGTGTCTGACCCCGGGAGTTTGTGATGGGCGGTGTAGAGGAATAATTACTCTGTGTCTGAACCCGGGAGTTTGTGACGGGACGGTGTGGAGGGAGATTCACTCTGTGTCTGACGCCGGTAGTGTTTGATTTTACCGTGTTGAGGAATAATCCCTCTGTGTATGACCCAGGGAGTGTGTGATGGGACCGTGTGGAGGGAGATTCACTCCGTGTCTGACCCCGGGAGTGTGTGATGGGCGGTGTAGAGGAATAATCACTCTGTGTCTGACCCCTGGAGTTGTGACGGGACGGTGTGGAGGGAGATTCACTCTGTGTCTGACCCCGGGAGTGCTTCATGGGACCGTGTAGAGGAATAATCACTCTGTGTCTGACCACCGGAGAGTGTGATGGGACGGTGTGGAGGGAGATTCACTCTGTGTCTGACCCCGGGAGTGTTTCATGGGACCGTGTAGAGGAATAATCACTCTGTGTCTGACCACGGGAGTGTGTGATGGGACGGTGTGGAGGGAGATTCACTCTGTGTCTGACCCCGGGAGGGTGTGATGGGCGGTGTAGAGGAATAAACACTCTGTGACTGACCCCGGGAGTGTTTGATTGGACCGCGTAGAGGAATAATCACTCTGTTTCTGACCCCGGGAGTGTATGATGGGATGGCGTGGATATAAATTCAATCTGTTTCTGACCCCGGGAGTGTTTGATGGGACGGTGTGGAGGGAGATTCACTCTGTGTCTGACCCCGGGAGTGTTTGATGGGACCGTGTAGAGGAATAATCACTCTGTGTCTGACCCGGGAGAGTGTGATGGGACGGTGTGGAAGGAGATTCACACTGTGTCTGACCCAGGGAGTGGGTGATGGGCGGTGTAGAGGGACATTCACTCTGTGACTGACCCCGGGAGTGTGAGATGGGACCGTGTAGAGCAATAATCACTCTGTGTCAGACACCGGGAGTGTTTGATGGGACCGTGGAGAAGAATAATCACTCTGTGACTGAACACGGGAGTGTGCTGATGGGACGTTGTGGAGGGAGATTCACTGTGTGTCTGACCCCGGGAGTGTGTGATGGGACGGTGTGGAGGGAGATTCACTCTGTGTCTGACCCCGGCAGTGTTTGATGGGACGGTGTTGAGGAATAATCCCTCTGTGTATGACCCTGGGAGTGTGTGATGGGACCGTGTGGAGGGAGATTCACTCTGTGTCTGACACCGGGAGTTTGTGACGGGATGGTGTGGAGGGAGATTCACTCTGTGTCTGACCCCGGGAGCGTTTGATGGGAACGTGTAGAGGAATAATCACTCTGTGTCTGACCCCCGGGAGCGTTTGCTGGGACCGTGTAGAGGAATGATCTCTCTGTGTCTGACCCCGGGAGTGTGTGATGGGACGGTGTGGAGGGAGATTCACTCTGTGTCTGACCCCGGGAGTGTTTCATGGGACCGTGTAGAGGAATAATCACTCTGTGTCTGACCCCGGGAGAGTGTGATGGGACGGTGTGGAAGGAGATTCACACTGTGTCTGACACCGGGAGTGTTTGACGGGACAGTGTAGAGGAATAATCACTCTGTGTCTGACACCGGGAGTGTGTGATGGTACCGTGTTGAGGAATAATCACTCTGTCTCTGACCCCGGGAGTGTTTGCTGGGACCGTGTAGAGGAATAATCTCTCTGTGTCTGACCCCAGGACTGTTTGATGGTACCGTGTAGAGGAATAATCTCTCTGTGTCTGACCACGGGACTGTTTGATGGTACCGTGTAGAGCAATAATCTCTCTGTGTCTGACCACGGGAGTGTTTGATGGGACCGTGTAGAGGAATAATCTCTCTGTGTCTAACCCCGGGAGTGTTTGATGGTACCGTGTAGAGGAATAATCTCTCTGTGTCTGACCCAGGGAGTGTGTGATGGGACGGTGAGGATTGAGATTCACTCTGTGTCTGACCCCGGGAGTGTTTGATGGGACCGTGTAGAGGAATAATCTCTCTGTGTCTGACCACGGGAGTGATTGATGGTACCGTGTAGAGGAATAATCTCTCTGTGTCTGATCCCGGGAGTGTGTGATGGGACGGTGAGGATTGAGATTCACTCTGTGTCTGACCCCGGGAGTGTTTGATGGGACCTTGTAGTGGAATAATCACTCTGTGTCTTACACCCGGAGTATTTGATGGAACCGTGTAGAGAAATAATCACTCTGTGTCTGACCCCGGAAGAGTTTGATGTGACCGTGTAGAGAAATAATGACTCTGTGTCTGACCCCGGGATTGTTTGCTGGGACCGTGTAGAGGAATAATCTCACTGTGTCTGACACCGGGACTGTTTGATGGTACCGTGTAGAGGAATGGTCTCTCTGTGTCTGACCCCGGGAGTGTGTGATGGGTCCGTGTGGAGGGAGATTCACTCCGTGTCTGACCCCGGGAGTGTGTGATGGGCGGTGTAGAGGAATATTCACTCTGTGTCTGACCCCGGGAGTTTGTGACGGGACGGAGTGGAGGGCGATTCACTCTGTGTCTGACCCCGGGAGTGTGTGATGCGTCGGTGTAGAGGATTAATCACTCTGTGTCTGACCACCGGAGTGTGTGATGGGACCGTGTGGAGGGAGATTCACTCTGTGTCTGACCCCGGGAGAGTGTGATGGGCGGTGTAGAGGAATAATCACTCTGTGTCTGACACCGGGAGTTTGTGACGGGACGGTGTGGAGGGAGATTCACTCTGTGTCTGACCCCGGCAGTGTTTGATGGGACCGTGTAGAGGAATAATCACTCTGTGTCTGACCCCGGGAGAGTGTGATGGGACGGTGTGGAAGGAGATTCACACTGTGTCTGACACCGGGAGTGTTTGACGGGACAGTGTAGAGGAATAATCACTCTGTGTTTGACACCGGGAGTGTGTGATGGTACCGTGTTGAGGAATAATCACTCTGTCTCTGACCCCGGGAGTGTTTGCTGGGACCGTGTAGAGGAATAATCTCTCTGTGTCTGACCCCGGGACTGTTTGATGGTACCGTGTAGAGGAATAATCTCTCTGTATCTGACCACGGGACTGTTTGATGGTACCGTGTAGAGGAATAATCTCTCTGTGTCTGACACCGGGAGTGTTTGATGGGACCGTGTAGAGGAATAATCACTCTGTGTCTGACCCGGGAGAGTGTGATGGGACGGTGTGGAAGGAGATTCACACTGTGTCTGACCCAGGGAGTGTGTGATGGGCGGTGTAGAGGAACATTCACTCTGTGACTGACCCCGGGAGTGTGAGATGGGACCGTGTAGAGCAATAATCACTCTGTGTCTGACCCCGGGAGTGTTTGATGGGACCGTGGAGAAGAATAATCACTCTGTGACTGAACACGGGAGTGTGCTGATGGGACGGTGTGGAGGGAGATTCACTGTGTGTCTGACCCCGGGAGTGTGTGATGGGACGGTGTGGAGGGAGATTCACTCTGTGTCTGACCCCGGCAGTGTTTGATGGGACGGTGTTGAGGAATAATCCCTCTGTGTATGACCCTGGGAGTGTGTGATGGGACCGTGTGGAGGGAGATTCACTCTGTGTCTGACACCGGGAGTTTGTGACGGGATGGTGTGGAGGGAGATTCACTCTGTGTCTGACCCCGGGAGCGTTTGATGGGAACGTGTAGAGGAATAATCACTCTGTGTCTGACCCCCGGGAGCGTTTGCTGGGACCGTGTAGAGGAATGATCTCTCTGTTTCTGACCCCGGGAGTGTGTGATGGGACGGTGTGGAGGGAGATTCACTCTGTGTCTGACCCCGAGAGTGTTTCATGGGACCGTGTAGAGGAATAATCACTCTGTGTCTGACCCCGGGAGAGTGTGATGGGACGGTGTGGAAGGAGATTCACACTGTGTCTGACACCGGGAGTGTTTGACGGGACAGTGTAGAGGAATAATCACTCTGTGTCTGACACCGGGAGTGTGTGATGGTACCGTGTTGAGGAATAATCACTCTGTCTCTGACCCCGGGAGTGTTTGCTGGGACCGTGTAGAGGAATAATCTCTCTGTGTCTGACCCCAGGACTGTTTGATGGTACCGTGTAGAGGAATAATCTCTCTGTGTCTGACCACGGGACTGTTTGATGGTACCGTGTAGAGGAATAATCTCTCTGTGTCTGACCACGGGAGTGTTTGATGGGACCGTGTAGAGGAATAATCTCTCTGTGTCTAACCCCGGGAGTGTTTGATGGTACCGTGTAGAGGAATAATCTCTCTGTGTCTGACCCAGGGAGTGTGTGATGGAAGGTGAGGATTGAGATTCACTCTGTGTCTGACCCCGGGAGTGTTTGATGGGACCGTGTAGAGGAATAATCTCTCTGTGTCTGACCACGGGAGTGATTGATGGTACCGTGTAGAGGAATAATCTCTCTGTGTCTGATCCCGGGAGTGTGTGATGGGACGGTGAGGATTGAGATTCACTCTGTCTGACCCCGGGAGTGTGTGATGGGACGCTGTAGATTGAGATTCACTCTGTGTCTGACCCCGGGAGTGTTTGATGGGACCTTGTAGTGGAATAATCACTCTGTGTCTTACACCCGGAGTATTTGATGGAACCGTGTAGAGAAATAATCACTCTGTGTCTGACCCCGGAAGAGTTTGATGTGACCGTGTAGAGAAATAATGACTCTGTGTCTGACCCCGGGATTGTTTGCTGGGACCGTGTAGAGGAATAATCTCACTGTGTCTGACACCGGGACTGTTTGATGGTACCGTGTAGAGGAATGGTCTCTCTGTGTCTGACCCCGGGAGTGTGTGATGGGTCCGTGTGGAGGGAGATTCACTCCGTGTCTGACCCCGGGAGTGTGTGATGGGCGGTGTAGAGGAATATTCACTCTGTGTCTGACCCCGGGAGTTTGTGACGGGACGGAGTGGAGGGCGATTCACTCTGTGTCTGACCCCGGGAGTGTGTGATGCGTCGGTGTAGAGGATTAATCACTCTGTGTCTGACCACCGGAGTGTGTGATGGGACCGTGTGGAGGGAGATTCACTCTGTGTCTGACCCCGGGAGAGTGTGATGGGCGGTGTAGAGGAATAATCACTCTGTGTCTGACACCGGGAGTTTGTGACGGGACGGTGTGGAGGGAGATTCACTCAGTGTCTGACCCCGGCAGTGTTTGATGGGACCGTGTAGAGGAATAATCACTCTGTGTCTGACCCCGGGAGAGTGTGATGGGACGGTGTGGAAGGAGATTCACACTGTGTCTGACACCGGGAGTGTTTGACGGGACAGTGTAGAGGAATAATCACTCTGTGTTTGACACCGGGAGTGTGTGATGGTACCGTGTTGAGGAATAATCACTCTGTCTCTGACCCCGGGAGTGTTTGCTGGGACCGTGTAGAGGAATAATCTCTCTGTGTCTGACCCCGGGACTGTTTGATGGTACCGTGTAGAGGAATAATCTCTCTGTATCTGACCACGGGACTGTTTGATGGTACCGTGTAGAGGAATAATCTCTCTGTGTCTGACACCGGGAGTGTTTGATGGGACCGTGTAGAGGAATAATCACTCTGTGTCTGACCCGGGAGAGTGTGATGGGACGGTGTGGAAGGAGATTCACACTGTGTCTGACCCAGGGAGTGTGTGATGGGCGGTGTAGAGGAACATTCACTCTGTGACTGACCCCGGGAGTGTGAGATGGGACCGTGTAGAGCAATAATCACTCTGTGTCTGACCCCGGGAGTGTTTGATGGGACCGTGGAGAAGAATAATCACTCTGTGACTGAACACGGGAGTGTGCTGATGGGACGGTGTGGAGGGAGATTCACTGTGTGTCTGACCCCGGGAGTGTGTGATGGGACGGTGTGGAGGGAGATTCACTCTGTGTCTGACCCCGGCAGTGTTTGATGGGACCGTGTTGAGGAATAATCCCTCTGTGTATGACCCTGGGAGTGTGTGATGGGACCGTGTGGAGGGAGATTCACTCTGTGTCTGACCCCGGGAGAGTATGATGGGCGGTGTAGAGGAATAATCACTCTGTGTCTGACACCGGGAGTTTGTGACGGGATGGTGTGGAGGGAGATTCACTCTGTGTCTGACCCCGGGAGCGTTTGATGGGAACGTGTAGAGGAATAATCACTCTGTGTCTGACCCCCGGGAGCGTTTGATGGGAACGTGTAGAGGAATAATCACTCTGTGTCTGACCCCGGGAGAGTTTGATGGGGCCGTGTATAGGAATAATCACTCTGTGTCTGACCAAGGGAGTGTTTGACGGGACCGTGTAGAGGAATAATCACTCTGTGGCTGATCCCGGGAGAGTGTGATGGGATGGCGTGGGGGGAGATTCATTCTGTGTCTGACCCCGGGAGTGTTTGATGGGACCGTGTAGAGGAATAATCACTCTGTGTCTGACCCGGGAGAGTGTGATGGGACGGTGTGGAAGGAGATTCACACTGTGTCAGACACCGGGAGTGTTTGATGGGACCGTGTAGAGGAATAATCACTCTGTGTCTGACCCCTGAAGAGTTTGATCTGACGTAGAGGAATAATGACTCTGTGTCTGACCCCGGGATTGTTTGCTGGGACCGTGTAGAGGAATGATCTCTCTGTGTCTGACCCCGGGAGTGTGTGATGGGACGGTGTGGAGGGAGATTCACTCTGTGTCTGACCCCGGGAGTGTTTCATGGGACCGTGTAGAGGAATAATCACTCTGTGTCTGACCCCGGGAGAGTGTGATGGGACGGTGTGGAAGGAGATTCACACTGTGTCTGACCCAGGGAGTGGGTGATGGGCGGTGTAGAGGAACATTCACTCTGTGACTGACCCCGGGAGTGTGAGATGGGACCGTGTAGAGCAATAATCACTCTGTGTCTGACCCCGGGAGTGTTTGATGGGACCGTGGAGAAGAATAATCACTCTGTGACTGAACACGGGAGTGTGCTGATGGGACGGTGTGGAGGGAGATTCACTGTGTGTCTGACCCCGGGAGTGTGTGATGGGACGGTGTGGAGGAATAATCACTCTGTCTCTGACCCCGGGAGTGTTTGCTGGGACCGTGTAGAGGAATAATCTCTCTGTGTCTGACCCCGGGACTGTTAGATGGTACCGTGTAGAGGAATAATCTCTCTGTGTCTGACCACGGGACTGTTTGATGGTACCGTGTTGAGGAATAATCTCTCTGTGTCTGACCCCGGGAGTGTTTGATGGGACCGTGTAGAGGAATAATCTCTCTGTGTCTGACCCAGGGAGTGTGTGATGGGACGGTGAGGATTGAGATTCACTCTGTGTCTGACCCCGGGAGTGTTTGATGGGACCGTGTAGAGGAATAATCTCTCTGTGTCTGACCACGGGAGTGATTGATGGTACCGTGTAGAGGAATAATCTCTCTGTGTCTGACCCCGGGAGTGTGTGATGGGACGGTGAGGATTGAGATTCACTCTGTGTCTGACCCCGGGAGTGTTTGATGGGACCTTGTAGTGGAATAATCACTCTGTGTCTTACACCCGGAGTATTTGATGGAACCGTGTAGAGAAATAATCACTCTGTGTCTGACCCCCTAAGAGTTTGATGTGACCGTGTAGAGAAATAATGACTCTGTGTCTGACCCCGGGATTGTTTGCTGGGACCGTGTAGAGGAATAATCTCACTGTTTCTGACACCGGGACTGTTTGATGGTACCGTGTAGAGGAATGGTCTCTCTGTGTCTGACCCCGGGTGTGTGTGATGGGTCCGTGTGGAGGGAGATTCACTCCGTGTCTGAACCCGGGAGTGTGTGATGGGCGGTGTAGAGGAATATTCACTCTGTGTCTGACCCCGGGAGTTTGTGACGGGACGGAGTGGAGGGCGATTCACTCTGTGTCTGACCCCGGGAGTGTGTGATGCGTCGGTGTAGAGGATTAATCACTCTGTGTCTGACCACCGGAGTGTGTGATGGGAGCGTGTGGAGGGAGATTCACTCTGTGTCTGACCCCGGGTGAGTGTGATGGGCGTTGTAGAGGAATAATCACTCTGTGTCTGACACCGGGAGTTTGTGACGGGACGGTGTGGAGGGAGATTCACTCTGTGTCTGACCCCGGCAGTGTTTGATGGGACCGTGTAGAGGAATAATCACTCTGTCTGACCCCGGGAGAGTGTGATGGGACGGTGTGGAAGGAGATTCACACTGTGTCTGACACCGGGAGTGTGTGATGGGACGGTGTGGAGGAATAATCACTCTGTCTCTGACCCCGGGAGTGTTTGCTGGGACCGTGTAGAGGAATAATCTCTCTGTGTCTGACCCCGGGACTGTTAGATGGTACCGTGTAGAGGAATAATCTCTCTGTGTCTGACCACGGGTCTGTTTGATGGTACCGTGTTGAGGAATAATCTCTCTGTGTCTGACCCCGGGAGTGTTTGATGGGACCGTGTAGAGGAATAATCTCTCTGTGTCTGACCCAGGGAGTGTGTGATGGGACGGTGAGGATTGAGATTCACTCTGTGTCTGACCCCGGGAGTGTTTGATGGGACCGTGTAGAGGAATAATCTCTCTGTGTCTGACCACGGGAGTGATTGATGGTACCGTGTAGAGGAATAATCTCTCTGTGTCTGACCCCGGGAGTGTGTGATGGGACGGTGAGGATTGAGATTCACTCTGTCTGACTCCGGGAGTGTGTGATGGGACGCTGTAGATTCAGATTCACTCTGTGTCTGACCCCGGGAGTGTTTGATGGGACCTTGTAGTGGAATAATCACTCTGTGTCTTACACCCGGAGTATTTGATGGAACCGTGTAGAGAAATAATCACTCTGTGTCTGACCCCGGAAGAGTTTGATGTGACCGTGTAGAGAAATAATGACTCTGTGTCTGACCCCGGGATTGTTTGCTGGGACCGTGTAGAGGAATAATCTCACTGTTTCTGACACCGGGACTGTTTGATGGTACCGTGTAGAGGAATGGTCTCTCTGTGTCTGACCCCGGGTGTGTGTGATGGGTCCGTGTGGAGGGAGATTCACTCCGTGTCTGAACCCGGGAGTGTGTGATGGGCGGTGTAGAGGAATATTCACTCTGTGTCTGACCCCGGGAGTTTGTGACGGGACGGAGTGGAGGGCGATTCACTCTGTGTCTGACCCCGGGAGTGTGTGATGCGTCGGTGTAGAGGATTAATCACTCTGTGTCTGACCACCGGAGTGTGTGATGGGAGCGTGTGGAGGGAGATTCACTCTGTGTCTGACCCCGGGAGAGTGTGATGGGCGTTGTAGAGGAATAATCACTCTGTGTCTGACACCGGGAGTTTGTGACGGGACGGTGTGGAGGGAGATTCACTCTGTGTCTGACCCCGGCAGTGTTTGATGGGACCGTGTAGAGGAATAATCACTCTGTCTGACCCCGGGAGAGTGTGATGGGACGGTGTGGAAGGAGATTCACACTGTGTCTGACACCGGGAGTGTTTGACGGGACAGTGTAGAGGAATAATCACTCTGTGTCTGACACCGGGAGTGTGTGATGGTACCGTGTTGAGGAATAATCACTCTGTCTCTGACCCCGGGAGTGTTTGCTGGGACCGTGTAGAGGAATAATCTCTCTGTGTCTGACCCCGGGACTGTTTGATGGGACCGTGTAGAGGAATAATCACTCTGTCTGACCCCGGGAGAGTGTGATGGGACGGTGTGGAAGGAGATTCACACTGTGTCTGACACCGGGAGTGTTTGACGGGACAGTGTAGAGGAATAATCACTCTGTGTCTGACACCGGGAGTGTGTGATGGTACCGTGTTGAGGAATAATCACTCTGTCTCTGACCCCGGGAGTGTTTGCTGGGACCGTGTAGAGGAATAATCTCTCTGTGTCTGACCCCGGGACTGTTTGATGGTACCGTGTAGAGGAATAATCTCTCTGTATCTGACCACGGGACTGTTTGATGGTACCGTGTAGAGGAATAATCTCTCTGTGTCTGACCCCGGGAGTGTTTGATGGGACCGTGTAGAGGAATAATCTCTCTGTGTCTAACCCCGGGAGTGTTTGATGGTACCGTGTAGAGGAATAAACTCTCTGTGTCTGACCCCGGGAGTGTGTGATGGGACGGTGAGGATTGAGATTCACTCTGTGTCTGACCCCGGGAGTGTTTGATGGGACCGTGTAGAGGAATAATCTCTCTGTGTCTGACCACGGGAGTGATTGATGGTACCGTGTAGAGGAATAACCTCTCTGTGTCTGACCCCGGGAGTGTGTGATGGGACGGTGAGGATTGAGATTCACTCTGTCTGACCCCGGGAGTGTGTGATGGGACGCTGTAGATTGAGATTCACTCTGTGTCTGACCCCGGGAGTCTTTGATGGGACCTTGTAGTGGAATAATCACTCTGTGTCTTACACCCGGAGTATTTGATGGAACCGTGTAGAGAAATAATCACTCTGTGTCTGACCCCGGAAGAGTTTGATGTGACCGTGTAGAGAAATAATGACTCTGTGTCTGACCCCGGGATTGTTTGCTGGGACCGTGTAGAGGAATAATCTCACTGTGTCTGACCCCGGGACTGTTTGGTGGTACCGTGCAGAGGAATGGTCTCTCTGTGTCTGACCCCGGGAGTGTGTGATGGGTCCGTGTGGAGGGAGATTCACTCTGTGTCTGACCCCGGCAGCGTTTGATTTTACCGTGTTGAGGAATAATCCCTCTGTGTATGACCCAGGGAGTGTGTGATGGGACCGTGTGGAGGGAGATTTACTCTGTGTCTGACCCCGGGAGTGTTTCATGGGACCGTGTAGAGGAATAATCACTCTGTGTCTGACCCCGGGAGAGTGTGATTGGACGGTGTGGAAGGAGATTCACACTGTGTCTGACACCGGGAGTGTTTGAAGGGACAGTGTAGAGGAATAATCACTCTGTGTCTGACACCGGGAGTGTGTGATGGTACCGTGTTGAGGAATAATCACTCTGTCTCTGACCCCGGGAGTGTTTGCTGGGACCGTGTAGAGGAATAATCTCTCTGTGTCTGACCCCGGGACTGTTTGATGGTACCGTGTAGAGGAATAATCTCTCTGTGTCTGACCACGGGACTGTTTGATGGTACCGTGTAGAGGAATAATCTCTCTGTGTCTGACCCCGGGAGTGTGTGATGGGACGGTGAGGATTGAGATTCACTCTGTGTCTGACCCCGGGAGTGTTTGATGGGACCGTGTAGAGGAATAATCTCTCTGTGTCTGACCACGGGAGTGATTGATGGTACCGTGTAGAGGAATTATCTCTCTGTGTCTGACCCCGGGAGTGTGTGATGGGACGGTGAGGATTGAGATTCACTCTGTCTGACCCCGGGAATGTGTGATGGGACCTTGTAGTGGAATAATCACTCTGTGTCTTACAACCGGAGTATTTGATGGAACCGTGTAGAGAAATAATCACTCTGTGTCTGACCCCGGAAGAGTTTGATGTGACCGTGTAGAGGAATAATGACTCTGTGTCTGACCCCGGGATTGTTTGCTGGGACCGTGTAGAGGAATAATCACACTGTGTCTGACACCGGGACTGTTTGATGGTACCGTGTAGAGGAATGGTCTCTCTGTGTCTGACCCCGGGAGTGTGTGATGGGTCCGTGTGGAGGGAGATTCACTCTGTGTCTGACCCCGGCAGTGTTTGATTTTACCGTGTTGAGGAATAATCCCTCTGTGTATGACCCAGGGAGTGTGTGATGCGTCCGTGTGGAGGGAGATTCACTCCGTGTCTGACCCCGGGAGTGTGTGATGGGCGGTGTAGAGGAATATTCACTCTGTGTCTGACCCCGGGAGTTTGTGACGGGACGGAGTGGAGGGCGATTCACTCTGTGTCTGACCCCGGGAGTGTTTCATGGGACCGTGTAGAGGAATAATCACACTGTGTTTGACCACGGGAGTGTGTGATGCGTCGGTGTAGAGGATTAATCACTCTGTGTCTGACCACCGGAGTGTGTGATGGGACGGTGTGGAGGGAGATTCAATCTGTGTCTGACCCCGGGAGTGTTTGATGGGACAGTGCAGAGGAATAATCTCTCTGTGTCTGACCCCGGGACTGTTTGATGGTACCGTGTAGAGGAATAATCTCTCTGTGTCTGACCCCGGGAGTGTTTGATGGGACCGTGTAGAGGAATAATCTCTCTGTGTCTAACCCCGGGAGTGTTTGATGGTACCGTGTAGAGGAATAATCTCTCTGTGTCTGACCCCGGGTGTGTTTGATGGGACCGTGTAGAGGAAAAATCTCTCTGTGTCTGACCACGGGAGTGTTTGATGGTACCGTGTAGAGGAATAATCTCTCTGTGTCTGACCCCGGGAGTGTGTGATGGGAGGGTGAGGATTGAGATTCACTCTGTCTGACCCCGGGAGTGTGTGATGGGACGCTGTAGATTGAGATTCACTCTGTGTCTGACCCCGGGAGTGTTTGATGGGACATTGTCGTGGAATAATCACTCTGTGTCTTACACCCGGAGTGTTTGATGGAACCGTGTAGAGAAATAATCACTCTGTGTCTGACCCCGGAAGAGTTTGATGTGACCGTGTAGAGGAATAATGACTCTGTGTCTGACCCCGGGATTGTTTGCTGGGACCGTGTAGAGGAATAATCTCGCTGTGTCTGACCCCGGGACTGTTTGATGGTATCGTGTAGAGGAATAATCCCTCTGTGTATGACCCTGGGAGTGTGTGATGGGACCGTGTGGAGGGAGATTCACTCTGTGTCTGACCACGGGAGTGTTTGACGGGACCGTGTAGAGGAATAATCACTCTGTGTCTGACCACGGGAGTGTTTGACGGGACCGTGTAGAGGAATAATCACTCTGTGTCTGATCCCGGGAGAGAGTGATGGGATGGCGTGGGGGGAGATTCACTCTGTGTCTGACCCCGGGAGTGTTTGATGGGACCGTGTAGAGGAATAATCACTCTGTGTCTGACCCGGGAGAGTGTGATGGGACGGTGCGGAAGGAGATTCACACTGTGTCTGACACCGGGAGTGTTTGATGGGACCGTGTAGAGGAATAATCACGCTGTGTCTGACACCGGGAGTGTGTGATGGTACCGTGTTGAGGAATAATCACTCTGTGTCTGACCCCGGAAGAGTTTGATGTGACCGTGTAGAGGAATAATGACTCTGTGTCTGACCCATGGATTGTTTGCTGGTACCGTGTTGAGGAATGATCTCTCTGTGTCTGACCCCGGGACTGTTTGATGGTACCGTGTAGAGGAATAATCTCTCTGTATCTGACCACGGGACTGTTTGATGGTACCGTGTAGAGGAATAATCTCTCTGTGTCTGACCCCGGGAGTGTTTGATGGGACCGTGTAGAGGAATAATCTCTCTGTGTCTAACCCCGGGAGTGTTTGATGGTACCGTGTAGAGGAATAAACTCTCTGTGTCTGACCCCGGGAGTGTGTGATGGGACGGTGAGGATTGAGATTCACTCTGTGTCTGACCCCGGGAGTGTTTGATGGGACCGTGTAGAGGAATAATCTCTCTGTGTCTGACCACGGGAGTGATTGATGGTACCGTGTAGAGGAATAATCTCTCTGTGTCTGACCCCGGGAGTGTGTGATGGGACGGTGAGGATTGAGATTCACTCTGTCTGACCCCGGGAGTGTGTGATGGGACGCTGTAGATTGAGATTCACTCTGTGTCTGACCCCGGGAGTCTTTGATGGGACCTTGTAGTGGAATAATCACTCTGTGTCTTACTCCCGGAGTATTTGATGGAACCGTGTAGAGAAATAATCACTCTGTGTCTGACCCCGGAAGAGTTTGATGTGACCGTGTAGAGAAATAATGACTCTGTGTCTGACCCCGGGATTGTTTGCTGGGACCGTGTAGAGGAATAATCTCACTGTGTCTGACCCCGGGACTGTTTGGTGGTACCGTGTAGAGGAATGGTCTCTCTGTGTCTGACCCCGGGAGTGTGTGATGGGTCCGTGTGGAGGGAGATTCACTCTGTGTCTGACCCCGGCAGCGTTTGATTTTACCGTGTTGAGGAATAATCCCTCTGTGTATGACCCAGGGAGTGTGTGATGGGACCGTGTGGAGGGAGATTTACTCTGTGTCTGACCCCGGGAGTGTTTCATGGGACCGTGTAGAGGAATAATCACTCTGTGTCTGACCCCGGGAGAGTGTGATTGGACGGTGTGGAAGGAGATTCACACTGTGTCTGACACCGGGAGTGTTTGAAGGGACAGTGTAGAGGAATAATCACTCTGTGTCTGACACCGGGAGTGTGTGATGGTACCGTGTTGAGGAATAATCACTCTGTCTCTGACCCCGGGAGTGTTTGCTGGGACCGTGTAGAGGAATAATCTCTCTGTGTCTGACCCCGGGACTGTTTGATGGTACCGTGTAGAGGAATAATCTCTCTGTGTCTGACCACGGGACTGTTTGATGGTACCGTGTAGAGGAATAATCTCTCTGTGTCTGACCCCGGGAGTGTGTGATGGGACGGTGAGGATTGAGATTCACTCTGTGTCTGACCCCGGGAGTGTTTGATGGGACCGTGTAGAGGAATAATCTCTCTGTGTCTGACCACGGGAGTGATTGATGGTACCGTGTAGAGGAATTATCTCTCTGTGTCTGACCCCGGGAGTGTGTGATGGGACGGTGAGGATTGAGATTCACTCTGTCTGACCCCGGGAATGTGTGATGGGACCTTGTAGTGGAATAATCACTCTGTGTCTTACAACCGGAGTATTTGATGGAACCGTGTAGAGAAATAATCACTCTGTATCTGACCCCGGAAGAGTTTGATGTGACCGTGTAGAGGAATAATGACTCTGTGTCTGACCCCGGGATTGTTTGCTGGGACCGTGTAGAGGAATAATCACACTGTGTCTGACACCGGGACTGTTTGATGGTACCGTGTAGAGGAATGGTCTCTCTGTGTCTGACCCCGGGAGTGTGTGATGGGTCCGTGTGGAGGGAGATTCACTCTGTGTCTGACCCCGGCAGTGTTTGATTTTACCGTGTTGAGGAATAATCCCTCTGTGTATGACCCAGGGAGTGTGTGATGGGTCCGTGTGGAGGGAGATTCACTCCGTGTCTGACCCCGGGAGTGTGTGATGGGCGGTGTAGAGGAATATTCACTCTGTGTCTGACCCCGGGAGTTTGTGACGGGACGGAGTGGAGGGCGATTCACTCTGTGTCTGACCCCGGGAGTGTTTCATGGGACCGTGTAGAGGAATAATCACACTGTGTTTGACCACGGGAGTGTGTGATGCGTCGGTGTAGAGGATTAATCACTCTGTGTCTGACCACCGGAGTGTGTGATGGGACGGTGTGGAGGGAGATTCAATCTGTGTCTGACCCCGGGAGTGTTTGATGGGACAGTGCAGAGGAATAATCTCTCTGTGTCTGACCCCGGGACTGTTTGATGGTACCGTGTAGAGGAATAATCTCTCTGTGTCTGACCCCGGGAGTGTTTGATGGGACCGTGTAGAGGAAAAATCTCTCTGTGTCTGACCACGGGAGTGTTTGATGGTACCGTGTAGAGGAATAATCTCTCTGTGTCTGACCCCGGGAGTGTGTGATGGGAGGGTGAGGATTGAGATTCACTCTGTCTGACCCCGGGAGTGTGTGATGGGACGCTGTAGATTGAGATTCACTCTGTGTCTGACCCCGGGAGTGTTTGATGGGACATTGTCGTGGAATAATCACTCTGTGTCTTACACCCGGAGTGTTTGATGGAACCGTGTAGAGAAATAATCACTCTGTGTCTGACCCCGGAAGAGTTTGATGTGACCGTGTAGAGGAATAATGACTCTGTGTCTGACCCCGGGATTGTTTGCTGGGACCGTGTAGAGGAATAATCTCGCTGTGTCTGACCCCGGGACTGTTTGATGGTATCGTGTAGAGGAATAATCCCTCTGTGTATGACCCTGGGAGTGTGTGATGGGACCGTGTGGAGGGAGATTCACTCTGTGTCTGACCCCGGGAGAGTGTGATGGGCGGTGTAGAGGAATAATCTCTATGTGTCTGACCCCGGGAGTGTGTGATGGGACGGTGAGGATTGAGATTCACTCTGTCTGACCCCGGGAGTGTGTGATGGGACGCTGTAGATTGAGATTCACTCTGTGTCTCACCCCGGGAGTGTTTGATGGGACATTGTCGTGGAATAATCACTCTGTGTCTTACACCCGGAGTGTTTGATGGAACCGTGTAGAGAAATAATCACTCTGTGTCTGACCCCGGAAGAGTTTGATGTGACCGTGTAGAGGAATAATGACTCTGTGTCTGACCCCGGGATTGTTTGCTGGGACCGTGTAGAGGAATAATCTCGCTGTGTCTGACCCCGGGACTGTTTGATGGTACCGTGTAGAGGAATAATCCCTCTGTGTATGACCCTGGGAGTGTGTGATGGGACCGTGTGGAGGGAGATTCACTCTGTGTCTGACCCCGGGAGAGTGTGATGGGCGGTGTAGAGGTATAATCACTCTGTGTCTGACACCGGGAGTTTGTGACGGGACGGTGTGGAGGGAGATTCACTCTGTGTCTGACCCCGGGAGTGTTTCATGGGACCGTGTAGAGGAATAATCACTCTGTGTCTGACCCCGGGAGAGTTTGATGGGGCCGTGTAGAGGAATAATCACTCTGTGTCTGACCACGGGATTGTTTGACGGGACAGCGCAGAGGAATAATCACTCTGTGTCTGACCCCGAGAGAGTGTGATGGGATGGCGAGGGGGAGATTCACTCTTTGTCTGACCCCGGGAGTGTTTGATGGGACCGTGTAGAGGAATAATCCCTCTGTGTCTGACCCCGGGAGAGTGTGATGGGCGGTGTAGAGGAATAATCACTCTGTGTCTGACACCGGGAGTTTGTGACGGGACGGTGTGGAGGGAGATTCACTCTGTGTCTGACCCCGGGAGTGTTTGATGGGACCGTGTAGTGGAATAATCACTCTGTGTCTGACACCGGGAGTGTGTGATGGTACCGTGTTGAGGAATGATCTCTCTGTGTCTGACCCCGGGAGTGTGTGATGGGACGATTTGCAGGGAGATTCACTCTGTGTCTGACCCAGGGAGTGTGTGATGTGCGGTTTAGAGGAATAATTACTCTGTGTCTGACCCCGGGAATTTGTGATGGGCGGTGTAGAGGAATAATTTCACTGTGTCTGACCCAGGGACTGTTTGTTGGTACCCTGTAGAGGAATGATCTCTCTGTGTCTGACCCCGGGAGTGTGTGATGGGACGGTGTGGAGGGAGATTCACTCTGTGTCTGACCATGGGAGTGTTTGATGGGACCGTGTAGAGGAATAATCACTCTGTGTCTGACACCGGGAGTGTGTGATGGTACCGTGTAGAGGAATGATCTCTCTGTGTCTGACCCCGGGAGTGTGTGATGGGACGGTGTGGAGGGAGATTCACTCCGTGTCTGACCCTGGGAGTGTTTGACGGGTCCGTGTAGAGGAATAATCACTCTGTGTCTGATCCCGGGTGAGTGTGATGGGATGGCGTGGGGGGAGATTCACTCTGTGTCTGACCCCGGGAGTTTGTGACGGGACGGAGTGGAGGGCGATTCGCTCTGTGTCTGACCCCGGGAGTGTTTCATGGGACCGTGTAGAGGAATAATCACACTGTGTTTGACCACGGGAGTGTGTGATGCGTCGGTGTAGAGGATTAATCACTCTGTGTCTGACCACCGGAGTGTGTGATGGGACGGTGTGGAGGGAGATTCAATCTGTGTCTGACCCCGGGAGTGTTTGATGGGACAGTGCAGAGGAATAATCTCTCTGTGTCTGACCCCGGGACTGTTTGATGGTACCGTGTAGAGGAATAATCTCTCTGTGTCTGACCCCGGGAGTGTTTGATGGGACCGTGTAGAGGAATAATCTCTCTGTGTCTAACCCAGGGAGTGTTTGATGGTACCGTGTAGAGGAATAATCTCTCTGTGTCTGACCCCGGGAGTGTTTGATGGGACCGTGTAGAGGAAAAATCTCTCTGTGTCTGACCACGGGAGTGTTTGATGGTACCGTGTAGAGGAATAATCACTCTGTGTCTGACACCGGGAGTGTGTGATGGTACCGTGTTGAGGAATGATATCTCTGTGTCTGACCCCGGGATTGTGTGATGGGACGATTTGCAGGGAGATTCACTCTGTTTCTGACCCAGGGAGTGTGTGATGTGCGGTGTAGAGGAATAATTACTCTGTGTCTGACCCCGGGAGTTTGTGATGGGCGGTGTAGAGGAATAATTTCACTGTGTCTGACCCAGGGACTGTTTGATGGTACCGTGTAGAGGAATGATCTCTCTGTGTCTGACCCCGGGAGTGTGTGATGGGACGGTGTGGAGGGAGATTCACTCTGTGTCTGACCCTGGGAGTGTTTGATGGGTCCGTGTAGAGGAATAATCACTCTGTGTCTGACACCGGGAGTATGTGATGGAACCGTGTTGAGGAATGATCTCTCTGTGTCTGACCCCGGGAGTGTGTGATGGGACGATTTGCAGGGAGATTCACTCTGTGTCTGACCCAGGGAGTGTGTGATGTGCGGTGTCGAGGAATAATTACTCTGTGTCTGACCCCGGGAGTTTGTGATGGGCGGTGTAGAGGCATAATTTCACTGTGTCTGACCCAGGGACTGTTTGATGGTACCGTGTAGAGGAATGATCTCTCTGTGTCTGACCACGGGAGTGTGTGATGGGACGGTGTGGAGGGAGATTCACTCTGTGTCTGACCCCGGGAGTGTTTGATGGGACCGTGTAGAGGAATAATCACTCTGTGTCTGACACCGGGAGTGTGTGATGGTACCGTGTTGAGGAATGATCTCTCTGTGTCTGACCCCGGGAGTGTGTGATGGGACGATTTGCAGGGCGATTCACTCTGTGTCTGACCCAGGGGGTGTGTGATGTGCGGTGTAGAGGAATAATTACTCTGTGTCTGACCCCGGGAGTTTGTGATGGGCGGTGTAGAGGAATAATTACTCTGTGTCTGACCCCGGGAGTTTGTGACGGGACGGTGTGGAGGGAGATTCACTCTGTGTCTGACCCCGGCAGTGTTTGATTTTACCGTGTTGAGGAACAATCCCTCTGTGTCTGACCCCGGGAGTTTGTGATGGGCGGTGTAGAGGAATAATTACTCTGTGTCTGACCCCGGGAGTTTGTGATGGGACCGTGTGGAGGGAGATTCACTCCGTGTCTGACCCCGGGTGTGTGTGATGGGCGGTGTAGAGGAATAATCACTCTGTGTCTGACCCCTGGAGTTTGTGACGGGACGGTGTGGAGGGAGATTCACTCTGTGTCTGACCCCGGGAGTGTTTGATGGGACCGTGTATTGGAATAATCACTCTGTGTCTGACACCGGGAGTGTGTGATGGTACCGTGTTGAGGAATGATCTCTCTGTGTCTGACCCCGGGAGTGTGTGATGGGACGATTTGCAGGGAGATTCACTCTGTGTCTGACCCAGGGAGTGTGTGATGTGCGGTGTAGAGGAATAATTACTCTGTGTCTGACCCCGGGAGTTTGTGATGGACGGTGTAGAGGAATAATTACTCTGTGTCTGACCCCGGGAGTTTGTGACGGGACGGTGTGGAGGGAGATTCACTCTGTGTCTGACCCCGGCAGTGTTTGATTTTACCGTGTTGAGGAACAATCCCTCTGTGTATGACCCCGGGAGTGTGTGATGGGACCGTGTGGAGGGAGATTCACTCCGTGTCTGAAACCGGGTGTGTGTGATGGGCGGTGTAGAGGAATAATCACTCTGTGTCTGACCCCTGGAGTTTGTGACGGGACGGTGTGGAGGGAGATTCACTCTGTGTCTGACCCCGGGAGTGTTTGATGGGACCGTGTAGTGGAATAATCACTCTGTGTCTGACACCGGGAGTGTGTGATGGTACCGTGTTGAGGAATGATCTCTCTGTGTCTGACCCCGGGAGTGTGTGATTGGACGATTTGCAGGGAGATTCACTCTGTGTCTGACCCAGGGAGTGTGTGATGTGCGGTTTAGAGGAATAATTACTCTGTGTCTGACCCCGGGAGTTTGTGATGGGCGGTGTAGAGGAATAATTTCACTGTGTCTGACCCAGGGACTGTTTGTTGGTACCGTGTAGAGGAATGATCTCTCTGTGTCTGACCCCGGGAGTGTGTGATGGGACGGTGTGGAGGGAGATTCACTCTGTGTCTGACCATGGGAGTGTTTGATGGGACCGTGTAGAGGAATAATCACTCTGTGTCTGACACCGTGAGTGTGTGATGGTACCGTGTAGAGGAATGATCTCTCTGTGTTTGACCCCGGGAGCGTGTGATGGGACGGTGTGGAGGGAGATTCACTCTGTGTCTGACCCTGGGAGTGTTTGACGGGTCCGTGTAGAGGAATAATCACTCTGTGTCTGATCCCGGGTGAGTGTGATGGGATGGCGTGGGGGGAGATTCACTCTGTGTCTGACCCCGGGAGTTTGTGACGGGACGGAGTGGAGGGCGATTCACTCTGTGTCTGACCCCGGGAGTGTTTCATGGGACCGTGTAGAGGAATAATCACACTGTGTTTGACCACGGGAGTGTGTGATGCGTCGGTGTAGAGGATTAATCACTCTGTGTCTGACCACCGGAGTGTGTGATGGGACGGTGTGGAGGGAGATTCAATCTGTGTCTGACCCAGGGAGTGTTTGATGGGACCGTGCAGAGGAATAATCTCTCTGTGTCTGACCCCGGGACTGTTTGATGGTACCGTGTAGAGGAATAATCTCTCTGTGTCTGACCCCGGGAGTGTTTGATGGGACCGTGTAGAGGAATAATCTCTCTGTGTCTAACCCCGGGAGTATTTGATGGTACCGTGTAGAGGAATAATCTCTCTGTGTCTGACCCCGGGAGTGTTTGATGGGACCGTGTAGAGGAAAAATCTCTCTGTGTCTGACCACGGGAGTGTTTGATGGTACCGTGTAGAGGAATAATCTCTCTGTGTCTGACCCCGGGAGTGTGTGATGGGACGGTGAGGATTGAGATTCACTCTGTCTGACCCCGGGAGTGTGTGATGGGACGCTGTAGATTGAGATTCACTCTGTGTCTGACCCCGGGAGTGTTTGATGGGACATTGTCGTGGAATAATCACTCTGTGTCTTACACCCGGAGTGTTTGATGGAACCGTGTAGAGAAATAATCACTCTGTGTCTGACCCCGGAAGAGTTTGATGGGACTGTGCAGAGGAATAATCTCTCTGTGTCTGACCCCGGGAGTGTGTGATGGGACGGTGAGGATTGAGATTCACTCTGTGTCTGACACCGGGAGTGTTTGATGGGACGGTGTAGAGGAAAAATCTCTCTGTGTCTGACCACGGGAGTGTTTGATGGTACCGTGTAGAGGAATAATCTCTCTGTGTCTGACCCCGGGAGTGTGTGATGGGACGGTGAGGTTTGAGATTCACTCTGTGTCTGACCCCGGGAGTGTTTGATGGGACATTGTCGTGGAATAATCACTCTGTGTCTTACACCCGGAGTGTTTGATGGAACCGTGTAGAGAAATAATCACTCTGTGTCTGACCCCGGAAGAGTTTGATGTGACCGTGTAGAGGAATAATGACTCTGTGTCTGACCCCGGGATTGTTTGCTGGGACCGTGTAGAGGAATAATCTCGCTGTGTCTGACCCCGGGACTGTTTGATGGTATCGTGTAGAGGAATAATCCCTCTGTGTATGACCCTGGGAGTGTGTGATGGGACCGTGTGGAGGGAGATTCACTCTGTGTCTGAAACCGGGAGAGTGTGATGGGCGGTGTAGAGGAATAATCACTCTGTGTCTGACACCGGGAGTTTGTGACGGGACGGTGTGGAGTTAGATTCACTCTGTGTCTGACCCTGGGAGTGTTTGATGGGACCGTGTAGTGGAATAATCACTCTGTGTCTGACACCGGGAGTGTGTGATGGTACCGTGTTGAGGAATGATCTCTCTGTGTCTGACCCCGGGAGTGTGTGATGGGACGATTTGCAGGGAGATTCACTCTGTGTCTGACCCAGGGAGTGTGTGATGTGCGGTTTAGAGGAATAATTACTCTGTGTCTGACCCCGGGAGTTTGTGATGGGCGGTGTAGAGGAATAATTTCACTGTGTCTGACCCAGGGACTGTTTGATGGTACCGTGTAGAGGAATGATCTCTCTGTGTCTGACCCCGGGAGTGTGTGATGGGACGGTGTGGAGGGAGATTCACTGTGTGTCTGACCCCGGGAATGTTTGATGGGACCGTGTAGAGGAATAATCACTCTGTGTCTGACACCGGGAGTGTGTGATGGTACCGTGTTGAGGAATGATATCTCTGTGTCTGACCCCGGGATTGTGTGATGGGACGATTTGCAGGGAGATTCACTCTGTGTCTGACCCAGGGAGTGTGTGATGTGCGGTGTAGAGGAATAATTACTCTGTGTCTGACCCCGGGAGTTTGTGATGGGCGGTGTAGAGGAATAATTACTCTGTGTCTAACCCCGGGAGTTTGTGACGGGACGGTGTGGAGGGAGATTCACTCTGTGTCTGACCCCGGCAGTGTTTGATTTTACCGTGTTGAGGAACAATCCCTCTGTGTATGACCCAGGGAGTGTGTGATGGGACCGTGTGGAGGGAGATTCACTCCGTGTCTGACCCCGGGTGTGTGTGATGGGCGGTGTAGAGGAATAATCACTCTGTGTCTGACCCCTGGAGTTTGTGACGGGACGGTGTGGAGGGAGATTCACTCTGTGTCTGACCCCGGGAGTGTTTGATGGGACCGTGTAGTGGAATAATCACTCTGTGTCTGACACCGGGAGTGTGTGATGGTACCGTGTTGAGGAATGATCTCTCTGTGTCTGACCCCGGGAGAGTGTGATGGGACGATTTGCAGGGAGATTCACTCTGTGTCTGACCCAGGGAGTGTGTGATGTGCGGTTTAGAGGAATAATTACTCTGTGTCTGAACCCGGGAGTTTGTGATGGGCGGTGTAGAGGAATAATTTCACTGTGTCTGACCCAGGGACTGTTTGTTGGTACCGTGTAGAGGAATGATCTCTCTGTGTCTGACCCCGGGAGTGTGTGATGGGACGGTGTGGAGGGAGATTCACTCTGTGTCTGACCATGGGAGTGTTTGATGGGACCGTGTAGAGGAATAATCACTCTGTGTCTGACACCGGGAGTGTGTGATGGTACCGTGTAGAGGAATGATCTCTCTGTGTCTGACCCCGGGAGTGTGTGATGGGACGGTGTGGAGGGAGATTCTCTCTGTGTCTGACCCTGGGAGTGTTTGACGGGTCCGTGTAGAGGAATAATCACTCTGTGTCTGATCCCGGGTGAGTGTGATGGGATGGCGTGGGGGGAGATTCACTCTGTGTCTGACCCCGGGAGTTTGTGAAGGGACGGAGTGGAGGGCGATTCACACTGTGTCTGACCCCGGGAGTGTTTCATGGGACCGTGTAGAGGAATAATCACACTGTGTTTGACCACGGGAGTGTGTGATGCGTCGGTGGAGAGGATTAATCACTCTGTGTCTGACCACCGGAGTGTGTGATGGGCCGGTGTGGAGGGAGATTCAATCTGTGTCTGACCCCGGGAGTGTTTGATGGGACAGTGCAGAGGAATAATCTCTGTGTGTCTGACCCCGGGACTGTTTGATGGTACCGTGTAGAGGAATAATCTCTCTGTGTCTGACCCCGGGAGTGTTTGATGGGACCGTGTAGAGGAATAATCTCACTGTGTCTAACCCCGGGAGTGTTTGATGGTACCGTGTAGAGGAATAATCTCTCTGTGTCTGACCCCGGGAGTGTTTGATGGGACCGTGTAGAGGAAAAATCTCTCTGTGTCTGACCACGGGAGTGTTTGATGGTACCGTGTAGAGGAATAATCTCTCTGTGTCTGACCCCGGGAGTGTGTGATGGGACGGTGAGGATTGAGATTCACTCTGTCTGACCCCGGGAGTGTGTGATGGGACGCTGTAGATTGAGATTCACTCTGTGTCTGACCCCGGGAGTGTTTGATGGGACATTGTCGTGGAATAATCACTCTGTGTCTTACTCCCGGAGTGTTTGATGGAACCGTGTAGAGAAATAATCACTCTGTGTCTGACCCCGGAAGAGTTTGATGGGACTGTGCAGAGGAATAATCTCTCTGTGTCTGACCCCGGGAGTGTGTGATGGGACGGTGAGGATTGAGATTCACTCTGTGTCTGACCCCGGGAGTGTTTGATGGGACGGTGTAGAGGAAAAATCTCTCTGTGTCTGACCACGGGAGTGTTTGATGGTACCGTGTAGAGGAATAATCTCTCTGTGTCTGACCCCGGGAGTATGTGATGGGACGGTGAGGTTTGAGATTCACTCTGTCTGACCCCGGGAGTGTGTGATGGGACGCTGTAGATTGAGATTCACTCTGTGTCTGACCCCGGGAGTGTTTGATGGGACATTGTCGTGGAATAATCACTCTGTGTCTTACACCCGGAGTGTTTGATGGAACCGTGTAGAGAAATAATCACTCTGTGTCTGACCCCGGAAGAGTTTGATGTGACCGTGTAGAGGAATAATGACTCTGTGTCTGACCCCGGGATTGTTTGCTGGGACCGTGTAGAGGAATAATCTCGCTGTGTCTGACCCCGGGACTGTTTGATGGTATCGTGTAGAGGAATAATCCCTCTGTGTATGACCCTGGGAGTGTGTGATGGGACCGTGTGGAGGGAGATTCACTCTGTGTCTGAAACCGGGAGAGTGTGATGGGCGGTGTAGAGGAATAATCACTCTGTGTCTGACACCGGGAGTTTGTGACGGGACGGTGAGGAGGGAGATTCACTCTGTGTCTGACCCCGGCAGTGTTTGATGGGACCGTGTAGAGGAATAATCACTCTGTGTCTGACCCCGGGAGAGTGTGATGGGACGGTGTGGAAGGAGATTCACACTGTGTCTGACACCGGGAGTGTTTGACGGGACAGTGTAGAGGAATAATCACTCTGTGTCTGAAACCGGGAGTGTGTGATGGTACCGTGTTGAGGAATAATCACTCTGTCTCTGACCCCGGGAGTGTTTGCTGGGACCGTGTAGAGGAATAATCTCTCTGTGTCTGACCCCGGGACTGTTTGATGGTACCGTGTAGAGGAATAATCTCTCGGGGTCTGACCACGGGACTGTTTGATGGTACCGTGTAGAGGAATAATCTCTCTGTGTCTGACCCCGGGAGTGTTTGATGGGACCGTGTAGAGGAATAATCTCTCTGTGTCAAACCCCGGGAGTGTTTGATGGTACCGTGTAGAGGAATAATCTCTCTGTGTCTGACCCCGGGAGTGTGTGATGGGACGGTGAGGATTGAGATTCACTCTGTGTCTGACCCCGGGAGTGTTTGATGGGACCGTGTAGAGGAATAATCTCTCTGTGTCTGACCACGGGAGTGATTGATGGTACCGTGTAGAGGAATAATCTCTCTGTGTCTGACACCGGGAGTGTGTGATGGGACGGTGAGGATTGAGATTCACACTGTCTGACCCCGGGAGTGTGTGATGGGACGCTGTAGATTGAGATTCACTCTGTGTCTGACCCCGGGAGTGTTTGATGGGACCTTGTAGTGGAATAATCACTCTGTGTCTTACACCCGGAGTATTTGATGGAACCGTGTAGAGAAATAATCACTCTGTGTCTGACCCCGGAAGAGTTTGATGTGACCGTGTAGAGAAATAATGACTCTGTGTCTGACCCCGGGATTGTTTGCTGGGACCGTGTAGAGGAATAATCTCACTGTGTCTGACCCCGGGACTGTTTGATGGTACCGTGTAGAGGAATGGTCTCTCTGTGTCTGACCCCGGGAGTGTGTGATGGGTCCGTGTGGAGGGAGATTCACTCTGTGTCTGACCCCGGCAGTGTTTGATTTTACCGTGTTGAGGAATAATCCCTCTGTGTATGACCCAGGGAGTGTGTGATGGGTCCGTGTGGAGGGAGATTCACTCCGTGTCTGACCCCGGGAGTGTGTGATGGGCGGTGTAGAGGAATAATCACTCTGTGTCTGACCCCGGGAGTTTGTGACGGGACGGATTGGAGGGCGATTCACTCTGTGTCTGACCCCGGGAGTGTTTCATGGGACCGTGTAGAGGAATAATCACTCTGTGTTTGACCACGGGAGTGTGTGATGCGTCGGTGTAGAGGATTAATCACTCTGTGTCTGACCACCGGAGTGTGTGTGATGGGACGGTGTGGAGGGAGATTTACTCTGTGTCTGACCCCGGGAGTGTTTGATGGGACCGTGCAGAGGAATAATCTCCCTGTGTCTGACCCCGGGACTGTTTGATGGTACCGTGTAGAGGAATAATTTCTCTGTGTCTGACCCCGGGAGTGTTTGATGGGACCGTGTAGAGGAATAATCTCTCTGTGTCTAACCCCGGGAGTGTTTGATGGTACCGTGTAGAGGAATAATCTCTCTGTGTCTGACCCCGGGAGTGTGTGATGGGACGGTGAGGATTGAGATTCACTCTGTGTCTGACCCCGGGAGTGTTTGATGGGACCGTGTAGAGGAATAATCTCTCTGTGTCTGACCACGGGAGTGTTTGATGGTACCGTGTAGAGGAATAATCTCTCTGTGTCTGACACCGGAAGTGTGTGATGGGACGGTGAGGATTGAGATTCACTCTGTCTGACCCCGGGAGTGTGAGATGGGACGCTGTAGATTGAGATTCACTCTGTGTCTGACCCCGGGAGTGTTTGATGGGACATTGTCGTGCAATAATCACTCCGTGTCTTACACCCGGAGTGTTTGATGGAACCGTGTAGAGAAATAATCACTCTGTGTCTGACCCCGGAAGAGTTTGATGTGACCGTGTAGAGGAATAATGACTCTGTGTCTGACCCCGGGATTGTTTGCTGGGACCGTGTAGAGGAATAATCTCGCTGTGTCTGACCCCGGGACTGTTTGATGGTACCGTGTAGAGGAATAATCCCTCTGTGTATGACCCTGGGAGTGTGTGATGGGACCGTGTGGAGGGAGATTCACTCTGTGTCTGACACCGGGAGTTTGTGACGGGACGGTGTGGAGGGAGATTCACTCTGTGTCTGACCCCGGGAGTGTTTCATGGGACCGTGTAGAGGAATAATCACTCTGTGTCTGACCCCGGGAGAGTTTGATGGGGCCGTGTAGAGGAATAATCACTCTGTGTCTGACCACGGGATTGTTTGACGGGACCGCGCAGAGGAATAATCACTCTGTGTCTGACACCGGGAGAGTGTGATGGGATGGCGAGGGGGAGATTCACTCTTTGTCTGACCCCGGGAGTGTTTGATGGGACCGTGTAGAGGAATAATCCCTCTGTGTCTGACCCCGGGAGAGTGTGATGGGCGGTGTAGAGGAATAATCACTCTGTGTCTGACACCGGGAGTTTGTGACGGGACGGTGTGGAGGGAGATTCACTCTGTGTCTGACCCCGGGAGTGTTTCATGGGACCGTGTAGAGGAATAATCACTCTGTGTCTGACCCCGGGAGAGTTTGATGGGGCCGTGTAGAGGAATAATCACTCTGTGTCTGACCACGGGATTGTTTGACGGGACCGTGCAGAGGAATAATCACTCTGTGTCTGACCCCGGGAGAGTGTGATGGGATGGCGAGGGGGAGATTCACTCATTGTCTGACCCCGGGAGTGTTTGATGGGACCGTGCAGAGGAATAATCACTCTGTGTCTGACCCGGGAGAGTGTGATGGGACGGTGTGGAAGGAGATTCACACTGTGTCTGACACCGGGAGTGTTTGATGGTACCGTGTAGAGGAATAATCACTCTGTGTCTGACACCGGAGTGTGTGATGGTACCGTGTTGAGGAATAATCACTCTGTGTCTGACCCCGGAAGAGTTTGATGTGACCGTGTAGAGGAATAATGACTTTGTGTCTGACCCCGGGATTGTTTGCTGGGACCGTGTAGAGGAATAATCACTCTGTGTCTGACCCCGGGAGTTTGTGATGGGCGGTGTAGAGGAATAATTACTCTGTGTCTGACCCCGGGAGTGTGTGATGGGACGGTGAGGATTGAGATTCACTCTGTGTCTGACCCCGGGAGTGTTTGATGGGACCGTGTAGAGGAATAATCTCTCTGTGTCTGACCACGGGAGTGTTTGATGGTACCGTGTAGAGGAATAATCTCTCTGTGTCTGACCCCGGGAGTGTGTGATGGGACGGTGAGGATTGAGATTTACTCTGTCTGACCCCGAGAGTGTGTGATGGGACGCTGTAGATTGAGATTCACTCTGTGTCTGACCCCGGGAGTGTTTGATGGGACATTGTAGTGCAATAATCACTCTGTGTCTTACACCCGGAGTGTTTGATGGAACCGTGTAGAGAAATAATCACTCTGTGTCTGACCCCGGAAGAGTTTGATGTCACCGTGTAGAGGAATAATGACTCTGTGTCTGACCCCGGGATTGTTTGCTGGGACCGTGTAGAGGAATAATCTCGCTGTGTCTGACCCCGGGACTGTTTGATGGTACCGTGTAGAGGAATAATCCCTCTGTGTATGACCCTGGGAGTGTGTGATGGGACCGTGTGGAGGGAGATTCACTCTGTGTCTGACCCCGGGAGAGTGTGATGGGCGGTGTAGAGGAATAATCACTCTGTGTCTGACACCGGGAGTTTGTGACGGGACGGTGTGGAGGGAGATTCACTCTGTGTCTGACCCCGGGAGTGTTTCATGGGACCGTGTAGAGGAATAATCACTCTGTGTCTGACCCCGGGAGAGTTTGATGGGGCCGTGTAGAGGAATAATCACTCTGTGTCTGACCACGGGATTGTTTGACGGGACCTCGCAGAGGAATAATCACTCTGTGTCTGACCCCGGGAGAGTGTGATGGGATGGCGAGGGGGAGATTCACTCTTTGTCTGACCCCGGGAGTGTTTGATGGGACCGTGTAGAGGAATAATCCCTCTGTGTCTGACCCCGGGAGAGTGTGATGGGCGGTGTAGAGGAATAATCACTCTGTGTCTGACACCGGGAGTTTGTGACGGGACGGTGTGGAGGGAGATTCACTCTGTGTCTGACCCCGGGAGTGTTTCATGGGACCGTGTAGAGGAATAATCACTCTGTGTCTGACCCCGGGAGAGTTTGATGGGGCCGTGTAGAGGAATAATCACTCTGTGTCTGACCACGGGATTGTTTGACGGGACCGTGCAGAGGAATAATCACTCTGTGTCTGACCCCGGGAGAGTTTGATGGGATGGCGAGGGGGAGATTCACTCTTTGTCTGACCCCGGGAGTGTTTGATGGGACCGTGTAGAGGAATAATCACTCTGTGTCTGACCCGGGAGAGTGTGATGGGACGGTGTGGAAGGAGATTCACACTGTGTCTGACACCGGGAGTGTTTGATGGTACCGTGTAGAGGAATAATCACTCTGTGTCTGACAACGGAGTGTGTGATGGTACCGTGTTGAGGAATAATCACTCTGTGTCTGACCCCGGAAGAGTTTGATGTGACCGTGTAGAGGAATAATGACTTTGTGTCTGACCCCGGGATTGTTTGCTGGGACCGTGTAGAGGAATAATCACTCTGTGTCTGACCCCGGGAGTTTGTGATGGGCGGTGTAGAGGAATAATTACTCTGTGTCTGACCCCGGGAGTTTGTGACGGGACGGTGCGGAGGGAGATTCACTCTGTGTCTGACCCCGGGAGTGTTTCATGGGACCGTGTAGAGGAATAATCACTCTGTGTCTGACCCCGGGAGAGTTTGATGGGGCCGTGTAGAGGAATAATCACTCTGTGTCTGACCACGGGATTGTTTGACGGGACCGTGCAGAGGAATAATCACTCTGTGTCTGACCCCGGGAGAGTGTGATGGGATGGCGAGGGGGAGATTCACTCATTGTCTGACCCCGGGAGTGTTTGATGGGACCGTGCAGAGGAATAATCACTCTGTGTCTGACCCGGGAGAGTGTGATGGGACGGTGTGGAAGGAGATTCACACTGTGTCTGACACCGGGAGTGTTTGATGGTACCGTGTAGAGGAATAATCACTCTGTGTCTGACACCGGAGTGTGTGATGGTACCGTGTTGAGGAATAATCGCTCTGTGTCTGACCCCGGAAGAGTTTGATGTGACCGTGTAGAGGAATAATGACTTTGTGTCTGACCCCGGGATTGTTTGCTGGGACCGTGTAGAGGAATAATCACTCTGTGTCTGACCCCGGGAGTTTGTGATGGGCGGTGTAGAGGAATAATTACTCTGTGTCTGACCCCGGGAGTGTGTGATGGGACGGTGAGGATTGAGATTCACTCTGTGTCTGACCCCGGGAGTGTTTGATGGGACCGTGTAGAGGAATAATCTCTCTGTGTCTGACCACGGGAGTGTTTGATGGTACCGTGTAGAGGAATAATTACTCTGTGTCTGACCCCGGGAGTGTGTGATGGGACGGTGAGGATTGAGATTCACTCTGTCTGACCCCGAGAGTGTGTGATGGGACGCTGTAGATTGAGATTCACTCTGTGTCTGACCCCGGGAGTGTTTGATGGGACATTGTCGTGCAATAATCACTCTGTGTCTTACACCCGGAGTGTTTGATGGAACCGTGTAGAGAAATAATCACTCTGTGTCTGACCCCGGAAGAGTTTGATGTCACCGTGTAGAGGAATAATGATTCTGTGTCTGACCCCGGGATTGTTTGCTGGGACCGTGTAGAGGAATAATCTCGCTGTGTCTGACCCCGGGACTGTTTGATGGTACCGTGTAGAGGAATAATCCCTCTGTGTATGACCCTGGGAGTGTGTGATGGGACCGTGTGGAGGGAGATTCACTCTGTGTCTGACCCCGGGAGAGTGTGATGGGCGGTGTAGAGGAATAATCACTCTGTGTCTGACACCGGGAGTTTGTGACGGGACGGTGTGGAGGGAGATTCACTCTGTGTCTGACCCCGGGAGTGTTTCATGGGACCGTGTAGAGGAATAATCACTCTGTGTCTGACCACGGGATTGTTTGACGGGACCTCGCAGAGGAATAATCACTCTGTGTCTGACCCCGGGAGAGTGTGATGGGATGGCGAGGGGGAGATTCACTCTTTGTCTGACCCCGGGAGTGTTTGATGGGACCGTGTAGAGGAATAATCCCTCTGTGTCTGACCCCGGGAGAGTGTGATGGGCGGTGTAGAGGAATAATCACTCTGTGTCTGACACCGGGAGTTTGTGACGGGACGGTGTGGAGGGAGATTCACTCTGTGTCTGACCCCGGGAGTGTTTCATGGGACCGTGTAGAGGAATAATCACTCTGTGTCTGACCCCGGGAGAGTTTGATGGGGCCGTGTAGAGGAATAATCACTCTGTGTCTGACCACGGGATTGTTTGACGGGACCGTGCAGAGGAATAATCACTCTGTGTCTGACCCCGGGAGAGTTTGATGGGATGGCGAGGGGGAGATTCACTCTTTGTCTGACCCCGGGAGTGTTTGATGGGACCGTGTAGAGGAATAATCACTCTGTGTCTGACCCGGGAGAGTGTGATGGGACGGTGTGGAAGGAGATTCACACTGTGTCTGACACCGGGAGTGTTTGATGGTACCGTGTAGAGGAATAATCACTCTGTGTCTGACACCGGAGTGTGTGATGGTACCGTGTTGAGGAATAATCACTCTGTGTCTGACCCCGGAAGAGTTTGATGTGACCGTGTAGAGGAATAATGACTTTGTGTCTGACCCCGGGATTGTTTGCTGGGACCGTGTAGAGGAATAATCACTCTGTGTCTGACCCCGGGAGTTTGTGATGGGCGGTGTAGAGGAATAATTACTCTGTGTCTGACCCCGGTAGTTTGTGACGGGACGGTGCGGAGGGAGATTCACTCTGTGTCTGACCCCGGCAGTGTTTGATTTTACCGTGTTGAAGAATAATCCCTCTGTGTATGACCCAGGGAGTGTGTGATGGGTTCGTGTGGAGGGAGATTCACTCCGTGTCTGACCCCGGGAGTGTGTGATGGGCGGTGTAGAGGGAGATTCACTCTGTGTCTGACCCCGGGAGGGTGTGATGGGCGGTGTAGAGGAATAATCACTCTGTGGCTGACCCCGGGAGTGTTTGATTGGACCGTGTAGAGGAATAATCACTCTGTGTCTGACCACGGGAGTGTGTGATGGGACGGTGTGGAGGGAGATTCACTCTGTGTCTGACCCCGGGAGGGTGTGATGGGCGGTGTAGAGGAATAATCACTCTGTGGCTGACCCCGGGAGTGTTTGATTGGACCGTGTAGAGGAATAATCACTCTGTGTCTGACCCCGGGAGTGTATGATGGGATGGCGTGGATATAAATTCAATCTGTTTCTGACCCCGTGAGTGTTTGATGGGACGGTGTGGAGGGAGATTCAGTCTGTGTCTGACCCCGGGAGTGTGTGATGGGACGATTTGCAGGGAGATTCACTCTGTGTCTGACCCGGGGAGTGTGTGATGGGCGGTGTAGAGGAACATTCACTCTGTGACTGACCCCGGGAGTATGAGATGGGACCGTGTAGAGCAATAATCACTCTGTGTCTGACCCCGGGAGTGTTTGCTGGGACCGTGGAGAAGAATAATCACTCTGTGCCTGACCCCGGGAGTGTGTGATGGGACGGTGTGGAGGGAGATTCACTCTGTGTCTGACCCCGGCAGTGTTTGATGGGACCGTGTTCAGGAATAATCCCTCTGTGTATGACCCTGGGAGTATATGTTTGGACAGTGCGGAGGGAGATTCACTCTGTGTCTGACCCCGGGAGAGTGTGATGGGCGGTGTAGAGGAATAATCACTCTGTGTCTGACACCGGGAGTTTGTGACGGGACGGTGTGGAGGGAGATTCACTCTGTGTCTGACCCCGGGAGTGTTTCATGGGACCGTGTAGAGGAATAATCACTCTGTGTCTGACCCCCGGGAGCGTTTGATGGGAACGTGTAGAGGAATAATCACTTTGTGTCTAACCCCGGGAGAGTTTGATTGGGCCGTGTAGAGGAATAATCACTCTGTGTCTGACCCCGGGAGTGTTTGATGGGACCGTGTAGAGGAATAATCACTCTGTGTCTGACCCGGGAGAGTGTGATGGGACCGTGTGGATGGAGATTCACACTGTGTCTGACACCGGGAGTGTTTGATGGGACCGTGTAGAGGAATAATCACTCTGTGTCTGACACCGGAGTGTGTGATGGTACCGTGTTGAGGAATAATCACTCTGTGTCTGACCCCGGAAGAGTTTGATGTGACCGTGTAGAGGAATAATGACATTGTGTCTGACCCCGGGATTGTTTGCTGGGACCGTGTAGAGGAATAATCACTCTGTGTCTGACCCCGGGAGTTTGTGATGGGCGGTGTAGAGGAATAATTACTCTGTGTCTGACCCCGGGAGTGTGTGATGGGACGGTGAGGATTGAGATTCAGTCTGTGTCTGACCCCGGGAGTGTTTGATGGGACCGTGTAGAGGAATAATCTCTCTGTGTCTGACCACGGGAGTGTTTGATGGTACCGTGTAGAGGAATAATCTCTCTGTGTCTGACCCCGGGAGTGTGTGATGGGACGGTGAGGATTGAGATTCACTCTGTCTGACCCCGGGAGTGTGTGATGGGACGCTGTAGTTTGAGATTCACTCTGTGTCTGACCCCGGGAGTGTTTGATGGGACATTGTCGTGCAATAATCACTCTGTGTCTTACACCCGGAGTGTTTGATGGAACCGTGTAGAGAAATAATCACTCTGTGTCTGACCCCGGAAGAGTTTGATGTGACCGTGTAGAGGAATAATGACTCTGTGTCTGACCCCGGGATTGTTTGCTGGGACCGTGTAGAGGAATAATCTCGCTGTGTCTGACCCCGGGACTGTTTGATGGTACCGTGTAGAGGAATAATCCCTCTGTGTATGACCCTGGGAGTGTGTGATGGGACCGTGTGGAGGGAGATTCACTCTGTGTCTGACCCCGGGAGAGTGTGATGGGCGGTGTAGAGGAATAATCACTCTGTGTCTGACACCGGGAGTTTGTGACGGGACGGTGTGGAGGGAGATTCACTCTGTGTCTGACCCCGGGAGTGTTTCATGGGACCGTGTAGAGGAATAATCACTCTGTGTCTGACCCCGGGAGAGTTTGATGGGGCCGTGTAGAGGAATAATCACTCTGTGTCTGACCACGGGATTGTTTGACGGGACCGCGCAGAGGAATAATCACTCTGTGTCTGACCCCGGGAGAGTGTGATGGGATGGCGAGGGGGAGATTCACTCTTTGTCTGACCCCGGGAGTGTTTGATGGGACCGTGTAGAGGAATAATCCCTCTGTGTCTGACCCGGGAGAGTGTGATGGGACGGTGTGGAAGGAGATTCACACTGTGTCTGACACCGGGAGTGTTTGATGGTACCGTGTAGAGGAATAATCACTCTGTGTCTGACACCGGAGTGTGTGATGGTACCGTGTTGAGGAATAATCACTCTGTGTCTGACCCCGGAAGAGTTTGATGTGACCGTGTAGAGGAATAATGACTTTGTGTCTGACCCCGGGATTGTTTGCTGGGACCGTGTAGAGGAATAATCACTCTGTGTCTCACCCCGGGAGTTTGTGATGGGCGGTGTAGAGGAATAATTACTCTGTGTCTGACCCCGGGAGTTTGTGACGGGACGGTGCGGAGGGAGATTCACTCTGTGTCTGACCCCGGCAGTGTTTGATTTTACCGTGTTGAAGAATAATCCCTCTGTGTATGACCCAGGGAGTGTGTGATGGGACCGTGTGGAGGGAGATTCACTCCGTGTCTGACCCCGGGAGTGTGTGATGGGCGGTGTAGAGGGATAATCACTCTGTGTCTGACCCCTGGAGTTTGTGAAGGGACGGTGTGGAGGGAGATTCACTCTGTGTCTGACCCCGGGAGTGTTTGATGGGACCGTGTAGAGGAATAATCACTCTGTGTCTGACCACGGGAGTGTGTGATGGGACGGTGTGGAGGGAGATTCACTCTGTGTCTGACCCCGGGAGGGTGTGATGGGCGGTGTAGAGGAATAATCACTCTGTGGCTGACCCCGGGAGTGTTTGATTGGACCGTGTAGAGGAATAATCACTCTGTGTCTGACCCCGGGAGTGTATGATGGGATGGCGTGGATATAAATTCAATCTGTTTCTGACCCCGTGAGTGTTTGATGGGACGGTGTGGAGGGAGATTCAGTCTGTGTCTGACCCCGGGAGTGTGTGATGGGACGATTTGCAGGGAGATTCACTCTGTGTCTGACCCGGGGAGTGTGTGATGGGCGGTGTAGAGGAACATTCACTCTGTGACTGACCCCGGGAGTATGAGATGGGACCGTGTAGAGCAATAATCACTCTGTGTCTGACCCCGGGAGTGTTTGCTGGGACCGTGGAGAAGAATAATCACTCTGTGTCTGACCCCGGGAGTGTGTGATGGGACGGTGTGGAGGGAGATTCACTCTGTGTCTGACCCCGGCAGTGTTTGATGGGACCGTGTTCAGGAATAATCCCTCTGTGTATGACCCTGGGAGTATATGTTTGGACCGTGCGGAGGGAGATTCACTCTGTGTCTGACCCCGGGAAAGTGTGATGGGCGGTGTAGAGGAATAATCACTCTGTGTCTGACACCGGGAGTTTGTGACGGGACGGTGTGGAGGGAGATTCACTCTGTGTCTGACCCCGGGAGTGTTTCATGGGACCGTGTAGAGGAATAATCACTCTGTGTCTGACCCCGGGGAGCGTTTGATGGGAACGTGTAGAGGAATAATCACTTTGTGTCTAACCCCGGGAGAGTTTGATTGGGCCGTGTAGAGGAATAATCACTCTGTGTCTGACCACGGGAGTGTTTGACGGGACCGTGTAGAGGAATAATCACTCTGTGTCTGATCCCGGGAGAGTGTGATGGGATGGCGTGGGGGGAGATTCACTCTGTGTCTGACCCCGGGAGTGTTTGATGGGACCGTGTAGAGGAATAATCACTCTCTGTCTGACCCGGGAGAGTGTGATGGGACCGTGTGGAAGGAGATTCACACTGTGTCTGACACCGGGAGTGTTTGATGGGACCGTGTAGAGGAATAATCACTCTGTGTCTGACCCCGGGAGAGTTTGATGGGGCTGTGTAGAGGAATAATCACTCTGTGTCTGACCACGGGAGTGTTTGACGGGACCGTGTAGAGGAATAATCACTCTGTGTCTGACCCCGGGATTTTTTGCTGGGACCGTCTAGAGGAATAATCTCACTGTGCCTGACCCAGGGACTGTTTGATGGTACCGTGTAGAGGAATGATCTCTCTGTGTCTGACCCCGGGAGTGTGTGATGGTACCGTGTTGAGGAATGATATCTCTGTGTCTGACCCCGGGAGTGTGTGATGGGACGATTTGCAGGGAGATTCACTCTGTGTCTGACCCAGGGAGTGTGTGATGTGCGGTGTAGAGGAATAATTACTCTGTGTCTGACCCCGGAAGAGTTTGATGTGACCGTGTAGAGGAATAATGACTTTGTGTCTGACCCCGGGATTGTTTGCTGGGACCGTGTAGAGGAATAATCACTCTGTGTCTCACCCCGGGAGTTTGTGATGGGCGGTGTAGAGGAATAATTACTCTGTGTCTGACCCCGGGAGTTTGTGACGGGACGGTGCGGAGGGAGATTCACTCTGTGTCTGACCCCGGCAGTGTTTGATTTTACCGTGTTGAAGAATAATCCCTCTGTGTATGACCCAGGGAGTGTGTGATGGGACCGTGTGGAGGGAGATTCACTCCGTGTCTGACCCCGGGAGTGTGTGATGGGCGGTGTACAGGAATAATCACTCTGTGTCTGACCCCTGGAGTTTGTGAAGGGACGGTGTGGAGCGAGATTCACTCTGTGTCTGACCCCGGGAGTGTTTGATGGGACCGTGTAGAGGAATAATCACTCTGTGTCTGACCACGGGAGTGTGTGATGGGACGGTGTGGAGGGAGATTCACTCTGTGTCTGACCCCGGGAGGGTGTGATGGGCGGTGTAGAGGAATAATCACTCTGTGGCTGACCCCGGGAGTGTTTGATTGGACCGTGTAGAGGAATAATCACTCTGTGTCTGACCCCGGGAGTGTATGATGGGATGGCGTGGATATAAATTCAATCTGTTTCTGACCCCGTGAGTGTTTGATGGGACGGTGTGGAGGGAGATTCAGTCTGTGTCTGACCCCGGGAGTGTGTGATGGGACGATTTGCAGGGAGATTCACTCTGTGTCTGACCCGGGGAGTGTGTGATGGGCGGTGTAGAGGAACATTCACTCTGTGACTGACCCCGGGAGTATGAGATGGGACCGTGTAGAGCAATAATCACTCTGTGTCTGACCCCGGGAGTGTTTGCTGGGAGCGTGGAGAAGAATAATCACTCTGTGTCTGACCCCGGGAGTGTGTGATGGGACGGTGTGGAGGGAGATTCACTCTGTGTCTGACCCCGGCAGTGTTTGATGGGACCGTGTTCAGGAATAATCCCTCTGTGTATGACCCTGGGAGTATATGTTTGGACCGTGCGGAGGGAGATTCACTCTGTGTCTGACCCCGGGAAAGTGTGATGGGCGGTGTAGAGGAATAATCACTCTGTGTCTGACACCGGGAGTTTGTGACGGGACGGTGTGGAGGGAGATTCACTCTGTGTCTGACCCCGGGAGTGTTTCATGGGACCGTGTAGAGGAATAATCACTCTGTGTCTGACCCCGGGGAGCGTTTGATGGGAACGTGTAGAGGAATAATCACTTTGTGTCTAACCCCGGGAGAGTTTGATTGGGCCGTGTAGAGGAATAATCACTCTGTGTCTGACCACGGGAGTGTTTGACGGGACCGTGTAGAGGAATAATCACTCTGTGTCTGATCCCGGGAGAGTGTGATGGGATGGCGTGGGGGGAGATTCACTCTGTGTCTGACCCCGGGAGTGTTTGATGGGACCGTGTAGAGGAATAATCACTCTCTGTCTGACCCGGGAGAGTGTGATGGGACCGTGTGGAAGGAGATTCACACTGTGTCTGACACCGGGAGTGTTTGATGGGACCGTGTAGAGGAATAATCACTCTGTGTCTGACCCCGGGAGAGTTTGATGGGGCTGTGTAGAGGAATAATCACTCTGTGTCTGACCACGGGAGTGTTTGACGGGACCGTGTAGAGGAATAATCACTCTGTGTCTGACCCCGGGATTTTTTGCTGGGACCGTCTAGAGGAATAATCTCACTGTGCCTGACCCAGGGACTGTTTGATGGTACCGTGTAGAGGAATGATCTCTCTGTGTCTGACCCCGGGAGTGTGTGATGGGACGGTGTGGAGGGAGATTCACTCTGTGTCTGACACCGGGAGTGTGTGATGGTACCGTGTTGAGGAATGATATCTCTGTGTCTGACCCCGGGAGTGTATGATGGGACGGTGTGGATATAAATTCACTCTGTGTCTGACCCCGGGAGTGTTTGATGGGACGGTGTGGAGGGAGATTCAGTCTGTGTCTGACCCCGGGAGTGTGTGATGGGACGATTTGCAGGGAGATTCACTCTGTGTCTGACCCGGGGAGTGTGTGATGGGCGGTGTAGAGGAACATTCACTCTGTGACTGACCCCGGGAGTATGAGATGGGACCGTGTAGAGCAATAATCACTCTGTGTCTGACCCCGGGAGTGTTTGCTGGGACCGTGGAGAAGAATAATCACTCTGTGTCTGACCCCGGGAGTGTGTGATGGGACGGTGTGGAGGGAGATTCACTCTGTGTCTGACCCCGGCAGTGTTTGATGGGACCGTGTTCAGGAATAATCCCTCTGTGTATGACCCTGGGAGTATATGTTTGGACCGTGCGGAGGGAGATTCACTCTGTGTCTGACCCCGGGAAAGTGTGATGGGCGGTGTAGAGGAATAATCACTCTGTGTCTGACACCGGGAGTTTGTGACGGGACGGTGTGGAGGGAGATTCACTCTGTGTCTGACCCCGGGAGTGTTTCATGGGACCGTGTAGAGGAATAATCACTCTGTGTCTGACCCCGGGGAGCGTTTGATGGGAACGTGTAGAGGAATAATCACTTTGTGTCTAACCCCGGGAGAGTTTGATTGGGCCGTGTAGAGGAATAATCACTCTCTGTCTGACCACGGGAGTGTTTGACGGGACCGTGTAGAGGAATAATCACTCTGTGTCTGATCCCGGGAGAGTGTGATGGGATGGCGTGGGGGGAGATTCACTCTGTGTCTGACCCCGGGAGTGTTTGATGGGACCGTGTAGAGGAATAATCACTCTCTGTCTGACCCGGGAGAGTGTGATGGGACCGTGTGGAAGGAGATTCACACTGTGTCTGACACCGGGAGTGTTTGATGGGACCGTGTAGAGGAATAATCACTCTGTGTCTGACCCCGGGAGAGTTTGATGGGGCTGTGTAGAGGAATAATCACTCTGTGTCTGACCACGGGAGTGTTTGACGGGACCGTGTAGAGGAATAATCACTCTGTGTCTGACCCCGGGATTTTTTGCTGGGACCGTCTAGAGGAATAATCTCACTGTGCCTGACCCAGGGACTGTTTGATGGTACCGTGTAGAGGAATGATCTCTCTGTGTCTGACCCCGGGAGTGTGTGATGGGACGGTGTGGAGGGAGATTCACTCTGTGTCTGACACCGGGAGTGTGTGATGGTACCGTGTTGAGGAATGATATCTCTGTGTCTGACCCCGGGAGTGTATGATGGGACGGTGTGGATATAAATTCACTCTGTGTCTGACCCCGGGAGTGTTTGATGGGACGGTGTGGAGGGAGATTCAGTCTGTGTCTGACCCCGGGAGTGTGTGATGGGACGATTTGCAGGGAGATTCACTCTGTGTCTGACCCGGGGAGTGTGTGATGGGCGGTGTAGAGGAACATTCACTCTGTGACTGACCCCGGGAGTATGAGATGGGACCGTGTAGAGCAATAATCACTCTGTGTCTGACCCCGGGAGTGTTTGCTGGGACCGTGGAGAAGAATAATCACTCTGTGTCTGACCCCGGGAGTGTGTGATGGGACGGTGTGGAGGGAGATTCACTCTGTGTCTGACCCCGGCAGTGTTTGATGGGACCGAGTTCAGGAATAATCCCTCTGTGTATGACCCTGGGAGTATATGTTTGGACCGTGCGGAGGGAGATTCACTCTGTGTCTGACCCCGGGAAAGTGTGATGGGCGGTGTAGAGGAATAATCACTCTGTGTCTGACACCGGGAGTTTGTGACGGGACGGTGTGGAGGGAGATTCACTCTGTGTCTGACCCCGGGAGTGTTTCATGGGACCGTGTAGAGGAATAATCACTCTGTGTCTGACCCCGGGGAGCGTTTGATGGGAACGTGTAGAGGAATAATCACTTTGTGTCTAACCCCGGGAGAGTTTGATTGGGCCGTGTAGAGGAATAATCACTCTCTGTCTGACCACGGGAGTGTTTGACGGGACCGTGTAGAGGAATAATCACTCTGTGTCTGATCCCGGGAGAGTGTGATGGGATGGCGTGGGGGGAGATTCACTCTGTGTCTGACCCCGGGAGTGTTTGATGGGACCGTGTAGAGGAATAATCACTCTCTGTCTGACCCGGGAGAGTGTGATGGGACCGTGTGGAAGGAGATTCACACTGTGTCTGACACCGGGAGTGTTTGATGGGACCGTGTAGAGGAATAATCACTCTGTGTCTGACCCCGGGAGAGTTTGATGGGGCTGTGTAGAGGAATAATCACTCTGTGTCTGACCACGGGAGTGTTTGACGGGACCGTGTAGAGGAATAATCACTCTGTGTCTGACCCCGGGATTTTTTGCTGGGACCGTCTAGAGGAATAATCTCACTGTGCCTGACCCAGGGACTGTTTGATGGTACCGTGTAGAGGAATGATCTCTCTGTGTCTGACCCCGGGAGTGTGTGATGGGACGGTGTGGAGGGAGATTCACTCTGTGTCTGACCCAGGGAGAGTGTGATGGGCGGTGTAGAGGAATAATCACTCTGTGTCTGACACCGGGAGTTTGTGACGGGACGGTGTGGAGGGAGATTCACACTGTGTCTGACCCCGGGAGTGTTTCATGGGACCTTGTAGAGGAATAATCACTCTGTGTCTGACCCCCGGGAGCGTTTGATGGGAACGTGTAGAGGAATAATCACTTTGTGTCTAACCCCGGGAGAGTTTGATGGGGCCTTGTAGAGGAATAATCACTCTGTGTCTGACCACGGGAGTGTTTGACGGGACCGTGTAGAGGAATAATCACTCTGTGTCTGATCCCGGGAAAGTGTGATGGGATGGCGTGGGGGGAGATTCACTCTGTGTCTGACCCCGGGAGTGTTTGATGGGACCGTGTAGAGGAATAATCACTCTGTGTCTGACCCGGGAGAGTGTGATGGGACGGTGTGGAAGGAGATTCACACTGTGACTGACACCGGGAGTGTTTGATGGGACCGTGTAGAGGAATAATCACTCTGTGTCTGACCCCGGGAGAGTTTGATGGGGCCTTGTAGAGGAATAATCACTCTGTGTCTGACCACGGGAGAGTTTGACGGGACCGTGTAGAGGAATAATCACTCTGTGTCTGATCCCGGGAGAGTGTGATGGGATGGCGTGGGGGGAGATTCACTCTGTGTCTGACCCCGGGAGTGTTTGATGGGACCGTGTAGAGGAATAATCACTCTGTGTCTGACCCGGGAGAGTGTGATGGGACGGTGTGGAAGGAGATTCACACTGTGTCTGACACCGGGAGTGTTTGATGGGACCGTGTAGAGGAATAATCACTCTGTGTCTGACACCGGGAGTGTGTGATGGTACCGTGTTGAGGAATAATCACTCTGTGTCTGACCCCGGAAGAGTTTGATGTGACCGTGTAGAGGAATAATGACTCTGTGTCTGACCCCGGGATTGTTTGCTGGGACCGTGTAGAGGAATAATCTCACTGTGTCTGACCCAGGGACTGTTTGATGGTACCGTGTTGAGGAATGATCTCTCTGTGTCTGACCCCGGGAGTGTGTGATGGGACGGTGTGGAGGGAGATTCACTGTGTGTCTGACCCCGGGAGTGTTTGATGGGACCGTGAAGAGGAATAATCACTCTGTGTCTGACACCGGGAGTGTGTGATGGTACCGTGTTGAGGAATGATATCTCTGTGTCTGACCCCGGGAGTTTGTGATGGGCGGTGTAGAGGAATAATTTCACTGTGTCTGACCCAGGGACTGTTTGATGGTACCGTGTAGAGGAATGATCTCTCTGTGTCTGACCCCGGGAGTGTGTGATGGGACGGTGTGGAGGGAGATTCACTCTGTGTCTGACCCTGGGAGTGTTTGATGGGACAGTGTAGAGGAATAATCACTCTGTGTCTGACACCGGGAGAATGTGATGGAACCGTGTTGAGGAATGATCTCTCTGTGTCTGACCCCGGGAGTGTGTGATGGGACGATTTGCAGGGAGATTCACTCTGTGTCTGACCCAGGGAGTGTGTGATGTGCGGTGTAGAGGAATAATTACTCTGTGTCTGACCCCGGGAGTTTGTGATGGGCGGTGTAGAGGCATAATTTCACTGTGTCTGACCCAGGGACTGTTTGATGGTACCGTGTAGAGGAATGATCTCTCAGTGTCTGACCCCGGGAGTGTGTGATGGGACGGTGTGGAGGGAGATTCACTCTGTGTCTGACCCCGGGAGTGTTTGATGGGACCGTGTAGAGGAATAATCACTCTGTGTCTGACACCGGGAGTGTGTGATGGTACCGTGTTGAGGAATGATCTCTCTGTGTCTGACCCCGGGAGTGTGTGATGGGACGATTTGCAGGGAGATTCACTCTGTGTCTGACCCAGGGAGTGTGTGATGTGCGGTGTAGAGGAATAATTACTCTGTGTCTGACCCCGGGAGTTTGTGATGGGCGGTGTAGAGGAATAATTACTCTGTGTCTGACCCCGGGAGTTTGTGACGGGACGGTGTGGAGGGAGATTCACTCTGTGTCTGACCCCGGCAGTGTTTGATTTTACCGTGTTGAGGAACAATCCCTCTGTGTATGACCCAGGGAGTGTGTGATGGGACCGTGTGGAGGGAGATTCACTCCGTGTCTGTCCCCGGGTGTGTGTGATGGGCGGTGTAGAGGAATAATCACTCTGTGTCTGACCCCTGGAGTTTGTGACGGGACCGTGTGGAGGGAGATTCACTCTGTGTCTGACCCCGGGAGTGTTTGATGGGACCGTGTAGTGGAATAATCACTCTGTGTCTGACACCGGGAGTGTGTGATGGTACCGTGTTGAGGAATGATCTCTCTGTGTCTGACCCCGGGAGTGTGTGATGGGACGATTTGCAGGGAGATTCACTCTGTGTCTGACCCAGGGAGTGTGTGATGTGCGGTTTAGAGGAATAATTACTCTGTGTCTGACCCCGGGAGTTTGTGATGGGCGGTGTAGAGGAATAATTTCACTGTGTCTGACCCAGGGACTGTTTGTTGGTACTGCTTAGAGGAATGATCTCTCTGTGTCTGACCCCGGGAGTGTGTGATGGGACGGTGTGGAGGGAGATTCACTCTGTGTCTGACCATGGGAGTGTTTGATGGGACCGTGTAGAGGAATAATCACTCTGTGTCTGACACCGGGAGTGTGTGATGGTACCGTGTAGAGGAATGATCTCTCTGTGTCTGACCCCGGGAGTGTGTGATGGGACGGTGTGGAGGGAGATTCACTCTGTGTCAGACCCTGGTAGTGTTTGACGGGTCCGTGTAGAGGAATAATCACTCTGTGTCTGATCCCGGGTGAGTGTGATGGGATGGCGTGGGGGGAGATTCACACTGTGTCTGACACAGGGAGTGTTTGATGGGACCGTGTAGAGGAATAATCACTCTGTGTCTGACCCCGGGATTGTTTGCTGGGTCCGTGTAGAGGAATAATCTCACTGTGTCTGACCCAGGGACTGTATGATGGTACCGTGTAGAGGAATGATCTCTCTGTGTCTGACCCCGGGAGTGTGTGATGGGACGGTGTGGAGGGAGATTCACTCTGTGTCTGACCCTGGGAGTGTTTGATGGGACAGTGTAGAGGAATAATCACTCTGTGTCTGACACCGGGAGAATGTGATGGAACCGTGTTGAGGAATGATCTCTCTGTGTCTGACCCCGGGAGTGTGTGATGGGACGATTTGCAGGGAGATTCACTCTGTGTCTGACCCAGGGAGTGTGTGATGTGCGGTGTAGAGGAATAATTACTCTGTGTCTGACCCCGGGAGTTTGTGATGGGCGGTGTAGAGGCATAATTTCACTGTGTCTGACCCAGGGACTGTTTGATGGTACCGTGTAGAGGAATGATCTCTCTGTGTCTGACCCCGGGAGTGTGTGATGGGACGGTGTGGAGGGAGATTCACTCTGTGTCTGACCCCGGGAGTGTTTGATGGGACCGTGTAGAGGAATAATCACTCTGTGTCTGACACCGGGAGTGTGTGATGGTACCGTGTTGAGGAATGATCTCTCTGTGTCTGACCCCGGGAGTGTGTGATGGGACGATTTGCAGGGAGATTCACTCTGTGTCTGACCCAGGGAGTGTGTGATGTGCGGTGTAGAGGAATAATTACTCTGTGTCTGACCCCGGGAGTTTGTGATGGGCGGTGTAGAGGAATAATTACTCTGTGTCTGACCCCGGGAGTTTGTGACGGGACGGTGTGGAGGGAGATTCACTCTGTGTCTGACCCCGGCAGTGTTTGATTTTACCGTGTTGAGGAACAATCCCTCTGTGTATGACCCAGGGAGTGTGTGATGGGACCGTGTGGAGGGAGATTCACTCCGTGTCTGTCCCCGGGTGTGTGTGATGGGCGGTGTAGAGGAATAATCACTCTGTGTCTGACCCCTGGAGTTTGTGACGGGACGGTGTGGAGGAGATTCACTCTGTGTCTGACCCCGGGAGTGTTTGATGGGACCGTGTAGTGGAATAATCACTCTGTGTCTGACACCGGGAGTGTGTGATGGTACCGTGTTGAGGAATGATCTCTCTGTGTCTGACCCCGGGAGTGTGTGATGGGACGATTTGCAGGGAGATTCACTCTGTGTCTGACCCAGGGAGTGTGTGATGTGCGGTTTAGAGGAATAATTACTCTGTGTCTGACCCCGGGAGTTTGTGATGGGCGGTGTAGAGGAATAATTTCACTGTGTCTGACCCAGGGACTGTTTGTTGGTACTGCTTAGAGGAATGATCTCTCTGTGTCTGACCCCGGGAGTGTGTGATGGGACGGTGTGGAGGGAGATTCACTCTGTGTCTGACCATGGGAGTGTTTGATGGGACCGTGTAGAGGAATAATCACTCTGTGTCTGACACCGGGAGTGTGTGATGGTACCGTGTAGAGGAATGATCTCTCTGTGTCTGACCCCGGAGTGTGTGATGGGACGGTGTGGAGGGAGATTCACTCTGTGTCTGACCCTGGTAGTGTTTGACGGGTCCGTGTAGAGGAATAATCACTCTGTGTCTGATCCCGGGTGAGTGTGATGGGATGGCGTGGGGGGAGATTCACACTGTGTCTGACACAGGGAGTGTTTGATGGGACCGTGTAGAGGAATAATCACTCTGTGTCTGACCCCGGGATTGTTTGCTGGGTCCGTGTTGAGGAATAATCTCACTGTGTCTGACCCAGGGACTGTATGATGGTACCGTGTAGAGGAATGATCTCTCTGTGTCTGACCGCGAGAGTGTGTGATGGGACGGTGTGGAGGGAGATTCACTCTGTGTCTGACCCCGGAGTGTTTGATGGGACTGTGTAGAGGAATAATCACTCTGTGTCTGACACCGGGAGTGTGTGATGGTACCGTGTTGAGGAATGATCTCTCTGTGTCTGACCCCGGGAGTGTGTGATGGGACGATTTGCAGGGAGATTCACTCTGTGTCTGACCCAGGGAGTGTGTGATGTGCGGTGTAGAGGAATAATTACTCTGTGTCTGACCCCGGGAGTGTTTGATGGGACCGTGTAGTGGAATAATCACTCTGTGTCTGACACCGGGAGTGTGTGATGGTACCGTGTTGAGGAATGATCCCTCTGTGTCTGACCCCGGGAGTGTGTGATGGGACGATTTGCAGGGAGATTCACTCTGTGTCTGACCCCGGGAGTTTGTGATGGGCGGTGTAGAGGAATAATTTCACTGTGTCTGACCCAGGGACTGTTTGATGGTACCGTGTAGAGGAATGATCTCTCTGTGTCTGACCCCGGGAGTGTGTGATGGGACGGTGTGGAGGGAGATTCACTCTGTGTCTGACCCTGGGAGTGTTTGATGGGACCGTGTAGAGGAATCATCACTCTGTGTCTGACCCCGGGAGTGTGTGATGGGACGATTTGCAGGGTGATTCACTCTGTGTCTGACCCAGGGAGTGTGTGATGTGCGGTGTAGAGGAATAATTACTCTGTGTCTGACCCCGGGAGTTTGTGATGGGCGGTGTAGAGGAATAATTACTCTGTGTCTGACCCCGGGAGTTTGTGACGGGACGGTGTGGAGGGAGATTCACTCTGTGTCTGACCCCGGCAGTGTTTGATTTTACCGTGTTGTGGAATAATCCCTGTGTGTATGACCCAGGGAGTGTGTGATGGGACCGTGTGGAGGGAGATTCACTCTGTGTCTGACCCCGGGAGTGTGTGATGGGACGATTTGCAGGGAGATTCACTCTGTGTCTGACCCAGGGAGTTTGTGATGTGCGGTGTAGAGGAATAATTACTCTGTGTCTGACCCCGGGAGTTTGTGATGGGCGGTGTAGAGGAATTATTACTCTGTGCCTGACCCCGGGAGTTTGTGACGGGACATTGTGGAGGGAGATTCACTCTGTGTCTGACCCCGGCAGTGTTTGATTTTACCGTGTTGAGGAATAATCTATCTGTGTATGACCCAGTGAGTGTGTGATGGGACCGTGGGGAGGGAGATTCACTCCGTGTCTGACCCCGGGAGTGTGTGATGGGCGGTGTAGAGGAATAATCACTCTGTGTCTGACCCCGGGAGTTTGTGACGGGACGGTGTGGAGGGAGATTCACTCTGTGTCTGATCCCGGGAGTGTTTCATGGGACCCTGTAGAGGAATAATCACTCTGTGTTTGACCACGGGAGTGTGAGATGCGTCGGTGTGGAGGATTAATCACTCTGTGTCTGACCACCGGAGTGTGTGATGGGACGGTGTGGAGGGAGATTCACTCTGTGTCTGACCACGGGAGTGTTTGATGGGACCGTGTAAAGGAATAATCATTCTGAGCCTGACCACGGGAGTGTGTGATGGGACGGTATGGAGGGAGATTCGCTCTGTGTCTGACCCCGGGAGTGTTTGATGGGACCGTGTAGAGGAATAATCACTCTGTGTCTGACACCGGGAGTGTGTGATGGTACCGTGTTGAGGAATGATCACTCTGTGTCTGACCCCGGGAGTGTGTGATGGGACGATTTGCAGGGAGATTCACTCTGTGTCTGACCCAGGGAGTGTGTGATGTGCGATGTAGAGGAATAATCACTCTGTGTCTGACCCCGGGAGTGTTTGATGGGACCGTGGAGAGGAATAATCACTCTGTGTCTGACCCGGGAGAGTGTGATGGGACGGTGTGGAAGGAGATTCACACTGTGTCTGACACAGGGAGTGTTTGATGGGACCGTGTAGAGGAATAATCACTCTGTGTCTGACCCCGGGATTGTTTGCTGGGACCGTGTAGAGGAATAATCTCACTGTGTCTGACCCAGGGACTGTATGATGGTACCGTGTAGAGGAATGATCAATCTGTGTCTGACCCCGAGAGTGTGTGATGGGACGGTGTGGAGGGAGATTCACTCTGTGTCTGACCCCGGGAGTGTTTGATGGGACCGTGTAGAGGAATAATCACTCTGTGTCTGACACCGGGAGTGTGTGATGGCACCGTGTTGAGGAATGATCTCTCTGTGTCTGACCCCGGGAGTGTGTGATGGGACGATTTGCAGGGAGATTCACTCTGTGTCTGACCCAGGGAGTGTGTGATGTGCGGTGTAGAGGAATAATTACTCTGTGTCTGACCCCGGGAGTTTGTGATGGGCGGTGTAGAGGGATAATTTCACTGTGTCTGTTCCAGGGACTGTTTTAAGGTACCGTGTAGAGGAATGATCTCTCTGTGTCTGACCCCGGAGTGTGTGATGGGACGGTGTGGAGGGAGATTCACTCTGTGTCTGACCCCGGGAGTGTTTGATGGGACCGTGTAGAGGAATAATCACTCTGTGTCTGACACCGGGAGTGTGTGATGGAACGGTGTTGAGGAATGAGCTCTCTGTGTCTGACCCCGGGAGTGTGTGATGGGACGATTTGCAGGGAGATTCACTCTGTGTCTGACCCAGGGAGTGTGTGATGTGCGGTGTAGAGGAATAATTACTCTGTGTCTGACCCCGGGAGTTTGTGATGGGCGGTGTAGAGGAATAATTACTCTGTGTGTGAACCCGGGAGTTTGTGAAGGGACGGTGTGGAGGGAGATTCACTCTGTGTCTGACTCCGGCAGTGTTTGATTTTACCGTGTTGAGGAATAATCCCTCTGCGTATGACCCAGGGAGTGTGTGATGGGACCGTTAAAAGGGAGAATCACTCCGTGTCTGACCCCGGGTGTGTGTGATGGGCGGTGTAGAGGAATAATCACTCTGTGTCTGACCCCTGGAGTTTGTGACGGGACGGTGTGGAGGGAGATTCACTCTGTGTCTGACCCCGGGAGTGTTTGATGGGACCGTGTAGTGGAATAATCACTCTGAGTCTGACACCGGGAGTGTGTGATGGTACCGTGTTGAGGAATGATCTCTCTGTGTCTGACCCCGGGAGTGTGTGATGGGACGATTTGCAGGGAGATTCTCTCTGTGTCTGACCCAGGGAGTGTGTGATGTGCGGTGTAGAGGAATAATTACTCTGTGGCTGACCCCGGGAGTTTGTGATGGGCGGTGTAGAGGAATAATTTCACTGTGTCTGACCCAGGGACTGTTTGATGGTACCGTGTAGAGGAATGATCTCTCTGTGTCTGACCCCGGGAGTGTGTGATGGGACGGTGTGGATGGAGATTCACACTGTGTCTGACCCTGGGAGTGTTTGATGGGACCGTGTAGAGGAATAATCACTCTGTGTCTGACACCGGAAGTGTGTGATGGTACCGTGTTGAGGAATGATCTCTCTGTGTCTGACCCCGGGAGTGTGTGATGGGATGATTTGCAGGGAGATTCACTCTGTGTCTGACCCGGGGAGTGTGTGATGTGCGGTGTAGAGGAATAATTACTCTGTGTCTGACCCCGGGAGTTTGTGATGGGCGGTGTAGAGGAATAATTACTCTGTGTCTGACCCCGGGAGTTTGTGACGGGACGGTGTGGAGGCAGATTCACTCTGTGTCTGACCCCGGCAGTGTTTGATGGGACCGTGTTGAGGAATAATCCCTCTGTGTATGACCCAGGGAGAGTGTGATGGGACCGTGTGGAGGGAGATTCACTCCGAGTCTGACCCCGGGTGTGTGTGATGTGCGATGTAGAGGAATAATCACTCTGTGTCTGACCCCGGGAGTGTTTGATGGGACCGTGGAGAGGAATAATCACTCTGTGTCTGACCCGGGAGAGTGTGATGGGACGGTGTGGAAGGAGATTCACACTGTGTCTGACACAGGGAGTGTTTGATGGGACCGTGTAGAGGAATAATCACTCTGTGTCTGACCCCGGGATTGTTTGCTGGGACCGTGTAGAGGAATAATCTCACTGTGTCTGACCCAGGGACTGTATGATGGTACCGTGTAGAGGAATGATCTCTCTGTGTCTGACCCCGAGAGTGTGTGATGGGACGGTGTGGAGGGAGATTCACTCTGTGTCTGACCCCGGGAGTGTTTGATGGGACCGTGTAGAGGAATAATCACTCTGTGTCTGACACCGGGAGTGTGTGATGGCACCGTGTTGAGGAATGATCTCTCTGTGTCTGACCCCGGGAGTGTGTGATGGGACGATTTGCAGGGAGATTCACTCTGTGTCTGACCCAGGGAGTGTGTGATGTGCGGTGTAGAGGAATAATTACTCTGTGTCTGACCCCGGGAGTTTGTGATGGGCGGTGTAGAGGGATAATTTCACTGTGTCTGTTCCAGGGACTGTTTTAAGGTACCGTGTAGAGGAATGATCTCTCTGTGTCTGACCCCGGGAGTGTGTGATGGGACGGTGTGGAGGGAGATTCACTCTGTGTCTGACCCCGGGAGTGTTTGATGGGACCGTGTAGAGGAATAATCACTCTGTGTCTGACACCGGGAGTGTGTGATGGAACGGTGTTGAGGAATGAGCTCTCTGTGTCTGACCCCGGGAGTGTGTGATGGGACGATTTGCAGGGAGATTCACTCTGTGTCTGACCCAGGGAGTGTGTGATGTGCGGTGTAGAGGAATAATTACTCTGTGTTTGACCCCGGGAGTTTGTGATGGGCGGTGTAGAGGAATAATTACTCTGTGTCTGAACCCGGGAGTTTGTGACGGGACGGTGTGGAGGGAGATTCACTCTGTGTCTGACTCCGGCAGTGTTTGATTTTACCGTGTTGAGGAATAATCCCTCTGCGTATGACCCAGGGAGTGTGTGATGGGACCGTTAAAAGGGAGAATCACTCCGTGTCTGACCCCGGGTGTGTGTGATGGGCGGTGTAGAGGAATAATCACTCTGTGTCTGACCCCTGGAGTTTGTGACGGGACGGTGTGGAGGGAGATTCACTCTGTGTCTGACCCCGGGAGTGTTTGATGGGACCGTGTAGTGGAATAATCACTCTGTGTCTGACACCGGGAGTGTGTGATGGTACCGTGTTGAGGAATGATCTCTCTGTGTCTGACCCCGGGAGTGTGTGATGGGACGATTTGCAGGGAGATTCTCTCTGTGTCTGACCCAGGGAGTGTGTGATGTGCGGTGTAGAGGAATAATTACTCTGTGGCTGACCCCGGGAGTTTGTGATGGGAGGTGTAGAGGAATAATTTCACTGTGTCTGACCCAGGGACTGTTTGATGGTACCGTGTAGAGGAATGATCTCTCTGTGTCTGACCCCGGGAGTGTGTGATGGGACGGTGTGGATGGAGATTCACTCTGTGTCTGACCCTGGGAGTGTTTGATGGGACCGTGTAGAGGAATAATCACTCTGTGTCTGACACCGGAAGTGTGTGATGGTACCGTGTTGAGGAATGATCTCTCTGTGTCTGACCCCGGGAGTGTGTGATGGGATGATTTGCAGGGAGATTCACTCTGTGTCTGACCCGGGGAGTGTGTGATGTGCGGTGTAGAGGAATAATTACTCTGTGTCTGACCCCGGGAGTTTGTGACGGGACCGTGTGGAGGCAGATTCACTCTGTGTCTGACCCCGGCAGTGTTTGATGGGACCGTGTTGAGGAATAATCCCTCTGTGTATGACCCAGGGAGTGTGTGATGGGACCGTGTGGAGGGAGATTCACTCCGTGTCTGACCCCGGGTGTGTGTGATGGGCGGTGTAGAGGAATAATCACTTTGTGTCTGACCCCTGGAGTTTGTGACGGGACGGTGTGGAGGGAGATTCACTCTGTGTCTGACCCCGGGAGTGTGTGATGGGACGATTTGCAGGGAGATTCACTCTGTGTCTGACCCAGGGAGTGTGTGATGTGCGGTGTAGAGGAATAATTACTCTGTGTCTGACCCCGGGAGTTTGTGATGGGCGGTGTAGAGGAATAATTACTCTGTGTCTGAACCCGGGAGTTTGTGACGGGACGGTGTGGAGGGAGATTCACTCTGTGTCTGACTCCGGCAGTGTTTGATTTTACCGTGTTGAGGAATAATCCCTCTGCGTATGACCCAGGGAGTGTGTGATGGGACTGTTTGGAGGGAGAATCACTCCGTGTCTGACCCCGGGTGTGTGTGATGGGCGGTGTAGAGGAATAATCACTCTGTGTCTGACCCCTGGAGTTTGTGACGGGACGGTGTGGAGGGAGATTCACTCTGTGTCTGACCCCGGGAGTGTTTGATGGGACCGTGTAGTGGAATAATCACTCTGTGTCTGACACCGGGAGTGTGTGATGGTACCGTGTTGAGGAATGATCTCTCTGTGTCTGACCCCGGGAGTGTGTGATGGGACGATTTGCAGGGAGATTCTCTCTGTGTCTGACCCAGGGAGTGTGTGATGTGCGGTGTAGAGGAATAATTACTCAGTGGCTGACCCCGGGAGTTTGTGATGGGCGGTGTAGAGGAATAATTTCACTGTGTCTGACCCAGGGACTGTTTGATGGTACCGTGTAGAGGAATGATCTCTCTGTGTCTGACCCCGGGAGTGTGTGATGGGACGGTGTGGATGGAGATTCACTCTGTGTCTGACCCTGGGAGTGTTTGATGGGACCGTGTAGAGGAATAATCACTCTGTGTCTGACACCGGAAGTGTGTGATGGTACCGTGTTGAGGAATGATCTCTCTGTGTCTGACCCCGGGAGTGTGTGATGGGATGATTTGCAGGGAGATTCACTCTGTGTCTGACCCGGGGAGTGTGTGATGTGCGGTGTAGAGGAATAATTACTCTGTGTCTGACCCCGGGAGTTTGTGATGGGCGGTGTAGAGGAATAATTACTCTGTGTCTGACCCCGGGAGTTTGTGACGGGACCGTGTGGAGGCAGATTCACTCTGTGTCTGACCCCGGCAGTGTTTGATGGGACCGTGTTGAGGAATAATCCCTCTGTGTATGACACATGGAGTGTGTGATGGGACCGTGTGGAGGGAGATTCACACCGTGTCTGACCCCGGGTGTGTGTGATGGGCGGTGTAGAGGAATAATCACTCTGTGTCTGACCCCTGGAGTTTGTGACGGGACGGTGTGGTGGGAGATTCACTCTGTGTCTGACCCCGGGAGTGTGTGATGGGACAATTTGCAGGGAGATTCACTCTGTGTCTGACCCAGGGAGTGTGTGATGTGCGGTGTAGAGGAATAACTCTGTGTCTGACCCCGGGAGTTTGTGATGGGCGGTGTAGAGGAATAATTACTCTGTGTCTGACCCCGGGAGTGTGTGATGGGTCCGGGTGGAGGGAGATTCACTCCGTGTCTGACCCAGGGAGTGTGTGATGGGCGGTGTAGAGGAATAATCACTCTGTGTCTGACACCGGGAGTGTGTGATGGTACCGTGTTGAGGAATGATCTCTCTGTGTCTGACCCCGGGAGTGTGTGATGGGACGATTTGCAGGGAGATTCACTCTGTGTCTGACCCAGGGAGTGTGTGATGTGCGGTGTAGAGGAATAATTACTCTGTGTCTGACCCCGGGAGTTTGTGATGGGCGGTGTAGAGGAATAATTACTCTGTGTCTGAACCCGGGAGTTTGTGACGGGACGGTGTGGAGGGAGATTCACTCTGTGTCTGACTCCGGCAGTGTTTGATTTTACCGTGTTGAGGAATAATCCCTCTGCGTATGACCCAGGGAGTGTGTGATGGGACTGTTTGGAGGGAGAATCACTCCGTGTCTGACCCCGGGTGTGTGTGATGGGCGGTGTAGAGGAATAATCACTCTGTGTCTGACCCCTGGAGTTTGTGACGGGACGGTGTGGAGGGAGATTCACTCTGTGTCTGACCCCGGGAGTGTTTGATGGGACCGTGTAGTGGAATAATCACTCTGTGTCTGACACCGGGAGTGTGTGATGGTACCGTGTTGAGGAATGATCTCTCTGTGTCTGACCCCGGGAGTGTGTGATGGGACGATTTGCAGGGAGATTCTCTCTGTGTCTGACCCAGGGAGTGTCTGATGTGCGGTGTAGAGGAATAATTACTCAGTGGCTGACCCCGGGAGTTTGTGATGGGCGGTGTAGAGGAATAATTTCACTGTGTCTGACCCAGGGACTGTTTGATGGTACCGTGTAGAGGAATGATCTCTCTGTGTCTGACCCCGGGAGTGTGTGATGGGACGGTGTGGATGGAGATTCACTCTGTGTCTGACCCTGGGAGTGTTTGATGGGACCGTGTAGAGGAATAATCACTCTGTGTCTGACACCGGAAGTGTGTGATGGTACCGTGTTGAGGAATGATCTCTCTGTGTCTGACCCCGGGAGTGTGTGATGGGATGATTTGCAGGGAGATTCACTCTGTGTCTGACCCGGGGAGTGTGTGATGTGCGGTGTAGAGGAATAATTACTCTGTGTCTGACCCCGGGAGTTTGTGATGGGCGGTGTAGAGGAATAATTACTCTGTGTCTGACCCCGGGAGTTTGTGACGGGACGGTGTGGAGGCAGATTCACTCTGTGTCTGACCCCGGCAGTGTTTGATGGGACCGTGTTGAGGAATAATCCCTCTGTGTATGACCCATGGAGTGTGTGATGGGACCGTGTGGAGGGAGATTCACACCGTGTCTGACCCCGGGTGTGTGTGATGGGCGGTGTAGAGGAATAATCACTCTGTGTCTGACCCCTGGAGTTTGTGACGAGACGGTGTGGTGGGAGATTCACTCTGTGTCTGACCCCGGGAGTGTGTGATGGGACAATTTGCAGGGAGATTCACTCTGTGTCTGACCCAGGGAGTGTGTGATGTGCGGTGTAGAGGAATAACTCTGTGTCTGACCCCGGGAGTTTGTGATGGGCGGTGTAGAGGAATAATTACTCTGTGTCTGACCCCGGGAGTGTGTGATGGGTCCGGGTGGAGGGAGATTCACTCCGTGTCTGACCCAGGGAGTGTGTGATGGGCGGTGTAGAGGAATAATCACTCTGTGTCTGACACCGGGAGTGTGTGATGGTACCGTGTTGAGGAATGATCTCTCTGTGTCTGACCCCGGGAGTGTGTGATGGGACGATTTGCAGGGAGATTCACTCTGTGTCTGACCCAGGGAGTGTGTGATGTGCGGTGTAGAGGAATAATTACTCTGTGTCTGACCCCGGGAGTTTGTGATGGGCGGTGTAGAGGAATAATTTCACTGTGTCTGACCCAGGGACTGTTTGATGGTACCGTGTAGAGGAATGATCTCTCTGTGTCTGACCCCGGGAGTGTGTGATGGGACGGTGTGGAGGGAGATTCACTCTGTGTCTGACCCCGGGAGTGTTTGATGGGACCGTGTAGAGGAATAATCACTCTGTGTCTGACACCGGGAGTGTGTGATGGAACCGTGTTGAGGAATGATCTCTCTGTGTCTGACCCCGGGAGTGTGTGATGGGACGATTTGCAGGGAGATTCACTCTGTGTCTGACCCATGGAGTGTGTGATGTGCGGTGTAGAGGAATAATTACTCTGTGTCTGACCCCGGGAGTTTGTGATGGGCGGTGTAGAGGAATAATTTCACTGTGTCTGACCCAGGGACTGTTTGATGGTACCGTGTAGAGGAATGATCTCTCTGTGTCTGACCCCGGGGTGTGTGATGGGACGGTGTGGAGGGAGATTCACTCTGTGTCTGACCCCGGGAGTGTTTGATGGGACCGTGTAGTGGAATAATCACTCTGTGTCTGACACCGGGAGTGTGTGATGGTACCGGTTTGAGGAATGATCTCTCTGTGTCTGACCCCGGGAGTGTGTGATGGGACGATTTGCAGGGAGATTCTCTCTGTGTCTGACCCAGGGAGTGTGTGATGTGCGGTGTAGAGGAATAATTACTCTGTGTCTGACCCCGGGAGTTTGTGATGGGCGGTGTAGAGGAATAATTTCACTGTGTCTGACCCAGGGACTGTTTGATGGTACCGTGTAGAGGAATGATCTCTCTGTGTCTGACCCCGGGAGTGTGTGATGGGATGATTTGCAGGGAGATTCACTCTGTGTCTGACCCGGGGAGTGTGTGATGTGCGGTGTAGAGGAATAATTACTCTGTGTCTGACCCCGGGAGTTTGTGATGGGCGGTGTAGAGGAATAATTACTCTGTGTCTGACCCCGGGAGTTTGTGACGGGACGGTGTGGAGGCAGATTCACTCTGTGTCTGACCCTGGGAGTGTTTGATGGGACCGTGTAGAGGAATAATCACTCTGTGTCTGACACCGGAAGTGTGTGATGGTACCGTGTTGAGGAATGATCTCTCTGTGTCTGACCCCGGGAGTGTGTGATGGGATGATTTGCAGGGAGATTCACTCTGTGTCTGACCCGGGGAGTGTGTGATGTGCGGTGTAGAGGAATAATTACTCTGTGTCTGACCCCGGGAGTTTGTGATGGGCGGTGTAGAGGAATAATTACTCTGTGTCTGACCCCGGGAGTTTGTGACGGGACGGTGTGGAGGCAGATTCACTCTGTGTCTGACCCTGGGAGTGTTTGATGGGACCGTGTAGAGGAATAATCACTCTGTGTCTGACACCGGAAGTGTGTGATGGTACCGTGTTGAGGAATGATCTCTCTGTGTCTGACCCCGGGAGTGTGTGATGGGATGATTTGCAGGGAGTTTCACTCTGTGTCTGACCCGGGGAGTGTGTGATGTGCGGTGTAGAGGAATAATTACTCTGTGTCTGACCCCGGGAGTTTGTGATGGGCGGTGTAGAGGAATAATTACTCTGTGTCTGTCCCCGGGAGTTTGAGACGGGACGGTGTGGAGGCAGATTCACTCTGTGTCTGACCCCGGCATGTTTGATGGGACCGTGTTGAGGAATAATCCCTTGTGTATGACCCAGGGACTGTGTGATGGGACCGTGTGGAGGGAGATTCACTCCGTGTCTGACCCCCGGGTGTGTGTGATGGGCGGTGTAGAGGAATAATCACTCTGTGTCTGACCCCTGGAGTTTGTGACGGGACGGTGTGGAGGGAGATTCACTCTGTGTCTGACCTCGGGAGTGTGTGATGGGACGATTTGCAGGGAGATTCACTCTGTGTCTGACCCAGGGAGTGTGTGATGTGCGGTGTAGAGGAATAATTACTCTGTGTCTGACCCCGGGAGTTTGTAATGGGCGGTGTAGAGGAATAATTACTCTGTGTCTGACCCCGGGAGTGTGTGATGGGTCCGTGTGGAGGGAGATTCACTCAGTGTCTGACCCCGGGAGTGTGTGATGGGCGGTGTAGAGGAATAATCACTCTGTGTCTGACCACCGGAGTGTGTGATGGGACGGTGTGGAGGGAGATTCACTCTGTGTCTGACCCCGGCAGTGTTTGATTTTACCGTGTTGAGGAATAATCCCTCTGTGTATGACCCAGGGAGTGTTTCATGGGACCGTGTAGAGGATTAATCACTCTGTGTCTGACCACCGGAGTGTGTGATGGGACGGTGTGGAGGGAGATTCACACTGTGTTTGACCCCGGGAGTGTTTGATGGGACCGTGTAGAGGAATAATCACTCTGTGTCTGACCACGGGAGTGTTTGATGGGGCGGTGTGGAGGGAGATTCACTCTGTGTCTGACCCCGGGAGGGTGTCCTGGGCAGTGTAGAGGAATAATCACTCTGTGGCTGACACCGGGGTGTTTGATGGGACGGTGTGGAGGGAGATTCAGTCTGTGTCTGACCCCGGGAGTGTGTGATGGGACGATTTGCAGGGAGATTCACTCTGTGTCTGACCCAGGGAGTATGTGATGGGCGGTGTAGAGGAACATTCACTCTGTGACTGACCCCGGGAGTGTGAGATGGGACCATGTAGAGCAATAATCACTCTGTGTCTGACCCCGGGAGTGTTTGATGGGACCGTGGAGAAGAATAATCATTCTGTGCCTGACCACGGGAGTGTGTGATGGGACGGTATGGAGGGAGATTCGCTCTGTGTCTGACACCGGGAGTGTTTGATGGGACCGTGTAGAGGAATAATCACTCTGTGTCTGACCCCGGGAATGTGCGATGGGACGGTGTGGATATAAATTCAATCTGTTTCTGACCCCGGGAGTGTTTGATGGGACGGTGTGGAGGGAGATTCAGTCTGTGTCTGACCCCGGGAGTGTGTGATGGGACGATTTGCAGGGAGATTCATTCTGTGTCTGACCCAGGGAGTGTGTGATGGGCGTTGTAGAGGAACATTCACTCTGTGACTGACCCAGGGAGTGTGAGATGGGACCGTGTAGAGCAATAATCACTCTGTGTCTGACCCCGGGAGTGTTTGATGGGCCCGTGGAGAAGAATAATCTCTCTGTGTCTGAACACGGGAGTGTGTTGATGGGACGGTGTGGAGGGAGATTCACTCTGTGTCTGACCCCGGGAGTGTTTGATGGGACAGTGTAGAGGAATAATCTCTCTGTGTATGACCCCGGGAGTGTGTGATGGGACGGTGTGGAGGGAGATTCACTCTGTGTCTGACCCCGGCAGTGTTTGATGGGACCGTGTTGAGGAATAATCCCTCTGTGTATGACCCTGGGAGTGTGTGATGGGACCGGGTGGAGGGCGATTCACTCTGTGTCTGAACCCGGGAGAGTGTGATGGGCGGTGTAGAGGAATAATCACTCTGTGTCTGATCCCGGGAAAGTGTGATGGGATGACGTGGGGGGAGATTCACTCTGTGTCTGACCCCGGGAGTGTTTGATGGGACCGTGTAGAGGAATAATCACTCTGTGTCTGACCCCGGGAGTGTGTGATGGGACGGTGTGGAAGGAGATTCACACTGTGTCTGACCCCGGGACTGTTTGATGGTACCGTGTAGAGGAATGATCTCTCTGTGTCTGACACCGGGAGTGTTTGATGGGACCGTGTAGAGGAATAATCACTCTGTGTCTGACCCCGGGAATGTGTGATGGGACGGTGTGGATATAAATTCAATCTGTTTCTGACCCCGGGAGTGTTTGATGGGACGGTGTGGAGGGAGATTCAGTCTGTGTCTGACCCCGGGACTGTGTGATGGGACGATTTGCAGGGAGATTCATTCTGTGTCTGACCCAGGGAGTGTGTGATGGGCGTTGTAGAGGAACATTCACTCTGTGACTGACCCAGGGAGTGTTTGATGGGACAGTGTAGAGGAATAATCTCTCTGTGTCTGACCCCGGGAGTGTGTGATGGGACGGTGTGGAGGGAGATTCACTCTGTGTCTGAACCCGGGAGAGTGTGATGGGCGGTGTAGAGGAATAATCACTCTGTGTCTGATCCCGGGAAAGTGTGATGGGATGACTTGGGGGTGATTCACTCTGTGTCTGACCCCGGGAGTGTTTGATGGGACGGTGTGGAGGGAGATTCACTCTGTGTCTGACCCCGGCATTGTTTGATGGGACCGTGTTGAGGAATAATCCCTCTGTGTATGACCCTGGGAGTGTGTGATGGGACCGGGTGGAGGGCGATTCACTCTGTGTCTGAACCCGGGAGAGTGTGTTGGGCGGTGTAGAGGAATAATCACTCTGTGTCTGATCCCGGGAAAGTGTGATGGGATGACTTGGGGGGAGATTCACTCTGTGTCTGACCCCGGGAGTGTTTGATGGGACCGTGTAGAGGAATAATCACTCTGTGTCTGACACGGGAGAGTGTGATGGGACGGTGTGGAAGGAGATTCACACTGTGTCTGACACCGGGAGTATTTGATGGGACCGTGTAGAGGAATAAACACTCTATGTCTGACACCGTGAGTGTGTGATGGTACCGTGTTGAGGAATAATCACTCTGTGTCTGACCCCGGAAGAGTTTGACGTGACCGTGTAGAGGAATAATGACTCTGTGTCTGACCCCGGGATTGTTTGCTGGTACCGTGTAGAGGAATGATCTCTCTGTGTCTGACCCCGGGAGTGTGTGATGGGACGGTGTGGAGGGAGATTCACTCTGTGTCTGACACCGGGAGTGTTTGATGGGACCGTGTAGAGGAATAATCACTCTGTGTCTGACCCCGGGAGTGTGTGATGGGACGGTGTGGAAGGAGATTCACACTGTGTCTGACCCCGGGACTGTTTGATGGTACCGTGTAGAGGAATGATCTCTCTGTGTCTGACCCCGGGAGTGTGTGATGGGACGGTGTGGAGGGAGATTCACTCTGTGTCTGACACCGGGAGTGTTTGATGGGACGGTGTGGAGGGAGATTCAGTCTGTGTCTGACCCCGGGAGTGTGTGATGGGACGATTTGCAGGGAGATTCATTCTGTGTCTGACCCAGGGAGTGTGTGATGGGCGTTGTAGAGGAACATTCACTCTGTGACTGACCCAGGGAGTGTGAGATGGGACCGTGTAGAGCAATAATTACTCTGTGTCTGACCCCGGGAGTGTCTGATGGGACCGTGGAGAAGAATAATCTCTCTGTGTCTGAACACGGGAGTGTGTTGATGGGACGGTGTGGAGGGAGATTCACTCTGTGTCTGACCCCGGGAGTGTTTGATGGGACAGTGTAGAGGAATAATCTCTCTGTGTCTGACCCCGGGAGTGTGTGATGGGACGGTGTGGAGGGAGATTCACTCTGTGTCTGACCCCGGCAGTGTTTGATGGGACCGTGTTGAGGAATAATCCCTCTGTGTATGACCCTGGGAGTGTGTGATGGGACCGGGTGGAGGGCGATTCACTCTGTGTCTGAACCCGGGAGAGTGTGATGGGCGGTGTAGAGGAATAATCACTCTGTGTCTGACACCGGGAGTTTGTGACGGGATGGTTTGGAGGGAGATTCACTCTGTGTCTGACCCCGGGAGTGTTTCGTGGGACCGTGTAGAGGAATAATCACTCCGTGTCTGACCCCCGGGATGGTTTGATGGGGCTGTGTAGAGGAATAATCACTCTGTGTCTGACCACGGGAGTGTTTGACGGGACCGTGTAGAGGAATAATCACTCTGTGTCTGACCCCGGGAGAGTATGATGGGGCCGTGTAGAGGAATAATCACTCTGTGTCTGACCACGGGAGCGGTTGACGGGACCGTGTAGAGGAATAATCACTCTGTGTCTGATCCCGGGAAAGTGTGATGGGATGACGTGGGGGGAGATTCACTCTGTGTCTGACCCCGGGAGTGTTTGATGGGACCGTGTAGAGGAATAATCACTCTGTGTCTGACCCCGGAAGAGTTTGATGTGACCGTGTAGAGGAATAATGACTCTGTGTCTGACCCCGGGATTGTTTGCTGGGACCGTGTAGAGGAATAATCTCACTGTGTCTGACCCCGGGACTGTTTGATGGTACCGTGTAGAGGAATGATCTCTCTGTGTCTGACCCCGGGAGTGTGTGATGGGACGGTGTGGAGGGAGATTCACTCTGTGTCTGACACCGGGAGTGTTTGATGGGACCGTGTAGAGGAATAATCACTCTGTGTCTGACCCCGGGAGTGTGTGATGGGACGGTGTGGAAGGAGATTCACACTGTGTCTGACCCCGGGACTGTTTGATGGTACCGTGTAGAGGAATGATCTCTCTGTGTCTGACCCCGGGAGTGTGTGATGGGACGGTGTAGAGGGAGATTCACTCTGTGTCTGACCCCGGGAGTGCTTGATGGGACCGTGTAGAGGAATAATCACTCTGTGTCTGACCACGGGAGTGTGTGATGGGACGGTGTGGAGGGAGATTCACTCTGTGTCTGACCCCGGGAGGGTGTGATGGGCGGTGTAGAGGAATAATCACTCTGTGGCTGACCCCGGGAGTGTTTGATTGGACCGTGTAGAGGAATAATCACTCTGTGTCTGACCCCGGAAGTGTATAATGGGATGGCGTGGATATAAATTCAATCTGTTTCTGACCCCGGGAGTGTTTGATGGGACGGTGTGGAGGGAGATTCAGTCTGTGTCTGACCCCGGGAGTGTGTGATGGGACGATTTGCAGGGAGATTCATTCTGTGTCAGACACCGGGAGTATGTGACGGGATGGTGTGGAGGGAGATTCACTCTGTGTCTGACCCCGGGAGTGTTTCGTGGGACCGTGTAGAGGAATAATCACTCCGTGTCTGACCCCCGGGAGCGTTTGATGGGGCCGTGTAGAGGAATAATCACTCTGTGTCTGACCACGGGAGTGTTTGACGGGACCGTGTAGAGGAATAATCACTCTGTGTCTGACCCCGGGAGAGTTTGATGGGGCCGTGTAGAGGAATAATCACTCTGTGTCTGACTACGGGAGCTGTTGACGGGACCGTGTAGAGGAATAATCACCCTGTGTCTGATCCCGGGAAAGTGTGATGGGATGACGTGGGGGGAGATTCACTCTGTGTCTGACCCCGGGAGTGTTTGATGGGACCGTGTAGAGGAATAATCACTCTGTGTCTGACCACGGGAGTGTGTGATGGGACGGTGTGGAGGGAGATTTACTCTGTGTCTGACACCGGGAGTTTGTGACGGGATGGTGTGGAGGGAGATTCACTCTGTGTCTGACCCCGGGAGTGTTTCGTGGGACCGTGTAGTGGAATAATCACTCCGTGTCTGACCCCCGGGAGCGTTTGATGGGGCCGAGTAGAGGAATAATCACTCTGTGTCTGACCACGGGAGTGTTTGACGGGACCGTGTAGAGGAATAATCACTCTGTGTCTGATCCCGGGAAAGTGTGATGGGATGACTTGGGGGAGATTCACTTTGTGTCTGACCCAGGGAGTGTTTGATGGGACCGTGTAGAGGAATAATCAGTCTGTGTCTGACCCCGGGAGAGTTTGATGGGGCCGTGTAAAGGAATAATCACTCTGTGTCTGACCCCGGGAGTGTGTGATGGTACCGTGTTGAGGAGTAATCACACTGTGTCTGACCCCGGAAGAGTTTGATGTGACCGTGTAGAGGAATAATGACTCTGTGTCTGACCCCGGGATTGTTTGCTGGGACCGTGTAGAGGAATAATCTCACTGTGTCTGACCCCGGGACTGTTTGATGGTACCGTGTAGAGGAATGATCTCACTGTGTCTGACCCCGGGAGTGTGTGATGGGACGGTGTGGAGGGAGATTCACTCTGTGTCTGACACCGGGAGTGTTTGATGGGACCGTGTAGAGGAATAATCACTCTGTGTCTGACCCCGGGAGAGTGTGATGGGACGGTGTGGAAGGAGATTCACACTGTGTCTGACACCGGGAGTGTTTGACGGGACAGTGTAGAGGAATAATCACTCTGTTTCTGACACCGGGAATGTGTGATGGCACCGTGTTGAGGAATGATCTCTCTGTGTCTGACCCCTTGAGTGTGTGATGGGACGATTTGCAGGGAGATTCACTCTGTGTCTGACCCAGGGAGTGTGTGATGTGCGGTGTAGAGGAATAATTACTCTGTGTCTGACCCCGGGAGTTTGTGATTGGCGGTGTAGAGGAATAATTACTCTGTGTCTGACCCCGGGAGTTTGTGACGGGACGGTGTGGAGGGAGATTCACTCTGTGTCTGACCCCGGCAGTGTTTGATTTTACCGTGTTGAGGAATAATCTCTCTGTGTCTGACCCCGGGAGTGTTTGCTGGGACCGTGTAGAGGAATAATCACTCTGTGTCTGACCCCGGGAGAGTTTGATGGGGCCGTGTAGAGGAATAATCACTCTGTGTCTGACTACGGGAGCTGTTGACGGGACCGTGTAGAGGAATAATCACCCTGTGTCTGATCCCGGGAAAGTGTGATGGGATGACGTGGGGGGAGATTCACTCTGTGTCTGACCCCGGGAGTGTTTGATGGGACCGTGTAGAGGAATAATCACTCTGTGTCTGACCACGGGAGTGTGTGATGGGACGGTGTGGAGGGAGATTTACTCTGTGTCTGACACCGGGAGTTTGTGAAGGGATGGTGTGGAGGGAGATTCAGTCTGTGTCTGACCCCGGGAGTGTTTCGTGGGACCGTGTAGAGGAATAATCACTCCGTGTCTGACCCCCGGGAGCGTTTGATGGGGCCGAGTAGAGGAATAATCACACTGTGTCTGACCACGGGAGTGTTTGACGGGACCGTGTAGAGGAATAATCACTCTGTGTCTGATCCCGGGAAAGTGTGATGGGATGACGTGGGGGGAGATTCACTCTGTGTCTGACCCCGGGAGTGTTTGATGGGACCGTGTAGAGGAATAATCACTCTGTGTCTGACCCGGGAGAGTGTGATGGGACGGTGTGGAAGGAGATTCACACTGTGTCTGACACCGGGAGTATTTGATGGGACCGTGTAGAGGAATAATCACTCTGTGCCTGACACCGTGAGTGTGTGATGGTACCGTGTTGAGGAGTAATCACACTGTGTCTGACCCCGGAAGAGTTTGATGTGACCGTGTAGAGGAATAATGACTCTGTGTCTGACCCCGGGATTGTTTGCTGGGACCGTGTAGAGGAATAATCTCACTGTGTCTGACCCCGGGACTGTTTGATGGTACCGTGTAGAGGAATGATCTCACTGTGTCTGACCCCGGGAGTGTGTGATGGGACGGTGTGGAGGGAGATTCACTCTGTGTCTGACACCGGGAGTGTTTGATGGGACCGTGTAGAGGAATAATCACTCTGTGTCTGACCCCGGGAGAGTGTGATGGGACGGTGTGGAAGGAGATTCACACTGTGTCTGACACCGGGAGTGTTTGACGGGACCGTGTAGAGGAATAATCTCTCTGTGTCTGACCCGGGAGTGTGTGATGGGACGGTGTGGAGGGAGATTTACTCTGTGTCTGACACCGGGAGTTTGTGACGGGATGGTGTGGAGGGAGATTCACTCTGTGTCTGACCCCGGGAGTGTTTCGTGGGACCGTGTAGTGGAATAATCACTCCGTGTCTGACCCCCGGGAGCGTTTGATGGGGCCGAGTAGAGGAATAATCACTCTGTGTCTGACCACGGGAGTGTTTGACGGGACCGTGTAGAGGAATAATCACTCTGTGTCTGATCCCGGGAAAGTGTGATGGGATGACTTGGGGGAGATTCACTTTGTGTCTGACCCAGGGAGTGTTTGATGGGACCGTGTAGAGGAATAATCAGTCTGTGTCTGACCCCGGGAGAGTTTGATGGGGCCGTGTAAAGGAATAATCACTCTGTGTCTGACCCCGGGAGTGTGTGATGGTACCGTGTTGAGGAGTAATCACACTGTGTCTGACCCCGGAAGAGTTTGATGTGACCGTGTAGAGGAATAATGACTCTGTGTCTGACCCCGGGATTGTTTGCTGGGACCGTGTAGAGGAATAATCTCACTGTGTCTGACCCCGGGACTGTTTGATGGTACCGTGTAGAGGAATGATCTCACTGTGTCTGACCCCGGGAGTGTGTGATGGGACGGTGTGGAGGGAGATTCACTCTGTGTCTGACACCGGGAGTGTTTGATGGGACCGTGTAGAGGAATAATCACTCTGTGTCTGACCCCGGGAGAGTGTGATGGGACGGTGTGGAAGGAGATTCACACTGTGTCTGACACCGGGAGTGTTTGACGGGACAGTGTAGAGGAATAATCACTCTGTTTCTGACACCGGGAATGTGTGATGGCACCGTGTTGAGGAATGATCTCTCTGTGTCTGACCCCTTGAGTGTGTGATGGGACGATTTGCAGGGAGATTCACTCTGTGTCTGACCCAGGGAGTGTGTGATGTGCGGTGTAGAGGAATAATTACTCTGTGTCTGACCCCGGGAGTTTGTGATTGGCGGTGTAGAGGAATAATTACTCTGTGTCTGACCCCGGGAGTTTGTGACGGGACGGTGTGGAGGGAGATTCACTCTGTGTCTGACCCCGGCAGTGTTTGATTTTACCGTGTTGAGGAATAATCTCTCTGTGTCTGACCCCGGGAGTGTTTGCTGGGACCGTGTAGAGGAATAATCTCTCTGTGTCTGACCCGGGAGTGTGTGATGGGACGGTGAGGATTGAGATTCACTCTGTGTCTGACCCAGGGAGAGTTTGATGGGGCCGTGTAGAGGAATAATCACTCTGTGTCTGACCACGGGAGTGTTTGACGGGACCGTGCAGAGGAATAATCACTCTGTTTCTAACCCCGGGAGAGTGTGATGGGATGGCGAGGGGGAGATTCACTCTTTGTCTGACCCCGGGAGTGTTTGATGTGACCGTGTAGAGGAATAATCACTCTGTGTCTGACCCGGGAGAGTGTGATGGAACGGTGTGGAAGGAGATTCACACTGTGTCTGCAACCGGGAGTGTTTGATGGGACCGTGTAGAGGAATAATCACTCTGTGTCTGACACCGGGAGTGTGTGATGGTACCGTGTTGAGGAATAATCACTCTGTGTCTGACCCCGGAAGAGTTTGATGTGACCGTGTAGAGGAATAATGTCTTTGTGTCTGACCCCGGTATTGTTTGCTGGGAACGTGTAGAGGAATAATCACTCTGTGCCTGACCCCGGGAGTGTTTGATGGGACGGTGTGGAGGGAGATTCAGTCTGTGTCTGACCCCGGGAGTATGTGTTGGGACTATTTGCAGGGAGATTCACTCTGTGTCTGACCCAGGGAGTGTGTGATGTGCGGTGTAGAGGAATAATTACTCTGTGTCTGACCCCGGGAGTTTGTGATAGCCGGTGTAGAGGAATAATCACTCTGTGTCTGATCCCGGGAGAGTGTGTTGGGATGGCGTGGGGGGAGATTCACTCTGTGTCTGACCCCGGGAGTGCTTGATGGGACCGTCAGGAGGAATAATCACTCTGTGTCTGACCCGGGAGAGTGTGATGGGACGGTGTGGAAGGAGATTCAAACTGTGTCTGAGACCGGGAGTGTTTGATGGGACCGTGTAGAGGAATAATCACTCTGTGTCTGACCCCGGAAGAGTTTGATGTGACCGTGTAGAGGAATAATGACTCTGTGTCTGACCCCGGGAGTGTGTGATGGGACGGTGTGGAGGGAGATTCACTCTGTGTCTGACCCCGGGAGGGTGTGATGGGCGGTGTAGAGGAATAATCACTCTGTGGCTGACCCCGGGAGTGTTTGATGGGACCGTGTAGAGGAATAATCACTCTGTGTCAGACCCCGGAAGTGTATAATGGGATGGCGTGGATATAAATTCAATCTGTTTCTGACCCCGGGAGTGTTTGATGGGACGGTGTGGAGGGAGATTCAGTCTGTGTCTGACCCCGGGAGTGTGTGATGGGACGATTTGCAGGGAGATTCATTCTGTGTCAGACACCGGGAGTATGTGACGGGATGGTGTGGAGGGAGATTCACTCTGTGTCTGACCCCGGGAGTGTTTCGTGGGACCGTGTAGAGGAATAATCACTCCGTGTCTGACCCCCGGGAGCGTTTGATGGGGCCGTGTAGAGGAATAATCACTCTGTGTCTGACCACGGGAGTGTTTGACGGGACCGTGTAGAGGAATAATCACTCTGTGTCTGACCCCGGGAGAGTTTGATGGGGCCGTGTAGAGGAATAATCACTCTGTGTCTGACTACGGGAGCTGTTGACGGGACCGTGTAGAGGAATAATCACCCTGTGTCTGATCCCGGGAAAGTGTGATGGGATGACGTGGGGGGAGATTCACTCTGTGTCTGACCCCGGGAGTGTTTGATGGGACCGTGTAGAGGAATAATCACTCTGTGTCTGACCACGGGAGTGTGTGATGGGACGGTGTGGAGGGAGATTTACTCTGTGTCTGACACCGGGAGTTTGTGAAGGGATGGTGTGGAGGGAGATTCAGTCTGTGTCTGACCCCGGGAGTGTTTCGTGGGACCGTGTAGAGGAATAATCACTCCGTGTCTGACCCCCGGGAGCGTTTGATGGGGCCGAGTAGAGGAATAATCACACTGTGTCTGACCACGGGAGTGTTTGACGGGACCGTGTAGAGGAATAATCACTCTGTGTCTGATCCCGGGAAAGTGTGATGGGATGACGTGGGGGGAGATTCACTCTGTGTCTGACCCCGGGAGTGTTTGATGGGACCGTGTAGAGGAATAATCACTCTGTGTCTGACCCGGGAGAGTGTGATGGGACGGTGTGGAAGGAGATTCACACTGTGTCTGACACCGGGAGTATTTGATGGGACCGTGTAGAGGAATAATCACTCTGTGCCTGACACCGTGAGTGTGTGATGGTACCGTGTTGAGGAGTAATCACACTGTGTCTGACCCCGGAAGAGTTTGATGTGACCGTGTAGAGGAATAATGACTCTGTGTCTGACCCCGGGATTGTTTGCTGGGACCGTGTAGAGGAATAATCTCACTGTGTCTGACCCCGGGACTGTTTGATGGTACCGTGTAGAGGAATGATCTCACTGTGTCTGACCCCGGGAGTGTGTGATGGGACGGTGTGGAGGGAGATTCACTCTGTGTCTGACACCGGGAGTGTTTGATGGGACCGTGTAGAGGAATAATCACTCTGTGTCTGACCCCGGGAGAGTGTGATGGGACGGTGTGGAAGGAGATTCACACTGTGTCTGACACCGGGAGTGTTTGACGGGACCGTGTAGAGGAATAATCTCTCTGTGTCTGACCCGGGAGTGTGTGATGGGACGGTGAGGATTGAGATTCACTCTGTGGCTGACCCCGGGAGTGTTTGATTGGACCGTGTAGAGGAATAATCACTCTGTGTCTGACCCCGGAAGTGTATAATGGGATGGCGTGGATATAAATTCAATCTGTTTCTGACCCCGGGAGTGTTTGATGGGACGGTGTGGAGGGAGATTCAGTCTGTGTCTGACCCCGGGAGTGTGTGATGGGACGATTTGCAGGGAGATTCATTCTGTGTCAGACACCGGGAGTATGTGACGGGATGGTGTGGAGGGAGATTCACTCTGTGTCTGACCCCGGGAGTGTTTCGTGGGACCGTGTAGAGGAATAATCACTCCGTGTCTGACCCCCGGGAGCGTTTGATGGGGCCGTGTAGAGGAATAATCACTCTGTGTCTGACCCGGGAGTGTGTGATGGGACGGTGAGGATTGAGATTCACACTGTGGCTGACCCCGGGAGTGTTTGATTGGACCGTGTAGAGGAATAATCACTCTGTGTCTGACCCCGGAAGTGTATAATGGGATGGCGTGGATATAAATTCAATCTGTTTCTGACCCCGGGAGTGTTTGATGGGACGGTGTGGAGGGAGATTCAGTCTGTGTCTGACCCCGGGAGTGTGTGATGGGACGATTTGCAGGGAGATTCATTCTGTGTCAGACACCGGGAGTATGTGACGGGATGGTGTGGAGGGAGATTCACTCTGTGTCTGACCCCGGGAGTGTTTCGTGGGACCGTGTAGAGGAATAATCACTCCGTGTCTGACCCCCGGGAGCGTTTGATGGGGCCGTGTAGAGGAATAATCACTCTGTGTCTGACCACGGGAGTGTTTGACGGGACCGTGTAGAGGAATAATCACTCTGTGTCTGACCCCGGGAGAGTTTGATGGGGCCGTGTAGAGGAATAATCACTCTGTGTCTGACTACGGGAGCTGTTGACGGGACCGTGTAGAGGAATAATCACCCTGTGTCTGATCCCGGGAAAGTGTGATGGGATGACGTGGGGGGAGATTCACTCTGTGTCTGACCCCGGGAGTGTTTGATGGGACCGTGTAGAGGAATAATCACTCTGTGTCTGACCACGGGAGTGTGTGATGGGACGGTGTGGAGGGAGATTTACTCTGTGTCTGACACCGGGAGTTTGTGACGGGATGGTGTGGAGGGAGATTCAGTCTGTGTCTGACCCCGGGAGTGTTTCGTGGGACCGTGTAGAGGAATAATCACTCCGTGTCTGACCCCCGGGAGCGTTTGATGGGGCCGAGTAGAGGAATAATCACTCTGTGTCTGACCACGGGAGTGTTTGACGGGACCGTGTAGAGGAATAATCACTCTGTGTCTGATCCCGGGAAAGTGTGATGGGATGACGTGGGGGGAGATTCACTCTGTGTCTGACCCCGGGAGTGTTTGATGGGACCGTGTAGAGGAATAATCACTCTGTGTCTGACCCGGGAGAGTGTGATGGGACGGTGTGGAAGGAGATTCACACTGTGTCTGACACCGGGAGTATTTGATGGGACCGTGTAGAGGAATAATCACTCTGTGCCTGACACCGTGAGTGTGTGATGGTACCGTGTTGAGGAGTAATCACACTGTGTCTGACCCCGGAAGAGTTTGATGTGACCGTGTAGAGGAATAATGACTCTGTGTCTGACCCCGGGATTGTTTGCTGGGACCGTGTAGAGGAATAATCTCACTGTGTCTGACCCCGGGACTGTTTGATGGTACCGTGTAGAGGAATGATCTCACTGTGTCTGACCCCGGGAGTGTGTGATGGGACGGTGTGGAGGGAGATTCACTCTGTGTCTGACACCGGGAGTGTTTGATGGGACCGTGTAGAGGAATAATCACTCTGTGTCTGACCCCGGGAGAGTGTGATGGGACGGTGTGGAAGGAGATTCACACTGTGTCTGACACCGGGAGTGTTTGACGGGACAGTGTAGAGGAATAATCACTCTGTTTCTGACACCGGGAATGTGTGATGGTACCGTGTTGAGGAATGATCTCTCTGTGTCTGACCCCTTGAGTGTGTGATGGGACGATTTGCAGGGAGATTCACTCTGTGTCTGACGCAGGGGGTGTGTGATGTGCGGTGTAGAGGAATAATTACTCTGTGTCTGACCCCGGGAGTTTGTGATTGGCGGTGTAGAGGAATAATTACTCTGTGTCTGACCCCGGGAGTTTGTGACGGGACGGTGTGGAGGGAGATTCACTCTGTGTCTGACCCCGGCAGTGTTTGATTTTACCGTGTTGAGGAATAATCTCTCTGTGTCTGACCCCGGGAGTGTTTGATGGGACCGTGTAGAGGAATAATCTCTCTGTGTCTGACCCGGGAGTGTGTGATGGGACGGTGAGGATTGAGATTCACTCTGTGTCTGACCCAGGGAGAGTTTGATGGGGCCGTGTAGAAGAATAATCACTCTGTGTCTGACCACGGGAGTGTTTGATGTGACCGTGTAGAGGAATAATCACTCTGTGTCTGACCCGGGAGAGTGTGATGGAACGGTGTGGAAGGAGATTCACACTGTGTCTGCAACCGGGAGTGTTTGATGGGACCGTGTAGAGGAATAATCACTCTGTGTCTGACACCGGGAGTGTGTGCTGGTACCGTGTTGAGGAATAATCACTCTGTGTCTGACCCCGGAAGAGTTTGATGTGACCGTGTAGAGGAATAATGTCTTTGTGTCTGACCCCGGTATTGTTTGCTGGGAACGTGTAGAGGAATAATCACTCTGTGCCTGACCCCGGGAGTGTATGATGGGACGGTGTGGATATAAATTCACTCTGTGTCTGACCCCGGGAGTGTTTGATGGGACGGTGTGGAGGGAGATTCAGTCTGTGTCTGACCCCGGGAGTGTGTGTTGGGACTATTTGCAGGGAGATTCACTCTGTGTCTGACCCAGGGAGTGTGTGATGTGCGGTGTAGAGGAATAATTACTCTGTGTCTGACCCCGGGAGTTTGTGATAGCCGGTGTAGAGGAATAATCACTCTGTGTCTGATCCCGGGAGAGTGTGTTGGGATGGCGTGGGGGGAGATTCACTCTGTGTCTGACCCCGGGAGTGCTTGATGGGACCGTCAGGAGGAATAATCACTCTGTGTCTGACCCGGGAGAGTGTGATGGGACGGTGTGGAAGGAGATTCAAACTGTGTCTGAGACCGGGAGTGTTTGATGGGACCGTGTAGAGGAATAATCTCTCTGTGTCTGACCCCGGGAGTGTGTGATGGGACTGTGAGGATTGAGATTCACTCTGTGTCTGACCCAGGGAGAGTTTGATGGGGCCGTGTAGAGGAATAATCACTCTGTGTCTGACCACGGGAGTGTTTGACGGGACCGTGCAGAGGAATAATCACTCTGTGTCTGACCCCGGGAGAGTGTGATGGGATGGCGAGGGGGAGATTCACTCTTTGTCTGACCCCGGGAGTGTTTGATGAGACCGTGTAGAGGAATAATCACTCTGTGTCTGACCCGGGAGAGTGTGATGCAACGGTTTGGAAGGAGATTCACACTGTGTCTGACACCGGGAGTGTTTGATGGGACCGTGTAGAGGAATAATCACTCTGTGTCTGACACCGGGAGTGTGTGATGGTACCGTGTTGAGGAATAATCACTCTGTGTCTGACCCCGGGACTGTTTGATGGTACCGTGTAGAGGAATAATCTCTCTGTGTCTGACCCCGGGACTGTTTGATGGTACCGTGTAGAGGAATAATCTCTCTGTGTCTGACCCCGGGAGTGTTTGATGGGACCGTGTAGAGGAATAATCTCTCTGTGTCTGACCCCGGGAGTGTGTGATGGGACTGTGAGGATTGAGATTCACTCTGTGTCTGACCCAGGGAGAGTTTGATGGGGCCGTGTAGAGGAATAATCACTCTGTGTCTGACCACGGGAGTGTTTGACGGGACCGTGCAGAGGAATAATCACTCTGTGTCTGACCCCGGGAGAGTGTGATGGGATGGCGAGGGGGAGATTCACTCTTTGTCTGACCCCGGGAGTGTTTGATGGGACCGTGTAGAGGAATAATCACTCTGTGTCTGACCCGGGAGAGAGTGATGGAACGGTGTGGAAGGAGATTCACACTGTGTCTGACACCGGGAGTGTTTGATGGGACCGTGTAGAGGAATAATCACTCTGTGTCTGACACCGGGAGTCTGTGATGGTACCGTGTTGAGGAATAATCACTATGTGTCTGACCCCGGAAGAGTTTGATGTGACCGTGTAGAGGAATAATGACTTTGTGCCTGACCCCGGTATTGTTTGCTGGGAACGTGTAGAGGAATAATCACTCTGTGCCTGACCCCGGGAGTGTATGATGGGACGGTGTGGATATAAATTCACTCTGTGTCTGACCCCGGGAGTGTTTGATGGGACGGTGTGGAGGGAGATTCAGTCTGTGTCTGACCCCGGGAGTGTGTGTTGGGACTATTTGCAGGGAGATTCACTCTGTGTCTGACCCAGGGAGTGTGTGATGTGCGGTGTAGAGGAATAATTACTCTGTGTCTGACCCCGGGAGTTTGTGATGGGCGGTGTAGAGGAATAATTACTCTGTGTCTGACCCCGGGAGTTTGTGACTGGACGGTGTGGAGGGAGATTCACTCTTGAGTCTGACCCCGGCAGTGTTTGATTTTACCGTGTTGAGGAATAATCCCTCTGTGTATGACCCAGGGAGTGTGTGATGGGACCTTGTGGAGGGAGATTCACTCTGTGTCTGACCCCGGGAGTGTGTGATGGGCGGTGTAGAGGAATAATCACTCTGTGTCTGACCCCTGGAGTTTGTGACGGGACGGTGTGGAGGGAGATTCACTCTGTGTCTGACCCCGGGAGTGTTTCATGGGACCGTGTAGAGGAATAATCACTCTGTGTCTGACCACGGGAGTGTGTGATGGGACGGTGTGGAGGGAGATTCACTCTGTGTCTGACCCCGGGAGGGTGTGATGGGCGGTGTAGAGGAATAATCTCTCTGTGTCTGACCCCGGAAGAGTTTGATGTGACCGTGTAGAGGAATAATGACTTTGTGTCTGACCCCGGTATTGTTTGCTGAGAACGTGTAGAGGAATAATCACTCTGTGCCTGACCCCGGGAGTGTATGATGGGACGGTGTGGATATAAATTCACTCTGTGTCTGACCTCGGGAGTGTTTGATGCGACGGTGTGGAGGGTGATTCAGTCTGTGTCTGACCCCGGGAGTGTGTGTTGGGACTATTTGCAGGGAGATTCACTCTGTGTCTGACCCAGGGAGTTTGTGACTGGACGGTGTGGAGGGAGATTCACTCTGAGTCTGACCCCGGCAGTGTTTGATTTTACCGTGTTGAGGAATAATCCCTCTGTGTATGACCCAGGGAGTGTGTGATGGGACCTTGTGGAGGGAGATTCACTCTGTGTCTGACCCCGGGAGTGTGTGATTGGCGGTGTAGAGGAATAATCACTCTGTGTCTGACCCCTGGAGTTTGTGACGGGACGGTGTGGAGGGAGATTCACTCTGTGTCTGACCCCGGGAGAGTTTCATGGGACCGTGTGGAGGGAGATTCAGTCTGTGTCTGACCCCGGGTGTGTGTGATGGGACGATTTGTAGGGAGATTCATTCTGTGTCTGACCCAGGGAGTGTGTGATGGGCGGTGTAGAGGAACATTCACTCTGTGACTGACCCCGGGAGTGTGAGATGGGACCGTGTAGAGCAATAACCACTCTGTGTCTGACCCCGGGAGTGTGTAATGGGCGGTGTAGAGGAATAATCACTCTGTGGCTGACCCCGGGAGTGTTTGATTGGACCGTGTAGAGGAATAATCACTCTGTGTCTGACCCCGGAAGTGTATGATGGGATGGCGTGGATATAAATTCAATCAGTTTCTGACCCCGGGAGTGTTTGATGGGACAGTGTGGAGGGAGATTCAGTCTGTGTCTGACCCCGGGAGTGTGTGATGGGACGATTTGCAGGGAGATTCATTCTGTGTCTGACCCAGGGAGTGTGTGATGGGCGGTGTAGAGGAACATTCACTCTGTGACTGACCCCGGGAGTGTGAGATGGGACCGTGTAGAGCAATAATCACTCTGTGTCTGACCCCGGGAGTGTTTGATTGGACGTGGAGAAGAATAATCTCTCTGTGTCTGACCCCGGGAGTGTTTGATGGGACAGTGTAGAGGAATAATCACTCTGTGTCTGACCACGGGAGTGTGTGATGGGAAGGTGTGGAGGGAGATTCACTCTGTGTCTGACCCCGGGAGGGTGTGATGGGCGGTGTAGAGGAATAATCACTCTGTGTCTGACCCCGGAAGAGTTTGATGTGACCGTGTAGAGGAATAATGACTTTGTGTCTGACCCCGGTATTGTTTGCTGGGAACGTGTAGAGGAATAATCACTCTGTACCTGACCCCGGGAGTGTATGATGGGACGGTGTGGATATAAATTCACTCTGTGTCTGACCTCGGGAGTGTTTGATGCGACGGTGTGGAGGGTGATTCAGTCTGTGTCTGACCCCGGGAGTGTGTGTTGGGACTATTTGCAGGGAGATTCACTCTGTGTCTGACCCAGGGAGTTTGTGACTGGACGGTGTGGAGGGAGATTCACTCTGAGTCTGACCCCGGCAGTGTTTGATTTTACCGTGTTGAGGAATAATCCCTCTGTGTATGACCCAGGGAGTGTGTGATGGGACCTTGTGGAGGGAGATTCACTCTGTGTCTGACCCCGGGAGTGTGTGATTGGCGGTGTAGAGGAATAATCACTCTGTGTCTGACCCCTGGAGTTTGTGACGGGACGGTGTGGAGGGAGATTCACTCTGTGTCTGACCCCGGGAGTGTTTCATGGGACCGTGTGGAGGGAGATTCAGTCTGTGTCTGACCCCGGGAGTGTGTGATGGGACGATTTGCAGGGAGATTCATTCTGTGCCTGACCCAGGGAGTGTGTGATGGGCGGTGTAGAGGAACATTCACTCTGTGACTGACCCCGGGAGTGTGAGATGGGACCGTGTAGAGCAATAATCACTCTGTGTCTGACCCCGGGAGGGTGTAATGGGCGGTGTAGAGGAATAATCACTCTGTGGCTGACCCCGGGAGTGTTTGATTGGACAGTGTAGAGGAATAATCACTCTGTGTCTGACCCCGGAAGTGTATGATGGGATGGCGTGGATATAAATTCAATCAGTTTCTGACCCCGGGAGTGTTTGATGGGACAGTGTGGAGGGAGATTCAGTCTGTGTCTGACCCCGGGAGTGTGTGATGGGACGATTTGCAGGGAGATTCATTCTGTGTCTGACCCAGGGAGTGTGTGATGGGCGGTGTAGAGGAACATTCACTCTGTGACTGACCCCGGGAGTGTGAGATGGGACCGTGTAGAGCAATAATCACTCTGTGTCTGACCCCGGGAGTGTTTGATTGGACCGTGGAGAAGAATAATCTCTCTGTGTCTGACCCCGGGAGTGTTTGATTGGACCGTGGAGAAGAATAATCTCTCTGTGTCTGAACACGGGAGTGTGTTGATGGGACGGTGTGGAGGGAGATTCACTCTGTGTCTGACCCCGGGAGTGTTTGATGGGACAGTGTAGAGGAATAATGACTCTGTGTCTGACCCCGGGATTGTTTGCTGGGACCGTGTAGAGGAATAATCTCACTGTGTCTGACCCCGGGACTGTTTGATGGTACCGTGTAGAGGAATGATCTCACTGTGTCTGACCCCGGGAGTGTGTGATGGGACGGTGTGGAGGGAGATTCACTCTGTGTCTGACACCGGGAGTGTTTGATGGGACCGTGTAGAGGAATAATCACTCTGTGTCTGACCCCGGGAGAGTGTGATGGGACGGTGTGGAAGGAGATTCACACTGTGTCTGACACCGGGAGTGTTTGACGGGACAGTGTAGAGGAATAATCACTCTGTTTCTGACACCGGGAATGTGTGATGGTACCGTGTTGAGGAATGATCTCTTTGTGTCTGACCCCTTGAGTGTGTGATGGGACGATTTGCAGGGAGATTCTCTCTGTGTCTGACCCAGGGGGTGTGTGATGTGCGGTGTAGAGGAATAATTACTCTGTGTCTGACCCCGGGAGTTTGTGATTGGCGGTGTAGAGGAATAATTACTCTGTGTCTGACCCCGGGAGTTTGTGACGGGACGGTGTGGAGGGAGATTCACTCTGTGTCTGACCCCGGCAGTGTTTGATTTTACCGTGTTGAGGAATAATCTCTCTGTGTCTGACCCCGGGAGTGTTTGATGGGACCGTGTAGAGGAATAATCTCTCTGTGTCTGACCCGGGAGTGTGTGATGGGACGGTGAGGATTGAGATTCACTCTGTGTCTGACCCAGGGAGAGTTTGATGGGGCCGTGTAGAGGAATAATCACTCTGTGTCTGACCACGGGAGTGTTTGACGGGACCGTGCAGAGGAATAATCACTCTGTTTCTAACCCCGGGAGAGTGTGATGGGATGGCGAGGGGGAGATTCACTCTTTGTCTGACCCCGGGAGTGTTTGATGTGACCGTGTAGAGGAATAATCACTCTGTGTCTGACCCGGGAGAGTGTGATGGAACGGTGTGGAAGGAGATTCACACTGTGTCTGCAACCGGGAGTGTTTGATGGGACCGTGTAGAGGAATAATCACTCTGTGTCTGACACCGGGAGTGTGTGATGGTACCGTGTTGAGGAATAATCACTCTGTGTCTGACCCCGGAAGAGTTTGATGTGACCGTGTAGAGGAATAATGTCTTTGTGTCTGACCCCGGTGTTGTTTGCTGGGAACGTGTAGAGGAATAATCACTCTGTGCCTGACCCCGGGAGTGTATGATGGGACGGTGTGGATATAAATTCACTCTGTGTCTGACCCCGGGAGTGTTTGATGGGACGGTGTGGAGGGAGATTCAGTCTGTGTCTGACCCCGGGAGTGTGTGTTGGGACTATTTGCAGGGAGATTCACTCTGTGTCTGACCCAGGGAGTGTGTGATGTGCGGTGTAGAGGAATAATTACTCTGTGTCTGACCCCGGGAGTTTGTGATAGCCGGTGTAGAGGAATAATCACTCTGTGTCTGATCCCGGGAGAGTGTGTTGGGATGGCGTGGGGGGAGATTCACTCTGTGTCTGACCCCGGGAGTGCTTGATGGGACCGTCAGGAGGAATAATCACTCTGTGTCTGACCCGGGAGAGTGTGATGGGACGGTGTGGAAGGAGATTCAAACTGTGTCTGAGACCGGGAGTGTTTGATGGGACCGTGTAGAGGAATAATCTCTCTGTGTCTGACCCCGGGAGTGTGTGATGGGACTGTGAGGATTGAGATTCACTCTGTGTCTGACCCAGGGAGAGTTTGATGGGGCCGTGTAGAGGAATAATCACTCTGTGTCTGACCACGGGAGTGTTTGACGGGACCGTGCAGAGGAATAATCACTCTGTGTCTGACCCCGGGAGAGTGTGATGGGATGGCGAGGGGGAGATTCACTCTTTGTCTGACCCCGGGAGTGTTTGATGGGACCGTGTAGAGGAATAATCACTCCGTGTCTGACCCCGGGAGGGTGTAATGGGCGGTGTAGAGGAATAATCACTCTGTGGCTGACCCCGGGAGTGTTTGATTGGACAGTGTAGAGGAATAATCACTCTGTGTCTGACCCCGGAAGTGTATGATGGGATGGCGTGGATATAAATTCAATCAGTTTCTGACCCCGGGAGTGTTTGATGGGACAGTGTGGAGGGAGATTCAGTCTGTGTCTGACCCCGGGAGTGTGTGATGGGACGATTTGCAGGGAGATTCATTCTGTGTCTGACCCAGGGAGTGTGTGATGGGCGGTGTAGAGGAACATTCACTCTGTGACTGACCCCGGGAGTGTGAGATGGGACCGTGTAGAGCAATAATCACTCTGTGTCTGACCCCGGGAGTGTTTGATTGGACCGTGGAGAAGAATAATCTCTCTGTGTCTGAACACGGGAGTGTGTTGATGGGACGGTGTGGAGGGAGATTCACTCTGTGTCTGACCCCGGGAGTGTTTGATGGGACAGTGTAGAGGAATAATGACTCTGTGTCTGACCCCGGGATTGTTTGCTGGTACCGTGTAGAGGAATAATCTCACTGTGTCTGACCCCGGGACTGTTTGATGGTACCGTGTAGAGGAATGATCTCACTGTGTCTGACCCCGGGAGTGTGTGATGGGACGGTGTGGAGGGAGATTCACTCTGTGTCTGACACCGGGAGTGTTTGATGGGACCGTGTAGAGGAATAATCACTCTGTGTCTGACCCCGGGAGAGTGTGATGGGACGGTGTGGAAGGAGATTCACACTGTGTCTGACACCGGGAGTGTTTGACGGGACAGTGTAGAGGAATAATCACTCTGTTTCTGACACCGGGAATGTGTGATGGTACCGTGTTGAGGAATGATCTCTCTGTGTCTGACCCCTTGAGTGTGTGATGGGACGATTTGCAGGGAGATTCTCTCTGTGTCTGACCCAGGGGGTGTGTGATGTGCGGTGTAGAGGAATAATTACTCTGTGTCTGACCCCGGGAGTTTGTGATTGGCGGTGTAGAGGAATAATTACTCTGTGTCTGACCCCGGGAGTTTGTGACGGGACGGTGTGGAGGGAGATTCACTCTGTGTCTGACCCCGGCAGTGTTTGATGGGACCGTGTAGAGGAATAATCACTCTGTGTCTGACACCGGGAGTGTGTGATGGAACCGTGTTGAGGAATGATCTCTCTGTGTCTGACCCCGGGAGTGTGTGATGGGACGATTTGCAGGGAGATTCACTCTGTGTCTGACCCATGGAGTGTGTGATGTGCGGTGTAGAGGAAAAATTACTCTGTGTCTGACCCCGGGAGTTTGTGATGGGCGGTGTAGAGGAATAATTTCACTGTGTCTGACCCAGGGACTGTTTGATGGTACCGTGTAGAGGAATGATCTCTCTGTGTCTGACCCCGGGGTGTGTGATGGGACGGTGTGGAGGGAGATTCACTCTGTGTCTGACCCCGGGAGTGTTTGATGGGACCGTGTAGTGGAATAATCACTCTGTGTCTGACACCGGGAGTGTGTGATGGTACCGGTTTGAGGAATGATCTCTCTGTGTCTGACCCCGGGAGTGTGTGATGGGACGATTTGCAGGGAGATTCTCTCTGTGTCTGACCCAGGGAGTGTGTGATGTGCGGTGTAGAGGAATAATTACTCTGTGTCTGACCCCGGGAGTTTGTGATGGGCGGTGTAGAGGAATAATTTCACTGTGTCTGACCCAGGGACTGTTTGATGGTACCGTGTAGAGGAATGATCTCTCTGTGTCTGACCCCGGGAGTGTTTGATTGGACCGTGGAGAAGAATAATCTCTCTGTGTCTGAACACGGGAGTGTGTTGATGGGACGGTGTGGAGGGAGATTCACTCTGTGCCTGACCCCGGGAGTGTTTGATGGGACAGTGTAGAGGAATAATGACTCTGTGTCTGACCCCGGGATTGTTTGCTGGGACCGTGTAGAGGAATAATCTCACTGTGTCTGACCCCGGGACTGTTTGATGGTACCGTGTAGAGGAATGATCTCACTGTGTCTGACCCCGGGAGTGTGTGATGGGACGGTGTGGAGGGAGATTCACTCTGTGTCTGACACCGGGAGTGTTTGATGGGACCGTGTAGAGGAATAATCACTCTGTGTCTGACCCCGGGAGAGTGTGATGGGACGGTGTGGAAGGAGATTCACACTGTGTCTGACACCGGGAGTGTTTGACGGGACAGTGTAGAGGAATAATCACTCTGTTTCTGACACCGGGAATGTGTGATGGTACCGTGTTGAGGAATGATCTCTTTGTGTCTGACCCCTTGAGTGTGTGATGGGACGATTTGCAGGGAGATTCTCTCTGTGTCTGACCCAGGGGGTGTGTGATGTGCGGTGTAGAGGAATAATTACTCTGTGTCTGACCCCGGGAGTTTGTGATTGGCGGTGTAGAGGAATAATTACTCTGTGTCTGACCCCGGGAGTTTGTGACGGGACGGTGTGGAGGGAGATTCACTCTGTGTCTGACCCCGGCAGTGTTTGATTTTACCGTGTTGAGGAATAATCTCTCTGTGTCTGACCCCGGGAGTGTTTGATGGGACCGTGTAGAGGAATAATCTCTCTGTGTCTGACCCGGGAGTGTGTGATGGGACGGTGAGGATTGAGATTCACTCTGTGTCTGACCCAGGGAGAGTTTGATGGGGCCGTGTAGAGGAATAATCACTCTGTGTCTGACCCGGGAGTGTGTGATGGGACGGTGAGGATTGAGATTCACTCTGTGTCTGACCCAGGGAGAGTTTGATGGGACCGTGTAGAGGAATAATCACTCTGTGTCTGACCACGGGAGTGTTTGACGGGACCGTGCAGAGGAATAATCACTCTGTTTCTAACCCCGGGAGAGTGTGATGGGATGGCGAGGGGGAGATTCACTCTTTGTCTGACCCCGGGAGTGTTTGATGTGACCGTGTAGAGGAATAATCACTCTGTGTCTGACCCGGGAGAGTGTGATGGAACGGTGTGGAAGGAGATTCACACTGTGTCTGCAACCGGGAGTGTTTGATGGGACCGTGTAGAGGAATAATCACTCTGTGTCTGACACCGGGAGTGTGTGATGGTACCGTGTTGAGGAATAATCACTCTGTGTCTGACCCCGGAAGAGTTTGATGTGACCGTGTAGAGGAATAATGTCTTTGTGTCTGACCCCGGTGTTGTTTGCTGGGAACGTGTAGAGGAATAATCACTCTGTGCCTGACCCCGGGAGTGTATGATGGGACGGTGTGGATATAAATTCACTCTGTGTCTGACCCCGGGAGTGTTTGATGGGACGGTGTGGAGGGAGATTCAGTCTGTGTCTGACCCCGGGAGTGTGTGTTGGGACTATTTGCAGGGAGATTCACTCTGTGTCTGACCCAGGGAGTGTGTGATGTGCGGTGTAGAGGAATAATTACTCTGTGTCTGACCCCGGGAGTTTGTGATAGCCGGTGTAGAGGAATAATCACTCTGTGTCTGATCCCGGGAGAGTGTGTTGGGATGGCGTGGGGGGAGATTCACTCTGTGTCTGACCCCGGGAGTGCTTGATGGGACCGTCAGGAGGAATAATCACTCTGTGTCTGACCCGGGAGAGTGTGATGGGACGGTGTGGAAGGAGATTCAAACTGTGTCTGAGACCGGGAGTGTTTGATGGGACCGTGTAGAGGAATAATCTCTCTGTGTCTGACCCCGGGAGTGTGTGATGGGACTGTGAGGATTGAGATTCACTCTGTGTCTGACCCAGGGAGAGTTTGATGGGGCCGTGTAGAGGAATAATCACTCTGTGTCTGACCACGGGAGTGTTTGACGGGACCGTGCAGAGGAATAATCACTCTGTGTCTGACCCCGGGAGAGTGTGATGGGATGGCGAGGGGGAGATTCACTCTTTGTCTGACCCCGGGAGTGTTTGATGGGACCGTGTAGAGGAATAATCACTCCGTGTCTGACCCCCGGGAGGGTTTGATGGGGCCGTGTAGACGAATAATCACTCTGTGTCTGACCACGGGAGTGTTTGACGGGACCGTGTAGAGGAATAATCACTCTGTGTCTGACCCCGGGAGAGTTTGATGGGGCCGTGTAGAGGAATAATCACTCTGTGTCTGACCACGGGAGCGGTTGACGGGACCGTGTAGAGGAATAATCACTCTGTGTCTGATCCCGGGAAAGTGTGATGGGATGACGTGGGGATAGATTCACTCTGTGTCTGAACCCGGGAGTGTTTGATGGGACCGTGTAGAGGAATAATCACTCTGTGTCTGACCCCGGAAGAGTTTGATGTGACCGTGTAGAGGAATAATGACTCTGTGTCTGACCCCGGGATTGTTTGCTGGGACCGTGTAGAGGAATAATCTCACTGTGTCTGACCCCGGGACTGTTTGATGGTACCGTGTAGAGGAATGATCTCTCTGTGTCTGACCCCGGGAGTGTGTGATGGGACGGTGTGGAGGGAGATTCACTCTGTGTCTGACACCGGGAGTGTTTGATGGGACCGTGTAGAGGAATAATCACTCTGTGTCTGACCCCGGGAGTGTGTGATGGGACGGTGTGGAAGGAGATTCACACTGTGTCTGACCCCGGGACTGTTTGATGGTACCGTGTAGAGGAATGATCTCTCTGTGTCTGACCCCGGGAGTGTGTGATGGGACGGTGTGGAGGGAGATTCACTCTGTGTCTGACCCCGGGAGTGTTTGATGGGACCGTGTAGAGGAATAATCACTCTGTGTCTGACCACGGGAGTGTGTGATGGGACGGTGTGGAGGGAGATTCACTCTGTGTCTGACCCCGGGAGGGTGTGATGGGCTGTGTAGAGGAATAATCACTCTGCGGCTGACCCCGGGAGTGTTTGATTGGACCGTGTAGAGGAATAATCACTCTGTGTCTGACCCCGGAAGTGTATAATGGGATGGCGTGGATATAAATTCAATCTGTTTCTGACCCCGGGAGTGTTTGATGGGACGGTGTGGAGGGAGATTCAGTCTGTGTCTGACCCCGGGAGTGTGTGATGGGACGATTTGCAGGGAGATTCATTCTGTGTCAGACACCGGGAGTATGTGACGGGATGGTGTGGAGGGAGATTCACTCTGTGTCTGACCCCGGGAGTGTTTCGTGGGACCGTGTAGAGGAATAATCACTCCGTGTCTGACCCCCGGGAGCGTTTGATGGGGCCGTGTAGAGGAATAATCACTCTGTGTCTGACCACGGGAGTGTTTGACGGGACCGTGTAGAGGAATAATCACTCTGTGTCTGACCCCGGGAGAGTTTGATGGGGCCGTGTAGAGGAATAATCACTCTGTGTCTGACTACGGGAGCTGTTGTCGGGACCGTGTAGAGGAATAATCACCCTGTGTCTGATCCCGGGAAAGTGTGATGGGATGACGTGGGGGGAGATTCACTCTGTGTCTGACCCCGGGAGTGTTTGATGGGACCGTGTAGAGGAATAATCACTCTGTGTCTGACCACGGGAGTGTGTGATGGGACGGTGTGGAGGGAGATTTACTCTGTGTCTGACACCGGGAGTTTGTGACGGGATGGTGTGGAGGGAGATTCACTCTGTGTCTGACCCCGGGAGTGTTTCGTGGGACCGTGTAGTGGAATAATCACTCCGTGTCTGACCCCCGGGAGCGTTTGATGGGGCCGAGTAGAGGAATAATCACTCTGTGTCTGACCACGGGAGTGTTTGACGGGACCGTGTAGAGGAATAATCACTCTGTGTCTGATCCCGGGAAAGTGTGATGGGATGACTTGGGGGAGATTCACTCTGTGTCTGACCCAGGGAGTGTTTGATGGGACCGTGTAGAGGAATAATCACTCTGTGTCTGACCCGGGAGAGTGTGATGGGACGGTGTGGAAGGAGATTCACACTGTGTCTGACACCGGGAGTATTTGATGGGACCGTGTAGAGGAATAATCACTCTGTGTCTGACACCGTGAGTGTGTGATGGTACCGTGTTGAGGAGTAATCACACTGTGTCTGACCCCGGAAGAGTTTGATGTGACCGTGTAGAGGAATAATGACTCTGTGTCTGACCCCGGGATTGTTTGCTGGGACCGTGTAGAGGAATAATCTCACTGTGTATGACCCCGGGACTGTTTGATGGTACCGTGTAGAGGAATGATCTCACTGTGTCTTACCCCGGGAGTGTGTGATGGGACGGTGTGGAGGGAGATTCACTCTGTGTCTGACACCGGGAGTGTTTGATGGGACCGTGTAGAGGAATAATCACTCTGTGTCTGACCCCGGGAGAGTGTGATGGGGCGGTGTGGAAGGAGATTCACACTGTGTCTGACACCGGGAGTGTTTGACGGGACAGTGTAGAGGAATAATCACTCTGTTTCTGACACCGGGAATGTGTGATGGTACCGTGTTGAGGAATGATCTCTCTGTGTCTGACCCCTTGAGTGTGTGATGGGACGATTTGCAGGGAGATTCACTCTGTGTCTGACCCAGGGAGTGTGTGATGTGCGGTGTAGAGGAATAATTACTCTGTGTCTGACCCCGGGAGTTTGTGATTGGCGGTGTAGAGGAATAATTACTCTGTGTCTGACCCCGGGAGTTTGTGACGGGACGGTGTGGAGGGAGATTCACTCTGTGTCTGACCCCGGCAGTGTTTGATTTTACCGTGTTGAGGAATAATCTCTCTGTGTCTGACCCCGGGAGTGTTTGATGGGACCGTGTAGAGGAATAATCTCTCTGTGTCTGACCCGGGAGTGTGTGATGGGACGGTGAGGATTGAGATTCACTCTGTGTCTGACCCAGGGAGAGTTTGATGGGGCCGTGTAGAGGAATAATCACTCTGTGTCTGACCACGGGAGTGTTTGACGGGACCGTGCAGAGGAATAATCACTCTGTTTCTAACCCCGGGAGAGTGTGATGGGATGGCGAGGGGGAGATTCACGCTTTGTCTGACCCCGGGAGTGTTTGATGTGACCGTGTAGAGGAATAATCACTCTGTGTCTGACCCGGGAGAGTGTGATGGAACGGTGTGGAAGGAGATTCACACTGTGTCTGCAACCGGGAGTGTTTGATGGGACCGTGTAGAGGAATAATCACTCTGTGTCTGACACCGGGAGTGTGTGATGGTACCGTGTTGAGGAATAATCACTCTGTGTCTGACCCCGGAAGAGTTTGATGTGACCGTGTAGAGGAATAATGTCTTTGTGTCTGACCCCGGTATTGTTTGCTGGGAACGTGTAGAGGAATAATCACTCTGTGCCTGACCCCGGGAGTGTTTGATGGGACGGTGTGGAGGGAGATTCAGTCTGTGTCTGACCCCGGGAGTGTGTGTTGGGACTATTTGCAGGGAGATTCACTCTGTGTCTGACCCAGGGAGTGTGTGATGTGCGGTGTAGAGGAATAATTACTCTGTGTCTGACCCCGGGAGTTTGTGATAGCCGGTGTAGAGGAATAATCACTCTGTGTCTGATCCCGGGAGAGTGTGTTGGGATGGCGTGGGGGGAGATTCACTCTGTGTCTGACCCCGGGAGTGCTTGATGGGACCGTCAGGAGGAATAATCACTCTGTGTCTGACCCGGGAGAGTGTGATGGGACGGTGTGGAAGGAGATTCAAACTGTGTCTGAGACCGGGAGTGTTTGATGGGACCGTGTAGAGGAATAATCACTCTGTGTCTGACCCCGGAAGAGATTGATGTGACCGTGTAGAGGAATAATGACTCTGTGTCTGACCCCGGGAGTGTGTGATGGGACGGTGTGGAGGGAGATTCACTCTGTGTCTGACCCCGGGAGGGTGTGATGGGCGGTGTAGAGGAATAATCACTCTGTGGCTGACCCCGGGAGTGTTTGATTGGACCGTGTAGAGGAATAATCACTCTGTGTCTGACCCCGGAAGTGTATAATGGGATGGCGTGGATATAAATTCAATCTGTTTCTGACCCCGGGAGTGTTTGATGGGACGGTGTGGAGGGAGATTCAGTCTGTGTCTGACCCCGGGAGTGTGTGATGGGACGATTTGCAGGGAGATTCATTCTGTGTCAGACACCGGGAGTATGTGACGGGATGGTGTGGAGGGAGATTCACTCTGTGTCTGACCCCGGGAGTGTTTCGTGGGACCGTGTAGAGGAATAATCACTCCGTGTCTGACCCCCGGGAGCGTTTGATGGGGCCGTGTAGAGGAATAATCACTCTGTGTCTGACCACGGGAGTGTTTGACGGGACCGTGTAGAGGAATAATCACTCTGTGTCTGACCCCGGGAGAGTTTGATGGGGCCGTGTAGAGGAATAATCACTCTGTGTCTGACTACGGGAGCTGTTGACGGGACCGTGTAGAGGAATAATCACCCTGTGTCTGATCCCGGGAAAGTGTGATGGGATGACGTGGGGGGAGATTCACTCTGTGTCTGACCCCGGGAGTGTTTGATGGGACCGTGTAGAGGAATAATCACTCTGTGTCTGACCACGGGAGTGTGTGATGGGACGGTGTGGAGGGAGATTTACTCTGTGTCTGACACCGGGAGTTTGTGACGGGATGGTGTGGAGGGAGATTCACTCTGTGTCTGACCCCGGGAGTGTTTCGTGGGACCGTGTATAGGAATAATCACTCCGTGTCTGACCCCCGGGAGCGTTTGATGGGGCCGAGTAGAGGAATAATCACTCTGTGTCTGACCACGGGAGTGTTTGATGGGACCGTGTAGAGGAATAATCACTCTGTGTCTGACCCGGGAGAGTGTGATGGGACGGTGTGGAAGGAGATTCACACTGTGTCTGACACCGGGAGTATTTGATGGGACCGTGTAGAGGAATAATCACTCTGTGTCTGACACCGTGAGTGTGTGATGGTACCGTGTTGAGGAGTAATCACACTGTGTCTGACCCCGGAAGAGTTTGATGTGACCGTGTAGAGGAATAATGACTCTGTGTCTGACCCCGGGATTGTTTGCTGGGACCGTGTAGAGGAATAATCTCACTGTGTCTGACCCCGGGACTGTTTGATGGTACCGTGTAGAGGAATGATCTCACTGTGTCTGACCCAGGGAGTGTGTGATGGGACGGTGTGGAGGGAGATTCACTCTGTGTCTGACACCGGGAGTGTTTGATGGGACCGTGTAGAGGAATAATCACTCTGTGTCTGACCCCGGGAGAGTGTGATGGGACGGTGTGGAAGGAGATTCACACTGTGTCTGACACCGGGAGTGTTTGACGGGACAGTGTAGAGGAATAATCACTCTGTTTCTGGCACCGGGAATGTGTGATGGTACCGTGTTGAGGAATGATCTCTCTGTGTCTGACCCCTTGAGTGTGTGATGGGACGATTTGCAGGGAGATTCACTCTGTGTCTGACCCAGGGGGTGTGTGATTTGCGGTGTAGAGGAATAATTACTCTGTGTCTGACCCCGGGAGTTTGTGATTGGCGGTGTAGAGGAATAATTACTCTGTGTCTGACCCCGGGAGTTTGTGACGGGACGGTGTGGAGGGAGATTCACTCTGTGTCTGACCCCGGCAGTGTTTGATTTTACCGTGTTGAGGAATAATCTCTCTGTGTCTGACCCCGGGAGTGTTTGATGGGACCGTGTAGAGGAATAATCTCTCTGTGTCTGACCCGGGAGTGTGTGATGGGACGGTGAGGATTGAGATTCACTCTGTGTCTGACCCAGGGAGAGTTTGATGGGGCCGTGTAGAGGAATAATCACTCTGTTTCTAACCCCGGGAGAGTGTGATGGGATGGCGAGGGGGAGATTCACTCTTTGTCTGACCCCGGGAGTGTTTGATGTGACCGTGTAGAGGAATAATCACTCTGTGTCTGACCCGGGAGAGTGTGATGGAACGGTGTGGAAGGAGATTCACACTGTGTCTGCAACCGGGAGTGTTTGATGGGACCGTGTAGAGGAATAATCACTCTGTGTCTGACACCGGGAGTGTGTGATGGTACCGTGTTGAGGAATAATCACTCTGTGTCTGACCCCGGAAGAGTTTGATGTGACCGTGTAGAGGAATAATGTCTTTGTGTCTGACCCCGGTATTGTTTGCTGGGAACGTGTAGAGGAATAATCACTCTGTGCCTGACCCCGGGAGTGTATGATGGGACGGTGTGGATATAAATTCACTCTGTGTCTGACCCCGGGAGTGTTTGATGGGACGGTGTGGAGGGAGATTCAGTCTGTGTCTGAACCCGGGAGTGTGTGTTGGGACTATTTGCAGGGAGATTCACTCTGTGTCTGACCCAGGGAGTGTGTGATGTGCGGTGTAGAGGAATAATTACTCTGTGTCTGACCCCGGGAGTTTGTGATAGCCGGTGTAGAGGAATAATCACTCTGTGTCTGATCCCGGGAGAGTGTGTTGGGATGGCGTGGGGGGAGATTCACTCTGTGTCTGACCCCGGGAGTGCTTGATGGGACCGTCAGGAGGAATAATCACTCTGTGTCTGACCCGGGAGAGTGTGATGGGACGGTGTGGAAGGAGATTCAAACTGTGTCTGAGACCGGGAGTGTTTGATGGGACCGTGTAGAGGAATAATCTCTCTGTGTCTGACCCCGGGAGTGTGTGATGGGACTGTGAGGATTGAGATTCTCTCTGTGTCTGACCCAGGGAGAGTTTGATGGGGCCGTGTAGAGGAATAATCACTCTGTGTCTGACCACGGGAGTGTTTGACGGGACCGTGCAGAGGAATAATCACTCTGTGTCTGACCCCGGGAGAGTGTGATGGGATGGCGAGGGGGAGATTCACTCTTTGTCTGACCCCGGGAGTGTTTGATGGGACCGTGTAGAGGAATAATCACTCTGTGTCTGACCCGGGAGAGTGTGATGCAACGGTGTGGAAGGAGATTCACACTGTGTCTGACACCGGGAGTGTTTGATGGGACCGTGTAGAGGAATAATCACTCTGTGTCTGACACCGGGAGTGTGTGATGGTACCGTGTTGAGGAATAATCACTCTGTGTCTGACCCCGGGACTGTTTGATGGTACCGTGTAGAGGAATAATCTCTCTGTGTCTGACCCCGGGACTGTTTGATGGTACCGTGTAGAGGAATAATCTCTCTGTGTCTGACCACGGGAGTGTGTGATGGGACGGTGTGGAGGGAGATTTACTCTGTGTCTGACACCGGGAGTTTGTGACGGGATGGTGTGGAGGGAGATTCACTCTGTGTCTGACCCCGGGAGTGTTTCGTGGGACCGTGTATAGGAATAATCACTCCGTGTCTGACCCCCGGGAGCGTTTGATGGGGCCGAGTAGAGGAATAATCACTCTGTGTCTGACCACGGGAGTGTTTGATGGGACCGTGTAGAGGAATAATCACTCTGTGTCTGACCCGGGAGAGTGTGATGGGACGGTGTGGAAGGAGATTCACACTGTGTCTGACACCGGGAGTATTTGATGGGACCGTGTAGAGGAATAATCACTCTGTGTCTGACACCGTGAGTGTGTGATGGTACCGTGTTGAGGAGTAATCACACTGTGTCTGACCCCGGAAGAGTTTGATGTGACCGTGTAGAGGAATAATGACTCTGTGTCTGACCCCGGGATTGTTTGCTGGGACCGTGTAGAGGAATAATCTCACTGTGTCTGACCCCGGGACTGTTTGATGGTACCGTGTAGAGGAATGATCTCACTGTGTCTGACCCAGGGAGTGTGTGATGGGACGGTGTGGAGGGAGATTCACTCTGTGTCTGACACCGGGAGTGTTTGATGGGACCGTGTAGAGGAATAATCACTCTGTGTCTGACCCCGGGAGAGTGTGATGGGACGGTGTGGAAGGAGATTCACACTGTGTCTGACACCGGGAGTGTTTGACGGGACAGTGTAGAGGAATAATCACTCTGTTTCTGGCACCGGGAATGTGTGATGGTACCGTGTTGAGGAATGATCTCTCTGTGTCTGACCCCTTGAGTGTGTGATGGGACGATTTGCAGGGAGATTCACTCTGTGTCTGACCCAGGGGGTGTGTGATTTGCGGTGTAGAGGAATAATTACTCTGTGTCTGACCCCGGGAGTTTGTGATTGGCGGTGTAGAGGAATAATTACTCTGTGTCTGACCCCGGGAGTTTGTGACGGGACGGTGTGGAGGGAGATTCACTCTGTGTCTGACCCCGGCAGTGTTTGATTTTACCGTGTTGAGGAATAATCTCTCTGTGTCTGACCCCGGGAGTGTTTGATGGGACCGTGTAGAGGAATAATCTCTCTGTGTCTGACCCGGGAGTGTGTGATGGGACGGTGAGGATTGAGATTCACTCTGTGTCTGACCCAGGGAGAGTTTGATGGGGCCGTGTAGAGGAATAATCACTCTGTTTCTAACCCCGGGAGAGTGTGATGGGATGGCGAGGGGGAGATTCACTCTTTGTCTGACCCCGGGAGTGTTTGATGTGACCGTGTAGAGGAATAATCACTCTGTGTCTGACCCGGGAGAGTGTGATGGAACGGTGTGGAAGGAGATTCACACTGTGTCTGCAACCGGGAGTGTTTGATGGGACCGTGTAGAGGAATAATCACTCTGTGTCTGACACCGGGAGTGTGTGATGGTACCGTGTTGAGGAATAATCACTCTGTGTCTGACCCCGGAAGAGTTTGATGTGACCGTGTAGAGGAATAATGTCTTTGTGTCTGACCCCGGTATTGTTTGCTGGGAACGTGTAGAGGAATAATCACTCTGTGCCTGACCCCGGGAGTGTATGATGGGACGGTGTGGATATAAATTCACTCTGTGTCTGACCCCGGGAGTGTTTGATGGGACGGTGTGGAGGGAGATTCAGTCTGTGTCTGAACCCGGGAGTGTGTGTTGGGACTATTTGCAGGGAGATTCACTCTGTGTCTGACCCAGGGAGTGTGTGATGTGCGGTGTAGAGGAATAATTACTCTGTGTCTGACCCCGGGAGTTTGTGATAGCCGGTGTAGAGGAATAATCACTCTGTGTCTGATCCCGGGAGAGTGTGTTGGGATGGCGTGGGGGGAGATTCACTCTGTGTCTGACCCCGGGAGTGCTTGATGGGACCGTCAGGAGGAATAATCACTCTGTGTCTGACCCGGGAGAGTGTGATGGGACGGTGTGGAAGGAGATTCAAACTGTGTCTGAGACCGGGAGTGTTTGATGGGACCGTGTAGAGGAATAATCTCTCTGTGTCTGACCCCGGGAGTGTGTGATGGGACTGTGAGGATTGAGATTCTCTCTGTGTCTGACCCAGGGAGAGTTTGATGGGGCCGTGTAGAGGAATAATCACTCTGTGTCTGACCACGGGAGTGTTTGACGGGACCGTGCAGAGGAATAATCACTCTGTGTCTGACCCCGGGAGAGTGTGATGGGATGGCGAGGGGGAGATTCACTCTTTGTCTGACCCCGGGAGTGTTTGATGGGACCGTGTAGAGGAATAATCACTCTGTGTCTGACCCGGGAGAGTGTGATGCAACGGTGTGGAAGGAGATTCACACTGTGTCTGACACCGGGAGTGTTTGATGGGACCGTGTAGAGGAATAATCACTCTGTGTCTGACACCGGGAGTGTGTGATGGTACCGTGTTGAGGAATAATCACTCTGTGTCTGACCCCGGGACTGTTTGATGGTACCGTGTAGAGGAATAATCTCTCTGTGTCTGACCCCGGGACTGTTTGATGGTACCGTGTAGAGGAATAATCTCTCTGTGTCTGACCCCGGGAGTGTTTGATGGGACCGTGTAGAGGAATAATCTCTCTGTGTCTGACCCCGGGAGTGTGTGATGGGACTGTGAGGATTGAGATTCACTCTGTGTCTGACCCAGGGAGAGTTTGATGGGGCCGTGTAGAGGAATAATCACTCTGTGTCTGACCACGGGAGTGTTTGACGGGACCGTGCAGAGGAATAATCACTCTGTGTCTGACCCCGGGAGAGTGTGATGGGATGGCGAGGGGGAGATTCACTCTTTGTCTGACCCCGGGAGTGTTTGATGGGACCGTGTAGAGGAATAATCACTCTGTGTCTGACCCGGGAGAGTGTGATGGAACGGTGTGGAAGGAGATTCACACTGTGTCTGACACCGGGAGTGTTTGATGGGACCGTGTAGAGGAATAATCACTCTGTGTCTGACACCGGGAGTGTGTGATGGTACCGTGTTGAGGAATAATCACTATGTGTCTGACCCCGGAAGAGTTTGATGTGACCGTGTAGAGGAATAATGACTTTGTGTCTGACCCCGGTATTGTTTGCTGGGAACGTGTAGAGGAATAATCACTCTGTGCCTGACCCCGGGAGTGTATGATGGGACGGTGTGGATATAAATTCACTCTGTGTCTGACCCCGGGAGTGTTTGATGGGACGGTGTGGAGGGAGATTCAGTCTGTGTCTGACCCCGGGAGTGTGTGTTGGGACTATTTGCAGGGAGATTCACTCTGTGTCTGACCCAGGGAGTGTGTGATGTGCGGTGTAGAGGAATAATTACTCTGTGTCTGACCCCGGGAGTTTGTGATGGGCGGTGTAGAGGAATAATTACTCTGTGTCTGACCCCGGGAGTTTGTGACTGGACGGTGTGGAGGGAGATTCACTCTTGAGTCTGACCCCGGCAGTGTTTGATTTTACCGTGTTGAGGAATAATCCCTCTGTGTATGACCCAGGGAGTGTGTGATGGGACCTTGTGGAGGGAGATTCACTCTGTGTCTGACCCCGGGAGTGTGTGATGGGCGGTGTAGAGGAATAATCACTCTGTGTCTGACCCCTGGAGTTTGTGACGGGACGGTGTGGAGGGAGATTCACTCTGTGTCTGACCCCGGGAGTGTTTCATGGGACCGTGTAGAGGAATAATCACTCTGTGTCTGACCACGGGAGTGTGTGATGGGACGGTGTGGAGGGAGATTCACTCTGTGTCTGACCCCGGGAGTGTTTGATGGGACGGTGTGGAGGGAGATTCAGTCTGTGTCTGAACCCGGGAGTGTGTGTTGGGACTATTTGCAGGGAGATTCACTCTGTGTCTGACCCAGGGAGTGTGTGATGTGCGGTGTAGAGGAATAATTACTCTGTGTCTGACCCCGGGAGTTTGTGATAGCCGGTGTAGAGGAATAATCACTCTGTGTCTGATCCCGGGAGAGTGTGTTGGGATGGCGTGGGGGGAGATTCACTCTGTGTCTGACCCCGGGAGTGCTTGATGGGACCGTCAGGAGGAATAATCACTCTGTGTCTGACCCGGGAGAGTGTGATGGGACGGTGTGGAAGGAGATTCAAACTGTGTCTGAGACCGGGAGTGTTTGATGGGACCGTGTAGAGGAATAATCTCTCTGTGTCTGACCCCGGGAGTGTGTGATGGGACTGTGAGGATTGAGATTCACTCTGTGTCTGACCCAGGGAGAGTTTGATGGGGCCGTGTAGAGGAATAATCACTCTGTGTCTGACCACGGGAGTGTTTGACGGGACCGTGCAGAGGAATAATCACTCTGTGTCTGACCCCGGGAGAGTGTGATGGGATGGCGAGGGGGAGATTCACTCTTTGTCTGACCCCGGGAGTGTTTGATGGGACCGTGTAGAGGAATAATCACTCTGTGTCTGACCCGGGAGAGTGTGATGCAACGGTGTGGAAGGAGATTCACACTGTGTCTGACACCGGGAGTGTTTGATGGGACCGTGTAGAGGAATAATCACTCTGTGTCTGACACCGGGAGTGTGTGATGGTACCGTGTTGAGGAATAATCACTCTGTGTCTGACCCCGGGACTGTTTGATGGTACCGTGTAGAGGAATAATCTCTCTGTGTCTGACCCCGGGACTGTTTGATGGTACCGTGTAGAGGAATAATCTCTCTGTGTCTGACCCCGGGAGTGTTTGATGGGACCGTGTAGAGGAATAATCTCTCTGTGTCTGACCCCGGGAGTGTGTGATGGGACTGTGAGGATTGAGATTCACTCTGTGTCTGACCCAGGGAGAGTTTGATGGGGCCGTGTAGAGGAATAATCACTCTGTGTCTGACCACGGGAGTGTTTGACGGGACCGTGCAGAGGAATAATCACTCTGTGTCTGACCCCGGGAGAGTGTGATGGGATGGCGAGGGGGAGATTCACTCTTTGTCTGACCCCGGGAGTGTTTGATGGGACCGTGTAGAGGAATAATCACTCTGTGTCTGACCCGGGAGAGTGTGATGGAACGGTGTGGAAGGAGATTCACACTGTGTCTGACACCGGGAGTGTTTGATGGGACCGTGTAGAGGAATAATCACTCTGTGTCTGACACCGGGAGTGTGTGATGGTACCGTGTTGAGGAATAATCACTATGTGTCTGACCCCGGAAGAGTTTGATGTGACCGTGTAGAGGAATAATGACTTTGTGTCTGACCCCGGTATTGTTTGCTGGGAACGTGTAGAGGAATAATCACTCTGTGCCTGACCCCGGGAGTGTATGATGGGACGGTGTGGATATAAATTCACTCTGTGTCTGACCCCGGGAGTGTTTGATGGGACGGTGTGGAGGGAGATTCAGTCTGTGTCTGACCCCGGGAGTGTGTGTTGGGACTATTTGCAGGGAGATTCACTCTGTGTCTGACCCAGGGAGTGTGTGATGTGCGGTGTAGAGGAATAATTACTCTGTGTCTGACCCCGGGAGTTTGTGATGGGCGGTGTAGAGGAATAATTACTCTGTGTCTGACCCCGGGAGTTTGTGACTGGACGGTGTGGAGGGAGATTCACTCTTGAGTCTGACCCCGGCAGTGTTTGATTTTACCGTGTTGAGGAATAATCCCTCTGTGTATGACCCAGGGAGTGTGTGATGGGACCTTGTGGAGGGAGATTCACTCTGTGTCTGACCCCGGGAGTGTGTGATGGGCGGTGTAGAGGAATAATCACTCTGTGTCTGACCCCTGGAGTTTGTGACGGGACGGTGTGGAGGGAGATTCACTCTGTGTCTGACCCCGGGAGTGTTTGATGGGACCGTGTAGAGGAATAATCACTCTGTGTCTGACCCCGGGAGAGTGTGATGGGACGGTGTGGAAGGAGATTCACACTGTGTCTGACACCGGGAGTGTTTGACGGGACAGTGTAGAGGAATAATCACTCTGTTTCTGGCACCGGGAATGTGTGATGGTACCGTGTTGAGGAATGATCTCTCTGTGTCTGACCCCTTGAGTGTGTGATGGGACGATTTGCAGGGAGATTCACTCTGTGTCTGACCCAGGGGGTGTGTGATTTGCGGTGTAGAGGAATAATTACTCTGTGTCTGACCCCGGGAGTTTGTGATTGGCGGTGTAGAGGAATAATTACTCTGTGTCTGACCCCGGGAGTTTGTGACGGGACGGTGTGGAGGGAGATTCACTCTGTGTCTGACCCCGGCAGTGTTTGATTTTACCGTGTTGAGGAATAATCTCTCTGTGTCTGACCCCGGGAGTGTTTGATGGGACCGTGTAGAGGAATAATCTCTCTGTGTCTGACCCGGGAGTGTGTGATGGGACGGTGAGGATTGAGATTCACTCTGTGTCTGACCCAGGGAGAGTTTGATGGGGCCGTATAGAGGAATAATCACTCTGTTTCTAACCCCGGGAGAGTGTGATGGGATGGCGAGGGGGAGATTCACTCTTTGTCTGACCCCGGGAGTGTTTGATGTGACCGTGTAGAGGAATAATCACTCTGTGTCTGACCCGGGAGAGTGTGATGGAACGGTGTGGAAGGAGATTCACACTGTGTCTGCAACCGGGAGTGTTTGATGGGACCGTGTAGAGGAATAATCACTCTGTGTCTGACACCGGGAGTGTGTGATGGTACCGTGTTGAGGAATAATCACTCTGTGTCTGACCCCGGAAGAGTTTGATGTGACCGTGTAGAGGAATAATGTCTTTGTGTCTGACCCCGGTATTGTTTGCTGGGAACGTGTAGAGGAATAATCACTCTGTGCCTGACCCCGGGAGTGTATGATGGGACGGTGTGGATATAAATTCACTCTGTGTCTGACCCCGGGAGTGTTTGATGGGACGGTGTGGAGGGAGATTCAGTCTGTGTCTGAACCCGGGAGTGTGTGTTGGGACTATTTGCAGGGAGATTCACTCTGTGTCTGACCCAGGGAGTGTGTGATGTGCGGTGTAGAGGAATAATTACTCTGTGTCTGACCCCGGGAGTTTGTGATAGCCGGTGTAGAGGAATAATCACTCTGTGTCTGATCCCGGGAGAGTGTGTTGGGATGGCGTGGGGGGAGATTCACTCTGTGTCTGACCCCGGGAGTGCTTGATGGGACCGTCAGGAGGAATAATCACTCTGTGTCTGACCCGGGAGAGTGTGATGGGACGGTGTGGAAGGAGATTCAAACTGTGTCTGAGACCGGGAGTGTTTGATGGGACCGTGTAGAGGAATAATCTCTCTGTGTCTGACCCCGGGAGTGTGTGATGGGACTGTGAGGATTGAGATTCACTCTGTGTCTGACCCAGGGAGAGTTTGATGGGGCCGTGTAGAGGAATAATCACTCTGTGTCTGACCACGGGAGTGTTTGACGGGACCGTGCAGAGGAATAATCACTCTGTGTCTGACCCCGGGAGAGTGTGATGGGATGGCGAGGGGGAGATTCACTCTTTGTCTGACCCCGGGAGTGTTTGATGGGACCGTGTAGAGGAATAATCACTCTGTGTCTGACCCGGGAGAGTGTGATGCAACGGTGTGGAAGGAGATTCACACTGTGTCTGACACCGGGAGTGTTTGATGGGACCGTGTAGAGGAATAATCACTCTGTGTCTGACACCGGGAGTGTGTGATGGTACCGTGTTGAGGAATAATCACTCTGTGTCTGACCCCGGGACTGTTTGATGGTACCGTGTAGAGGAATAATCTCTCTGTGTCTGACCCCGGGACTGTTTGATGGTACCGTGTAGAGGAATAATCTCTCTGTGTCTGACCCCGGGAGTGTTTGATGGGACCGTGTAGAGGAATAATCTCTCTGTGTCTGACCCCGGGAGTGTGTGATGGGACTGTGAGGATTGAGATTCACTCTGTGTCTGACCCAGGGAGAGTTTGATGGGGCCGTGTAGAGGAATAATCACTCTGTGTCTGACCACGGGAGTGTTTGACGGGACCGTGCAGAGGAATAATCACTCTGTGTCTGACCCCGGGAGAGTGTGATGGGATGGCGAGGGGGAGATTCACTCTTTGTCTGACCCCGGGAGTGTTTGATGGGACCGTGTAGAGGAATAATCACTCTGTGTCTGACCCGGGAGAGTGTGATGGAACGGTGTGGAAGGAGATTCACACTGTGTCTGACACCGGGAGTGTTTGATGGGACCGTGTAGAGGAATAATCACTCTGTGTCTGACACCGGGAGTGTGTGATGGTACCGTGTTGAGGAATAATCACTATGTGTCTGACCCCGGAAGAGTTTGATGTGACCGTGTAGAGGAATAATGACTTTGTGTCTGACCCCGGTATTGTTTGCTGGGAACGTGTAGAGGAATAATCACTCTGTGCCTGACCCCGGGAGTGTATGATGGGACGGTGTGGATATAAATTCACTCTGTGTCTGACCCCGGGAGTGTTTGATGGGACGGTGTGGAGGGAGATTCAGTCTGTGTCTGACCCCGGGAGTGTGTGTTGGGACTATTTGCAGGGAGATTCACTCTGTGTCTGACCCAGGGAGTGTGTGATGTGCGGTGTAGAGGAATAATTACTCTGTGTCTGACCCCGGGAGTTTGTGATGGGCGGTGTAGAGGAATAATTACTCTGTGTCTGACCCCGGGAGTTTGTGACTGGACGGTGTGGAGGGAGATTCACTCTTGAGTCTGACCCCGGCAGTGTTTGATTTTACCGTGTTGAGGAATAATCCCTCTGTGTATGACCCAGGGAGTGTGTGATGGGACCTTGTGGAGGGAGATTCACTCTGTGTCTGACCCCGGGAGTGTGTGATGGGCGGTGTAGAGGAATAATCACTCTGTGTCTGACCCCTGGAGTTTGTGACGGGACGGTGTGGAGGGAGATTCACTCTGTGTCTGACCCCGGGAGTGTTTCATGGGACCGTGTAGAGGAATAATCACTCTGTGTCTGACCACGGGAGTGTGTGATGGGACGGTGTGGAGGGAGATTCACTCTGTGTCTGACCCCGGGAGTGTTTGATGGGACGGTGTGGAGGGAGATTCAGTCTGTGTCTGAACCCGGGAGTGTGTGTTGGGACTATTTGCAGGGAGATTCACTCTGTGTCTGACCCAGGGAGTGTGTGATGTGCGGTGTAGAGGAATAATTACTCTGTGTCTGACCCCGGGAGTTTGTGATAGCCGGTGTAGAGGAATAATCACTCTGTGTCTGATCCCGGGAGAGTGTGTTGGGATGGCGTGGGGGGAGATTCACTCTGTGTCTGACCCCGGGAGTGCTTGATGGGACCGTCAGGAGGAATAATCACTCTGTGTCTGACCCGGGAGAGTGTGATGGGACGGTGTGGAAGGAGATTCAAACTGTGTCTGAGACCGGGAGTGTTTGATGGGACCGTGTAGAGGAATAATCTCTCTGTGTCTGACCCCGGGAGTGTGTGATGGGACTGTGAGGATTGAGATTCACTCTGTGTCTGACCCAGGGAGAGTTTGATGGGGCCGTGTAGAGGAATAATCACTCTGTGTCTGACCACGGGAGTGTTTGACGGGACCGTGCAGAGGAATAATCACTCTGTGTCTGACCCCGGGAGAGTGTGATGGGATGGCGAGGGGGAGATTCACTCTTTGTCTGACCCCGGGAGTGTTTGATGGGACCGTGTAGAGGAATAATCACTCTGTGTCTGACCCGGGAGAGTGTGATGCAACGGTGTGGAAGGAGATTCACACTGTGTCTGACACCGGGAGTGTTTGATGGGACCGTGTAGAGGAATAATCACTCTGTGTCTGACACCGGGAGTGTGTGATGGTACCGTGTTGAGGAATAATCACTCTGTGTCTGACCCCGGGACTGTTTGATGGTACCGTGTAGAGGAATAATCTCTCTGTGTCTGACCCCGGGACTGTTTGATGGTACCGTGTAGAGGAATAATCTCTCTGTGTCTGACCCCGGGAGTGTTTGATGGGACCGTGTAGAGGAATAATCTCTCTGTGTCTGACCCCGGGAGTGTGTGATGGGACTGTGAGGATTGAGATTCACTCTGTGTCTGACCCAGGGAGAGTTTGATGGGGCCGTGTAGAGGAATAATCACTCTGTGTCTGACCACGGGAGTGTTTGACGGGACCGTGCAGAGGAATAATCACTCTGTGTCTGACCCCGGGAGAGTGTGATGGGATGGCGAGGGGGAGATTCACTCTTTGTCTGACCCCGGGAGTGTTTGATGGGACCGTGTAGAGGAATAATCACTCTGTGTCTGACCCGGGAGAGTGTGATGGAACGGTGTGGAAGGAGATTCACACTGTGTCTGACACCGGGAGTGTTTGATGGGACCGTGTAGAGGAATAATCACTCTGTGTCTGACACCGGGAGTGTGTGATGGTACCGTGTTGAGGAATAATCACTATGTGTCTGACCCCGGAAGAGTTTGATGTGACCGTGTAGAGGAATAATGACTTTGTGTCTGACCCCGGTATTGTTTGCTGGGAACGTGTAGAGGAATAATCACTCTGTGCCTGACCCCGGGAGTGTATGATGGGACGGTGTGGATATAAATTCACTCTGTGTCTGACCCCGGGAGTGTTTGATGGGACGGTGTGGAGGGAGATTCAGTCTGTGTCTGACCCCGGGAGTGTGTGTTGGGACTATTTGCAGGGAGATTCACTCTGTGTCTGACCCAGGGAGTGTGTGATGTGCGGTGTAGAGGAATAATTACTCTGTGTCTGACCCCGGGAGTTTGTGATGGGCGGTGTAGAGGAATAATTACTCTGTGTCTGACCCCGGGAGTTTGTGACTGGACGGTGTGGAGGGAGATTCACTCTTGAGTCTGACCCCGGCAGTGTTTGATTTTACCGTGTTGAGGAATAATCCCTCTGTGTATGACCCAGGGAGTGTGTGATGGGACCTTGTGGAGGGAGATTCACTCTGTGTCTGACCCCGGGAGTGTGTGATGGGCGGTGTAGAGGAATAATCACTCTGTGTCTGACCCCTGGAGTTTGTGACGGGACGGTGTGGAGGGAGATTCACTCTGTGTCTGACCCCGGGAGTGTTTCATGGGACCGTGTAGAGGAATAATCACTCTGTGTCTGACCACGGGAGTGTGTGATGGGACGGTGTGGAGGGAGATTCACTCTGTGTCTGACCCCGGGAGGGTGTGATGGGCGGTGTAGAGGGTGATTCAGTCTGTGTCTGACCCCGGGAGTGTGTGTTGGCACTATTTGCAGGGAGATTCACTCTGTGTCTGACCCAGGGAGTTTGTGACTGGACGGTGTGGAGGGAGATTCACTCTGAGTCTGACCCCGGAAGAGTTTGATGTGACCGTGTAGAGGAATAATGACTTTGTGTCTGACCCCGGTATTGTTTGCTGGGAACGTGTAGAGGAATAATCACTCTGTGCCTGACCCCGGGAGTGTATGATGGGACGGTGTGGATGTAAATTCACTCTGTGTCTGACCTCGGGAGTGTTTGATGCGACGGTGTGGAGGGTGATTCAGTCTGTGTCTGACCCCGGGAGTGTGTGTTGGGACTATTTGCAGGGAGATTCACTCTGTGTCTGACCCAGGGAGTTTGTGACTGGACGGTGTGGAGGGAGATTCACTCTGAGTCTGACCCCGGCAGTGTTTGATTTTACCGTGTTGAGGAATAATCCCTCTGTGTATGACCCAGGGAGTGTGTGATGGGACCTTGTGGAGGGAGATTCACTCTGTGTCTGACCCCGGGAGTGTGTGATTGGCGGTGTAGAGGAATAATCACTCTGTGTCTGACCCCTGGAGTTTGTGACGGGACGGTGTGGAGGGAGATTCACTCTGTGTCTGACCCCGGGAGAGTTTCATGGGACCGTGTGGAGGGAGATTCAGTCTGTGTCTGACCCCGGGAGTGTGTGATGGGACGATTTGTAGGGAGATTCATTCTGTGTCTGACCCAGGGAGTGTGTGATGGGCGGTGCAGAGGAACATTCACTCTGTGACTGACCCCGGGAGTGTGAGATGGGACCGTGTAGAGCAATAATCACTCTGTGTCTGACCCCGGGAGTGTGTAATGGGCGGTGTAGAGGAATAATCACTCTGTGGCTGACCCCGGGAGTGTTTGATTGGACCGTGTAGAGGAATAATCACTCTGTGTCTGACCCCGGAAGTGTATGATGGGATGGCGTGGATATAAATTCAATCAGTTTCTGACCCCGGGAGTGTTTGATGGGACAGTGTGGAGGGAGATTCAGTCTGTGTCTGACCCCGGGAGTGTGTGATGGGACGATTTGCAGGGAGATTCATTCTGTGTCTGACCCAGGGAGTGTGTGATGGGCGGTGTAGAGGAACATTCACTCTGTGACTGACCCCGGGATTGTGAGATGGGACCGTGTAGAGCAATAATCACTCTGTGTCTGACCACGGGAGTGTTTGATTGGACCGTGGAGAAGAATAATCTCTCTGTGTCTGAACACGGGAGTGTGTTGATGGGACGGTGTGGAGGGAGATTCACTCTGTGTCTGACCCCGGGAGTGTTTGATGGGACAGTGTAGAGGAATAATCACTCTGTGTCTGACCAAGGGAGTGTGTGATGGGACGGTGTGGAGGGAGATTCACTCTGTGTCTGACCCCGGGAGGGTGTGATGGGCGGTGTAGAGGAATAATCACTCTGTGTCTGACCCCGGAAGAGTTTGATGTGACCGTGTAGAGGAATAATGACTTTGTGTCTGACCCCGGTATTGTTTGCTGGGAACGTGTAGAGGAATAATCACTCTGTGCCTGACCCCGGGAGTGTATGATGGGACGGTGTGGATATAAATTCACTCTGTGTCTGACCTCGGGAGTGTTTGATGCGACGGTGTGGAGGGTGATTCAGTCTGTGTCTGACCCCGGGAGTGTGTGTTGGGACTATTTGCAGGGAGATTCACTCTGTGTCTGACCCAGGGAGTTTGTGACTGGACGGTGTGGAGGGAGATTCACTCTGAGTCTGACCCCGGCAGTGTTTGATTTTACCGTGTTGAGGAATAATCCCTCTGTGTATGACCCAGGGAGTGTGTGATGGGAACTTGTGGAGGGAGATTCACTCTGTGTCTGACCCCGGGAGTGTGTGATTGGCGGTGTAGAGGAATAATCACTCTGTGTCTGACCCCTGGAGTTTGTGACGGGACGGTGTGGAGGGAGATTCACTCTGTGTCTGACCCCGGGAGTGTTTCATGGGACCGTGTGGAGGGAGATTCAGTCTGTGTCTGACCCCGGGAGTGTGTGATGGGACGATTTGCAGGGAGATTCATTCTGTGCCTGACCCACGGAGTGTGTGATGGGCGGTGTAGAGGAACATTCACTCTGTGACTGACCCCGGGAGTGTGAGATGGGACCGTGTAGAGCAATAATCACTCTGTGTCTGACCCCGGGAGGGTGTAATGGGCGGTGTAGAGGAATAATCACTCTGTGGCTGACCCCGGGAGTGTTTGATTGGACAGTGTAGAGGAATAATCACTCTGTGTCTGACCCCGGAAGTGTATGATGGGATGGCGTGGATATAAATTCAATCAGTTTCTGACCCCGGGAGTGTTTGATGGGACAGTGTGGAGGGAGATTCAGTCTGTGTCTGACCCCGGGAGTGTGTGATGGGACGATTTGCAGGGAGATTCATTCTGTGTCTGACCCAGGGAGTGTGTGATGGGCGGTGTAGAGGAACATTCACTCTGTGACTGACCCCGGGAGTGTGAGATGGGACCGTGTAGAGCAATAATCACTCTGTGTCTGACCCCGGGAGTGTTTGATTGGACCGTGGAGAAGAATAATCTCTCTGTGTCTGAACACGGGAGTGTGTTGATGGGACGGTGTGGAGGGAGATTCACTCTGTGTCTGACCCCGGGAGTGTTTGATGGGACAGTGTAGAGGAATAATCTCTCTGTGTCTGACCCCGGGAGTGTGTGATGGGACGGTGTGGAGGGAGATTCACTCTGTGTCTGACCCCGGCAGTGTTTGATGGGACCGTGTTGAGGAATAATCCCTCTGTGTATGACCCTGGGAGTGTGTGATGGGACCGGGTGGAGGGCGATTCACTCTGTGTCTCAACCCGGGAGAGTGTGATGGGCGGTGTAGAGGAATAATCACTCTGTGTCTGACACCGGGAGTTTGTGACGGGATGGTGTGGAGGGAGATTCACTCTGTGTCTGACCCCGGGAGTGTTTCGTGGGACCGTGTAGAGGACTAATCACTCCGTGTCTGACCCCCGGGAGCGTTTGATGGGGCCGTGTAGAGGAATAATCACTCTGTGTCTGACCACGGGAGTGTTTGACGGGACCGTGTAGAGGAATAATCACTCTGTGTCTGACCCCGGGAGAGTTTGATGGGGCCGTGTAGAGGAATAATCACTCTGTGTCTGACCACGGGAGCGGTTGACGGGACCGTGTAGAGGAATAATCACTCTGTGTCTGATCCCGGGAAAGTGCGATGGGATGACGTGGGGGGAGATTCACTCTGTGTCTGACCCCGGGAGTGTTTGATGGGACCGTGTAGAGGAATAATCACTCTGTGTCTGACCCGGGAGAGTGTGATGGGACGGTGTGGAAGGAGATTCACACTGTGTCTGACACCGGGAGTATTTGATGGGACCGTGTAGAGGAATAATCACTCTGTGTCTGACACCGTGAGTGTGTGATGGTACCGTGTTGAGGAGTAATCACACTGTGTCTGACCCCGGAAGAGTTTGATGTGACCGTGTAGAGGAATAATCACTCTGTGTCTGACCCGGTAGAGTGTGATGGGACGGTGTGGAAGGAGATTCACACTGTTTCTGACACCGGGAGTATTTGATGGGACCGTGTTGAGGAATAATCACTCTGTGTCTGACACCGTGAGTGTGTGATGGTACCGTGTTGAGGAATAATCACTCTGTGTCTGACCCCGGAAGAGTTTGATGTGACCGTGTAGAGGAATAATGACTCTGTGTCTGACCCCGGGATTGTTTGCTGGGACCGTGTAGAGGAATAATCTCACTGTGTCTGACCCCGGGACTGTTTGATGGTACCGTGTAGAGGAATGATCTCTCTGTGTCTGACCCCGGGAGTGTGTGATGGGACGGTGTGGAGGGAGATTCACTCTGTGTCTGACACCGGGAGTGTTTGATGGGACCGTGTAGAGGAATAATCACTCTGTGTCTGACCCCGGGAGAGTGTGATGGGACGGTGTGGAAGGAGATTCACACTGTGTCTGACACCGGGAGTATTTGATGGGACCGTGTAGAGGAATAATCACTCTGTGTCTGACACCGTGAGTCTGTGATGGTACCGTGTTGAGGAATAATCACTCTGTGTCTGACCCCGGAAGAGTTTGATGTGACCGTGTAGAGGAATAATGACTCTGTGTCTGACCCCGGGATTGTTTGCTGGGACCGTGTAGAGGAATAATCTCACTGTGTCTGACACCGGGACTGTTTGATGGTACCGTGTAGAGGAATGATCTCTCTGTGTCTGACCCCGGGAGTGTGTGATGGGACGGTGTGGAGGGAGATTCACTCTGTGTCTGACACCGGGAGTGTTTGATGGGACCGTGTAGAGGAATAATCACTCTGTGTCTGACCCCGGGAGAGTGTGATGGGACGGTGTGGAAGGAGATTCACACTGTGTCTGACACCGGGATTGTTTGACGGGACAGTGTAGAGGAATAATCACTCTGTGTCTGACACCGGGAATGTGTGATGGTACCGTGTTGAGGAATGATCTCTCTGTGTCTGACCCCGGGAGTGTGTGATGGGACGATTTGCAGGGAGATTCACTCTGTGTCTGACTCAGGGAGTGTGTGATGTGCGGTGTAGAGGAATAATTACTCTGTGTCTGACCCCGGGAGTTTGTGACGGGACAGTGTGGAGGGAGATTCACTCTGTGTCTGACCCCGGCAGTGTTTGATTTTACCGTGTTGACGAATAATCCCTCTGTGTATGACCCAGGGAATGTGTGATGGGACCGTGTGGAGGGAGATTCACTCCGTGTCTGACCCCGGGAGTGTTTCATGGGACCGTGTAGAGGAATAATCACTCTGTGTTTGACCACGGGAGTGTGAGATGCGTCGGTGTGGAGGATTAATCACTCTGTGTCTGACCACCGGAGTGTGTGATGGGACGGTGTGGAGGGAGATTCACTCTGTGTCTGACCCCGGGAGTGTATGATGGGACTGTGTAGAGGAATAATCACTCTGTGTCTGACCACGGGAGTGTGTGATGGGACGGTGTGGAGGGAGATTCACTCTGTGTCTGACCCCGGGAGGGTGTGATGGGCGGTGTAGAGGAATAATCAGTCTGTGGCTGACCCCGGGAGTGTTTGATTGGACCGTGTAGATGAATAATCACTCTGTGTCTGACCCCGGGAGTGTATGATGGGATGGCGTGGAGGGAGATTCAGTCTGTGTCTGACCCCGGGAGTGTGTGATGGGACGATTTGCAGGGAGATTCACTCTGTGTCTGACCCAGGGAGTGTGTGATGGGCGGTGTAGAGGAACATTCACTCAGTGACTGACCCCGGGAGTGTGAGATGAGACCGTGTAGAGCAATAATCACTCTGAGTCTGACCCCGGGAGTGTTTGATGGGAACGTGGAGAAGAATAAACACTCTGTGTCTGAACACGGGAGTGTGTTAATGGGACGGTGTGGAGGGAGATTCATTCTGCGTCTGACCCCGGGAGTGTTTGATGGGACAGTGTAGAGGAATAATCACTCTGTGTCTGACCCCGGGAGTGTGTGATGGGACGGTGTGGAGGGAGATTCACTCTGTGTCTGACCCCGGGAGTGTTTCATGGGACCGTGTAGAGGAATAATCACTCTGTGTCTGACCCCCGGGAGCGTTTGATGGGAACGTGTAGAGGAATAATCACTCTGTGTCTGACCCCGGGAGAGTTTGATGGGGCCGTGTAGAGGTATAATCACTCTGTGTCTGATCCCGGGAGAGTGTGATGGGATGGCGTGGGGGGAGATTCACTCTGTGTCTGACCCCGGGAGTGTTTGATGGGACCGTGTAGAGAAATAATCACTCTGTGTCTGACCCCGGGAGAGTTTGATGGGGCCGTGTAAAGGAATAATCACTCTGTGTCTGACCACGGGAGTGTTTGACGGGACCGTGTAGAGGAATAATCACTCTGTGTCTGATCCCGGGAGAGTGTGATGGGATGGCATGGGGGGAGATTCACTCTGTGTCTGACCCCGGGAGTGCTTGATGGGACCGTGTAGAGGAATAATCACTCTGTGTCTGACCCGGGAGAGTGTGATGGGACGGTGTGGAAGGAGATTCAAACTGTGTCTGACACCGGGAGTGTTTGATGGGACAGTGTAGAGGAATAATCACTCTGTGTCTGACACCGGGAGTGTGTGATGGTACCGTGTTGAGGAATAATCACTCTGTGTCTGACCCCGGAAGAGTTTGATGTGACCGTGTAGAGGAATAATGACTCTGTGTCTGACCCCGGGATGGTTTGCTGGGACCGTGTAGAGGAATAATTTCACTGTGTCTGACCCCGGGACTGTTTGATGGTACCGTGTAGAGGAATGATCTCTCTGTGTCTGACCCCGGGAGTGTGTGATGGGACGGTGTGGAGGCAGATTCACTCTGTGTCTGACCCCGGGAGAGTTTGATGGGACCGTGTAGAGGAATAATCACTCTGTGTCTGACCCCGGGAGAGTGTGATGGTACGGTGTGGAAGGAGATTCACAGTGTGTCTGACACCGGGAGTGTTAGACGGGACAGTGTAGAGGAATAATCACTCTGTGTCTGACACCGGGAGTGTGTGATGGTACCGTGTTGAGGAATAATCACTCTGTCTCTGACCACGGGAGTGTTTGCTGGGACCGTGTAGAGGAATAATCTCTCTGTGTCTGACCCCGGGACTGTTTGATGGTACCGTGTAGAGGAATAATCTCTCTGTGTCTGACCCCGGGAGTGTGTGATGGGACGGTGAGGATTGAGATTCACTCTGTGTCTGACCCCGGGAGTGTTTGATGGGACCGTGTAGAGGAATAATCTCTCTGTGTCTGACGACGGGAGTGTTTGATGGTACCGTGTAGAGGAATAATCTCTCTGTGTCTGACCCCGGGAGTGTGTGATGGGACGGTGAGGATTGAGATTCACTCTGTCTGACCCAGGGAGTGTGTGATGGGACGCTGTAGATTGAGATTCACTCTGTGTCTGACCCCGGGAGTGTTTGATGGGACCTTGTAGTGGAATAATCACTATGTGTCTTACACCCGGAGTATTTGATGGAACCGTGTTGAGAAATAATCACTCTGTGTCTGACCCCGGAAGAGTTTGATGTGACCGTGTAGAGGAATAATGACTCTGTGTCTGACCCCGGGAGAGTGTGATGGTACGGTGTGGAAGGAGATTCACAGTGTGTCTGACACCGGGAGAGTTTGATGGGACCGTGTAGAGGAATAATCACTCTGTGTCTGACCCCGGGAGAGTGTGATGGTACGGTGTGGAAGGAGATTCACAGTGTGTCTGACACCGGGAGTGTTAGACGGGACAGTGTAGAGGAATAATCACTCTGTGTCTGACACCGGGAGTGTGTGATGGTACCGTGTTGAGGAATAATCACTCTGTCTCTGACCACGGGAGTGTTTGCTGGGACCGTGTAGAGGAATAATCTCTCTGTGTCTGACCCCGGGACTGTTTGATGGTACCGTGTAGAGGAATAATCTCTCTGTGTCTGACCCCGGGAGTGTGTGATGGGACGGTGAGGATTGAGATTCACTCTGTGTCTGACCCCGGGAGTGTTTGATGGGACCGTGTAGAGGAATAATCTCTCTGTGTCTGACGACGGGAGTGTTTGATGGTACCGTGTAGAGGAATAATCTCTCTGTGTCTGACCCCGGGAGTGTGTGATGGGACGGTGAGGATTGAGATTCACTCTGTCTGACCCAGGGAGTGTGTGATGGGACGCTGTAGATTGAGATTCACTCTGTGTCTGACCCCGGGAGTGTTTGATGGTACCGTGTAGAGGAATAATCTCTCTGTGTCTGACCCCGGGAGTGTGTGATGGGACGGTGAGGATTGAGATTCACTCTGTCTGACCCAGGGAGTGTGTGATGGGACGCTGTAGATTGAGATTCACTCTGTGTCTGACCCCGGGAGTGTTTGATGGGACCTTGTAGTGGAATAATCACTATGTGTCTTACACCCGGAGTATTTGATGGGACCGTGTAGAGAAATAATCACTCTGTGTCTGACCCCGGAAGAGTTTGATGTGACCGTGTAGAGGAATAATGACTCTGTGTCTGACCCCGAGATTGTTTGCTGGGACCGTGAAGAGGAATAATCTCACTGTGTCTGACCCCGGGACTGTTTGATGGTACCGTGTAGAGGAATGGTCTCTCTGTGTCTGACCCCGGGAGTGTGTGATGGGACGGTGTGGAGGGAGATTCACTCTGTGTCTGACCCCGGGAGTGTTTGATGGGACCGTGTAGAGGAATAATCACTCTGTCTGACACCGGGAGTGTGTGATGGTACCGTGTTGAGGAATAATCACTCTGTGTCTGACCCAGGGTGTGTGTGATGGGACGGTGCGGAGGGAGTTTCACTCTGTGTCTGACCCCGGAAGAGTTTGATGTGACCGTGTAGAGGAATAATGACACTGTGTCTGAACCCGGGATTGTTTGCTGGGACCGTGTAGAGGAATAATCTCACTGTGTCTGACCCCGGGACTGTTTGATGGTACCGTGTAGAGGAATGGTCTCTCTGTGTCTGACCCCGGGAGTGTGTGATGAGACGGTGTAGAGGGAGATTCACTCTGTGTCTGACCCCGGGAGTGTTTGATGGGACCGTGTAGAGGAATAATCACTCTGTGTCTGACCCCGGGAGAGTGTGATGGGACGGTGTGGAAGGAGATTCACACTGTGTCTGACACCGGGAGTGTGTGATGAGACGGTGTAGAGGGAGATTCACTCTGTGTCTGACCCCGGGAGTGTTTGATGGGACCGTGTAGAGGAATAATCACTCTGTGTCTGACCCCGGGAGAGTGTGATGGGACGGTGTGGAAGGAGATTCACACTGTGTCTGACACCGGGAGTGTTTGATGGGACCGTGTAGAGGAATAATCACTCTGTGTCTGACCACGGGAGTGTTTGACGGGACCGTGTAGAGGAATAATCACTCTGTGTCTGATCCCGGGAGAGTGTGATGGGATGGCGTGGGGGGAGATTCACTCTGTGTCTGACCCCGGGAGTGCTTGATGGGACCGTGTAGAGGAATAATCACTCTGTGTCTGACCCGGGAGTGTGTGATGGGACGGTGTGGAAGGAGATTCAAACTGTGTCTGACACCGGGAGTGTTTGATGGGACCGTGTAGAGGAATAATCACTCTGTGTCTGACACCCGGAGTATGTGATGGTACCGTGTTGAGGAATAATCACTCTGTGTCTGACCCCGGAAGAGTTTGATGTGACCGTGTAGAGGAATAATGACTCTGTGTCTGACCCCGGGATTGTTTGCTGGGACCGTGTAGAGGAATAATCTCGCTGTGTCTGACCCCGGGACTGTTTGATGGTACCGTGTAGAGGAATAATCTCACTGTGTCTGACCCCGGGACTGTTTGATGGTACCGTGTAGAGGAATGGTCTCTCTGTGTCTGACCCCGGGAGTGTGTGATGAGACGGTGTAGAGGGAGATTCACTCTGTGTCTGACCCCGGGAGTGTTTGATGGGACCGTGTAGAGGAATGATCTCTCTGTGTCTGACCCCGGGAGTGTGTGATGGGACGGTGTGGAGGCAGATTCACTCTGTGTCTGACCCCGGGAGAGTTTGATGGGACCGTGTAGAGGAATAATCACTCTGTGTCTGACCCCGGGAGAGTGTGATGGTACGGTGTGGAAGGAGATTAACAGTGTGTCTGATACCGGGAGTGTTAGACGGGACAGTGTAGAGGAGTAATCACTCTGTGTCTGACACCGGGAGTGTGTGATGGTACCGTGTTGAGGAATAATCACTCTGTCTCTGACCACGGGAGTGTTTGATGGTACCGTGTAGAGGAATAATCTCTCTGTGTCTGACCCCGGGAGTGTGTGATGGGACGGTGAGGATTGAGATTCACTCTGTGTCTGACCCCGGGAGTGTTTGATGGGACCGTGTAGAGGAATAATCTCTCTGTGTCTGACGACGGGAGTGTTTGATGGTACCGTGTAGAGGAATAATCTCTCTGTGTCTGACCCCGGGAGTGTGTGATGGGACGGTGAGGATTGAGATTCACTCTGTCTGACCCAGGGAGTGTGTGATGGGACGCTGTAGATTGAGATTCACTCTGTGTCTGACCCCGGGAGTGTTTGATGGGACCTTGTAGTGGAATAATCACTATGTGTCTTACACCCGGAGTATTTGATGGAACCGTGTTGAGAAATAATCACTCTGTGTCTGACCCCGGAAGAGTTTGATGTGACCGTGTAGAGGAATAATGACTCTGTGTCTGACCCCGAGATTGTTTGCTGGGACCGTGAAGAGGAATAATCTCACTGTGTCTGACCCCGGGACTGTTTGATGGTACCGTGTAGAGGAATGGTCTCTCTGTGTCTGACCCCGGGAGTGTGTGATGGGACGGTGTGGAGGCAGATTCACTTTGTGTCTGACCCCGGGAGTGTTTGATGGGACCGTGTAGAGGAATAATCACTCTGTGTCTGACACCCGGAGTATGTGATGGTACCGTGTTGAGGAATAATCACTCTGTGTCTGACCCCGGAAGAGTTTGATGTGACCGTGTAGAGGAATAATGACTCTGTGTCTGACCCCGGGATTGTTTGCTGGGACCGTGTAGAGGAATAATCTCGCTGTGTCTGACCCCGGGACTGTTTGATGGTACCGTGTAGAGGAATAATCTCACTGTGTCTGACCCCGGGACTGTTTGATGGTACCGTGTAGAGGAATGGTCTCTCTGTGTCTGACCCCGGGAGTGTGTGATGAGACGGTGTAGAGGGAGATTCACTCTGTGTCTGACCCCGGGAGTGTTTGATGGGACCGTGTAGAGGAATGATCTCTCTGTGTCTGACCCCGGGAGTGTGTGATGGGACGGTGTGGAGGCAGATTCACTCTGTGTCTGACCCCGGGAGAGTTTGATGGGACCGTGTAGAGGAATAATCACTCTGTGTCTGACCCCGGGAGAGTGTGATGGTACGGTGTGGAAGGAGATTCACAGTGTGTCTGACACCGGGAGTGTTAGACGGGACAGTGTAGAGGAGTAATCACTCTGTGTCTGACACCGGGAGTGTGTGATGGTACCGTGTTGAGGAATAATCACTCTGTCTCTGACCACGGGAGTGTTTGCTGGGACCGTGTAGAGGAATAATCTCTCTGTGTCTGACCCCGGGACTGTTTGATGGTACCGTGTAGAGGAATAATCTCTCTGTGTCTGACCCCGGGAGTGTGTGATGGGACGGTGAGGATTGAGATTCACTCTGTGTCTGACCCCGGGAGTGTTTGATGGGACCGTGTAGAGGAATAATCTCTCTGTGTCTGACGACGGGAGTGTTTGATGGTACCGTGTAGAGGAATAATCTCTCTGTGTCTGACCCCGGGAGTGTGTGATGGGACGGTGAGGATTGAGATTCACTCTGTCTGACCCAGGGAGAGTGTGATGGGACGCTGTAGATTGAGATTCACTCTGTGTCTGACCCCGGGAGTGTTTGATGGGACCTTGTAGTGGAATAATCACTATGTGTCTTACACCCGGAGTATTTGATGGAACCGTGTAGAGGAATAATCACTCTGTGTCTGACCCCCGGGAGCGTTTGATGTGACCGTGTAGAGGAATAATGACTCTGTGTCTGACCCCGAGATTGTTTGCTGGGACCGTGAAGAGGAATAATCTCACTGTGTCTGACCCCGGGACTGTTTGATGGTACCGTGTAGAGGAATGGTCTCTCTGTGTCTGACCCCGGGAGTGTGTGATGGGACGGTGTGGAGGGAGATTCACTCTGTGTCTGACCCCGGGAGTGTTTGATGGGACCGTGTAGAGGAATAATCACTCTGTCTGACACCGGGAGTGTGTGATGGTACCGTGTTGAGGAATAATCACTCTGTGTCTGACCCCGGAAGAGTTTGATGTGACCGTGTAGAGGAATAATGACTCTGTGTCTGAACCCGGGATTGTTTGCTGGGACCGTGTAGAGGAATAATCTCACTGTGTCTGACCCCGGGACTGTTTGATGGTACCGTGTAGAGGAATGGTCTCTCTGTGTCTGACCCCGGGAGAGTGTGATGAGACGGTGTAGAGGGAGATTCACTCTGTGTCTGACCCCGGGAGTGTTTGATGGGACCGTGTAGAGGAATAATCACTCTGTGTCTGTCCCCGGGAGAGTGTGATGGGACGGTGTGGAAGGAGATTCACACTGTGTCTGACACCGGGAGTGTTTGATGGGACCGTGTAGAGGAATAATCACTCTGTGTCTGACCACGGGAGTGTTTGACGGGACCGTGTAGAGGAATAATCACTCTGTGTCTGATCCCGGGAGAGTGTGATGGGATGGCGTGGGGGGAGATTCACTCTGTGTCTGACCCCGGGAGTGCTTGATGGGACCGTGTAGAGGAATAATCACTCTGTGTCTGACCCGGGAGTGTGTGATGGGACGGTGTGGAAGGAGATTCAAACTGTGTCTGACACCGGGAGTGTTTGATGGGACCGTGTAGAGGAATAATCACTCTGTGTCTGACACCCGGAGTATGTGATGGTACCGTGTTGAGGAATAATCTCACTGTGTCTGACCCCGGGACTGTTTGATGGTACCGTGTAGAGGAATGGTCTCTCTGTGTCTGACCCCGGGAGAGTGTGATGAGACGGTGTAGAGGGAGATTCACTCTGTGTCTGACCCCGGGAGTGTTTGATGGGACCGTGTAGAGGAATAATCACTCTGTGTCTGACCACGGGAGTGTTTGACGGGACCGTGTAGAGGAATAATCACTCTGTGTCTGATCCCGGGAGAGTGTGATGGGATGGCGTGGGGGGAGATTCACTCTGTGTCTGACCCCGGGAGTGCTTGATGGGACCGTGTAGAGGAATAATCACTCTGTGTCTGACCCGGGAGTGTGTGATGGGACGGTGTGGAAGGAGATTCAAACTGTGTCTGACACCGGGAGTGTTTGATGGGACCGTGTAGAGGAATAATCACTCTGTGTCTGACACCCGGAGTATGTGATGGTACCGTGTTGAGGAATAATCTCACTGTGTCTGACCCCGGGACTGTTTGATGGTACCGTGTAGAGGAATGGTCTCTCTGTGTCTGACCCCGGGAGAGTGTGATGAGACGGTGTAGAGGGAGATTCACTCTGTGTCTGACCCCGGGAGTGTTTGATGGGACCGTGTAGAGGAATAATCACTCTGTGTCTGTCCCCGGGAGAGTGTGATGGGACGGTGTGGAAGGAGATTCACACTGTGTCTGACACCGGGAGTGTTTGATGGGACCGTGTAGAGGAATAATCACTCTGTGTCTGACCACGGGAGTGTTTGACGGGACCGTGTAGAGGAATAATCACTCTGTGTCTGATCCCGGGAGAGTGTGATGGGATGGCGTGGGGGGAGATTCACTCTGTGTCTGACCCCGGGAGTGCTTGATGGGACCGTGTAGAGGAATAATCACTCTGTGTCTGACCCGGGAGTGTGTGATGGGACGGTGTGGAAGGAGATTCAAACTGTGTCTGACACCGGGAGTGTTTGATGGGACCGTGTAGAGGAATAATCACTCTGTGTCTGACACCCGGAGTATGTGATGGTACCGTGTTGAGGAATAATCACTCTGTGTCTGACCCCGGAAGAGTTTGATGTGACCGTGTAGAGGAATAATGACTCTGTGTCTGACCCCGGGATTGTTTGCTGGGACCGTGTAGAGGAATAATCTCGCTGTGTCTGACCCCGGGACTGTTTGATGGTACCGTGTAGAGGAATAATCTCACAGTGTCTGACCCCGGGACTGTTTGATGGTACCGTGTAGAGGAATGGTCTCTCTGTGTCTGACCCCGGGAGTGTGTGATGAGACGGTGTAGAGGGAGATTCACTCTGTGTCTGACCCCGGGAGTGTTTGATGGGACCGTGTAGAGGAATAATCACTCTGTGTCTGACCCCGGGAGAGTGTGATGGGACGGTGTGGAAGGAGATTCACACTGTGTCTGACACCGGGAGTGTTTGATGGGACCGTGTAGAGGAATAATCACTCTGTGTCTGACCACGGGAGTGTTTGACGGGACCGTGTAGAGGAATAATCACTCTGTGTCTGATCCCGGGAGAGTGTGATGGGATGGCGTGGGGGGAGATTCACTCTGTGTCTGACCCCGGGAGTGCTTGATGGGACCGTGTAGAGGAATAATCACTCTGTGTCTGACCCGGGAGTGTGTGATGGGACGGTGTGGAAGGAGATTCAAACTGTGTCTGACACCGGGAGTGTTTGATGGGACCGTGTAGAGGAATAATCACTCTGTGTCTGACACCCGGAGTATGTGATGGTACCGTGTTGAGGAATAATCACTCTGTGTCTGACCCCGGAAGAGTTTGATGTGACCGTGTAGAGGAATAATGACTCTGTGTCTGACCCCGGGATTGTTTGCTGGGACCGTGTAGAGGAATAATCTCACTGTGTCTGACCCCGGGCCTGTTTGATGGTACCGTGTAGAGGAATGGTCTCTCTGTGTCTGACCCCGGGAGTGTGTGATGGGACGGTGTGGAGGGAGATTCACTCTGTGTCTGACTCCGGGAGTGTTTGATGGGACCGTGTAGAGGAATAATCACTCTGTGTCTGACCCCGGGAGTGTTTGATGGTACCGTGTAGAGGAATAATCTCTCTGTGTCTGACCCCGGGAGTGTGTGATGGGACGGTGAGGATTGAGATTCACTCTGTGTCTGACCCCGGGAGTGTTTGATGGGACCGTGTAGAGGAATAATCTCTCTGTGTCTGACCACGGGAGTGTTTGATGGTACCGTGTAGAGAAATAATCTCTCTGTGTCTGACCCCGGGAGTGTGTGATGGGACGGTGAGGATTGAGAATCACTCTGTCTGACCCCGGGAGTGTGTGATGGGACGCTGTAGATTGAGATTCACTCTGTGTCTGACCCCGGGAGTGCTTGACTGGACCTTGTAGTGGAATAATCACTCTGTGTCTGACCCCGGGAGAGTGTGATGGGCGGTGTAGAGGAATAATTACTCTGTGTCTGACCCCGGGAGTTTGTGACGGGACGGTGTGGAGGGAGATTCACTCTGTGTCTGACCCCGGAATAGTTTGATGTGACCGTGTAGAGGAATAATGACTCTCTATCTGACCCCGGGACTGTTTGATGGTACCGTGTAGAGGAATAATCTCTCTGTGTCTGACCCCGGGAGTGTTTGATGGGACCGTGTAGAGGAATAATCACTCTGTGTCTGACCCCGGGAGAGTGTGATGGGACGGTGTGGAAGGAGATTCACACTGTGTCTGACACCGGGAGTGTTTGACGGGACAGTTTAGAGGAATAATCACTCTGTGTCTGACACCGGGAGTGTGTGATGGTACCGTGTTGAGGAATAATCACTCTGTCTCTGACCCCGGGAGTGTTTGCTGGGACCGTGTAGAGGAATAATCTCTCTGTGTCTGACCCCGGGACTGTTTGATGGTACCGTGTAGAGGAATAATCTCTCTGTGTCTGACCCCGGGACTGTTTGATGGTACCGTGTAGAGGAATAATCTCTCTGTGTCTGACCCCGGGACTGTTTGATGGGACCGTGTAGAGGAATAATCTCTCTGTGTCTGACCCCGGGAGTGTTGGATGGGACCGTGTAGAGGAATAATCACTCTGTGTCTGATCCTGGGAGAGTGTGATGGGATGGCGTGGGGGGAGATTCACTCTGTGTCTGACCACGGGAGTGCTTGATGGGACCGTGTAGAGGAATAATCACTCTGTGTCTGACCCGGGAGTGTGTGATGGGACGGTGTGGAAGGAGATTCAAACTGTGTCTGACACCGGGAGTGTTTGATGGGACCGTGTAGAGGAATAATCACTCTGTGTCTGACACCCGGAGTATGTGATGGTACCGTGTTGAGGAATAATCACTCTGTGTCTGACCCCGGGATTGTTTGCTGGGACCGTGTAGAGGAATAATCTCACTGTGTCTGACCCCGGGCCTGTTTGATGGTACCGTGTAGAGGAATGGTCTCTCTGTGTCTGACCCCGGGAGTGTGTGATGGGACGGTGTGGAGGGAGATTCACTCTGTGTCTGACTCCGGGAGTGTTTGATGGGACCGTGTAGAGGAATAATCACTCTGTGTCTGACCCCGGGAGTGTTTGATGGTAACGTGTAGAGGAATAATCTCTCTGTGTCTGACCCCGGGAGTGTGTGATGGGACGTTGAGGATTGAGATTCACTCTGTGTCTGACCCCGGGAGTGTTTGATGGGACCGTGTAGAGGAATAATCTCTCTGTGTCTGACCACGGGAGTGTTTGATGGTACCGTGCAGAGAAATAATCTCTCTGTGTCTGACCCCGGGAGTGTGTGATGGGACGGTGAGGATTGAGAATCACTCTGTCTGACCCCGGGAGTGTGTGATGGGACGCTGTAGATTGAGATTCACTCTGTGTCTGACCCCGGGAGTGTTTGATTGGACCTTGTAGTGGAATAATCACTCTGTGTCTGACCCCGGGAGAGTGTGATGGGCGGTGTAGAGGAATAATTACTCTGTGTCTGACCCCGGGAGTTTGTGACGGGACGGTGTGGAGGGAGATTCACTCTGTGTCTGACCCCGGAAGAGTTTGATGTGACCGTGTAGAGGAATAATCTCTCTGTGTCTGACCCCGGGAGTGTTTGATGGGACCGTGTAGAGGAATAATCACTCTGTGTCTGACCCCGGGAGAGTGTGATGGGACGGTGTGGAAGGAGATTCACACTGTGTCTGACACCGGGAGTGTTTGACGGGACAGTGTAGAGGAATAATCACTCTGTGTCTGACCCCGGGAGTGTTTGATGGGACCGTGTAGAGGAATAATCACTCTGTCTGACACCGGGAGTGTGTGATGGTACCGTGTTGAGGAATAATCACTCTGTGTCTGACCCCGGAAGAGTTTGATGTGACCGTGTAGAGGAATAATGACTCTGTGTCTGAACCCGGGATTGTTTGCTGGGACCGTGTAGAGGAATAATCTCACTGTGTCTGACCCAGGGACTGTTTGATGGTACCGTGTAGAGGAATGGTCTCTCTGTGTCTGACCCCGGGAGTGTGTGATGAGACGGTGTAGAGGGAGATTCACTCTGTGTCTGACCCCGGGAGTGTTTGATGGGACCGTGTAGAGGAATAATCACTCTGTGTCTGACCCCGGGAGAGTGTGATGGGACGGTGTGGAAGGAGATTCACACTGTGTCTGACACCGGGAGTGTTTGATGGGACCGTGTAGAGGAATAATCACTCTGTGTCTGACCACGGGAGTGTTTGACGGGACCGTGTAGAGGAATAATCACTCTGTGTCTGATCCCGGGAGAGTGTGATGGGATGGCGTGGGGGGAGATTCACTCTGTGTCTGACCCCGGGAGTGCTTGATGGGACCGTGTAGAGGAATAATCACTCTGTGTCTGACCCGGGAGTGTGTGATGGGACGGTGTGGAAGGAGATTCAAACTGTGTCTGACACCGGGAGTGTTTGATGGGAGCGTGTAGAGGAATAATCACTCTGTGTCTGACACCCGGAGTATGTGATGGTACCGTGTTGAGGAATAATCATTCTGTGTCTGACCCCGGAAGAGTTTGATGTGACCGTGTAGAGGAATAATGACTCTGTGTCTGACCCCGGGATTGTTTGCTGGGACCGTGTAGAGGAATAATCTCGCTGTGTCTGACCCCGGGACTGTTTGATGGTACCGTGTAGAGGAATAATCTCACTGTGTCTGACCCCGGGACTGTTTGATGGTACCGTGTAGAGGAATGGTCTCTCTGTGTCTGACCCCGGGAGTGTGTGATGAGACGGTGTAGAGGGAGATTCACTCTGTGTCTGACCCCGGGAGTGTTTGATGGGACCGTGTAGAGGAATAATCACTCTGTGTCTGACCCCGGGAGAGTGTGATGGGACGGTGTGGAAGGAGATTCACACTGTGTCTGACACCGGGAGTGTTTGATGGGACCGTGTAGAGGAATAATCACTCTGTGTCTGACCACGGGAGTGTTTGACGGGACCGTGTAGAGGAATAATCACTCTGTGTCTGATCCCGGGAGAGTGTGATGGGATGGCGTGGGGGGAGATTCACTCTGTGTCTGACCCCGGGAGTGCTTGATGGGACCGTGTAGAGGAATAATCACTCTGTGTCTGACCCGGGAGTGTGTGATGGGACGGTGTGGAAGGAGATTCAAACTGTGTCTGACACCGGGAGTGTTTGATGGGACCGTGTAGAGGAATAATCACTCTGTGTCTGACACCCGGAGTATGTGATGGTACCGTGTTGAGGAATAATCACTCTGTGTCTGACCCCGGAAGAGTTTGATGTGACCGTGTAGAGGAATAATGACTCTGTGTCTGACCCCGGGATTGTTTGCTGGGACCGTGTAGAGGAATAATCTCACTGTGTCTGACCCCGGGCCTGTTTGATGGTACCGTGTAGAGGAATGGTCTCTCTGTGTCTGACCCCGGGAGTGTGTGATGGGACGGTGTGGAGGGAGATTCACTCTGTGTCTGACTCCGGGAGTGTTTGATGGGACCGTGTAGAGGAATAATCACTCTGTGTCTGACCCCGGGAGTGTTTGATGGTACCGTGTAGAGGAATAATCTCTCTGTGTCTGACCCCGGGAGTGTGTGATGGGACGGTGAGGATTGAGATTCACTCTGTGTCTGACCCCGGGAGTGTTTGATGGGACCGTGTAGAGGAATAATCTCTCTGTGTCTGACCACGGGAGTGTTTGATGGTACCGTGTAGAGAAATAATCTCTCTGTGTCTGACCCCGGGAGTGTGTGATGGGACGGTGAGGATTGAGAATCACTCTGTCTGACCCCGGGAGTGTGTGATGGGACGCTGTAGATTGAGATTCACTCTGTGTCTGACCCCGGGAGTGTTTGATTGGACCTTGTAGTGGAATAATCACTCTGTGTCTGACCCCGGGAGTTTGTGACGGGACGGTGTGGAGGGAGATTCACTCTGTGTCTGACCCCGGAAGAGTTTGATGTGACCGTGTAGAGGAATAATGACTCTCTATCTGACCCGGGGACTGTTTGATGGTACCGTGTAGAGGAATAATCTCTCTGTGTCTGACCCCGGGAGTGTTTGATGGGACCGTGTAGAGGAATAATCACTCTGTGTCTGACCCCGGGAGAGTGTGATGGGACGGTGTGGAAGGAGATTCACACTGTGTCTGACACCGGGAGTGTTTGACGGGACAGTGTAGAGGAATAATCACTCTGTGTCTGACACCGGGAGTGTGTGATGGTACCGTGTTGAGGAATAATCACTCTGTCTCTGACCCCGGGAGTGTTTGCTGGGACCGTGTAGAGGAATAATCTCTCTGTGTCTGACCCCGGGACTGTTTGATGGTACCGTGTAGAGGAATAATCTCTCTGTGTCTGACCCCGGGACTGTTTGATGGTACCGTGTAGAGGAATAATCTCTCTGTCTCTGACCCCGGGACTGTTTGATGGGACCGTGTAGAGGAATAATCTCTCTGTGTCTGACCCCGGGAGTGTTGGATGGGACCGTGTAGAGGAATAATCACTCTGTGTCTGATCCCGGGAGAGTGTGATGGGATGGCGTGGGGGGAGATTCACTCTGTGTCTGACCCCGGGAGTGCTTGATGGGACCGTGTAGAGGAATAATCACTCTGTGTCTGACCCGGGAGTGTGTGATGGGACGGTGTGGAAGGAGATTCAAACTGTGTCTGACACCGGGAGTGTTTGATGGGACCGTGTAGAGGAATAATCACTCTGTGTCTGACACCCGGAGTATGTGATGGTACCGTGTTGAGGAATAATCACTCTGTGTCTGACCCCGGAAGAGTTTGATGTGACCGTGTAGAGGAATAATGACTCTGTGTCTGACCCCGGGATTGTTTGCTGGGACCGTGTAGAGGAATAATCTCACTGTGTCTGACCCCGGGCCTGTTTGATGGTACCGTGTAGAGGAATGGTCTCTCTGTGTCTGACACCGGGAGTGTGTGATGGTACCGTGTTGAGGAATAATCACTCTGTCTCTGACCCCGGGAGTGTTTGCTGGGACCGTGTAGAGGAATAATCTCTCTGTGTCTGACCCCGGGACTGTTTGATGGTACCGTGTAGAGGAATAATCTCTCTGTGTCTGACCCCGGGACTGTTTGATGGTACCGTGTAGAGGAATAATCTCTCTGTGTCTGACCCCGGGACTGTTTGATGGGACGGTGTAGAGGAATAATCTCTCTGTGTCTGACCCCGGGAGTGTTGGATGGGACCGTGTAGAGGAATAATCTCTCTGTGCCTGACCATGGGAGTGTTTGATGGTACCGTGTAGAGGAATAATCTCTCTGTGTCTGACCCCGGGAGTGTGTGATGGGACGGTGAGTATTGAGATTCACTCTGTCTGACCCCGGGAGTGTGTGATGGGACGCTGTAGATTGAGATTCACTCTGTGTCTGACCCCGGGAGTGTTTGATGGGACCGTGTAGAGAAATAATCACTCTGTGTCTGACCCCGGAAGAGTTTGATGTGACCGTGTAGAGGAATAATGACTCTGTGTCTGACCCCGGAAGTGTTGGATGGGACCGTGTAGAGGAATAATCTCTCTGTGTCTGAACCCGGGAGAGTGTGATGGGATGGCGTGGGGGGAGATTCACTCTGTGTCTGACCCCGGGAGTGCTTGATGGGACCGTGTAGAGGAATAATCACTCTGTGTCTGACCCGGGAGTGTGTGATGGGACGGTGTGGAAGGAGATTCAAACTGTGTCTGACACCGGGAGTGTTTGATGGGAGCGTGTAGAGGAATAATCACTCTGTGTCTGACACCCGGAGTATGTGATGGTACCGTGTTGAGGAATAATCACTCTGTGTCTGACCCCGGAAGAGTTTGATGTGACCGTGTAGAGGAATAATGACTCTGTGTCTGACCCCGGGATTGTTTGCTGGGACCGTGTAGAGGAATAATCTCACTGTGTCTGACCCCGGGCCTGTTTGATGGTACCGTGTAGAGGAATGGTCTCTCTGTGTCTAACCCCGGGAGTGTGAATTGGGACGGTGTGGAGGGAGATTCACACTGTGTCTGACCCCGGGAGTGTTTGATGGGACCGTGTAGAGGAATAATCACTCTGTGTCTGACCCCGGGAGAGTGTGATGGGACGGTGTGGAAGGAGATTCACACTGTGTCTGACACCGGGAGTGTTTGATGGGACCGTGTAGAGGAATAATCACTCTGTCTGACAGCGGGAGTGTGTGATGGTACCGTGTTGAGGAATAATCACTCTGTATCTGACCCCGGGACTGTTTGATGGTACCTTGTAGAGGAATAATTTCTCCGTGTCTGACCCCGGTAGAGTTTGATGGGACCGTGTAGAGGAATAATCTCTCTGTGTCTAACCCCGGGAGTGTTTGATGGTGCCGGGTAGAGGAATAATCTCTCTGTGTCTGACCCCGGGAGTGTGTGATGGGACGGTGAGTACTGAGATTCACTCTGTCTGACCCCGGGAGTGTGTGATGTGACGCTGTAGATTGAGATTCACTCTGTGTCTGACCCCGGGTGTGTTTGATGGGACCTTGTAGTGGAATAATCACTATGTGTCTTTCACCCGGAGTATTTGATGGAACCGTGTAGAGAAATAATCACTCTGTGTCTGACCCCGGAAGAGTTTGATGTGACCGTGTAGAGGAATAATGACTCTGTGTCTGGCCCAGGGATTGTTTGCTGGGACCGTGTAGAGGAATAATCTCACTGTGTCTGACCCCGGGCCTGTTTGATGGTACCGTGTAGAGGAATGGTCTCTCTGTGTCTAACCCCGGGAGTGTGTGATGGGACGGTGAGGATTGAGATTCACTCTATGTCTGACCCCGGGAGTGTTTGATGGGACCGTGTAGAGGAATAATCTCTCTGTGTCTGACCACGGGAGTGTTTGATGGTACCGTGTAGAGGAATAATCTCTCTGTGTCGGACCCCGGGAGTGTGTGATGGGACGGTGAGGATTGAGATTCACTCTGTGTCTGACCCCGGGAGTGTTTGATGGTACCGTGTAGAGGAATAATCTCTCTGTGTCTGACCCCGGGAGTGTGTGATGGGACGGTGAGGATTGAGATTCACTCTGTGTCTGACCCCGGGAGTGTTTGATGGGACGGTGTAGAGGAATAATCTATCTGTGACTGAGCCCGGGAGTGTTTGATGGTACCGTGTAGAGGAATAATCTCTCTGTGTCTGACCCCGGGAGTGTTTGATGGGACCTTGTAGTGGAATGATCACTCTGTGTCTTACACCCGGAGTGTTTGATGGAACCGTGTAGAGAAATCATCACTCTGTGTCTGACCCACGGGAGCGTTTGATGGGACCGTGTAGAGGAATAATCACTCTGTGTCTGACCCCGGGAGAGTTTGATGGGGCCGTGTAGAGGAATAATCACTCCGTGTCTGACCCCGGGAGTGTTTGATGGGACCGTGTAGAGGAATAATCACTCTGTGTCTGACCCCGGGAATGTGTGATGGGACGGTGTTGAAGGAGATTCACACTGTGTCTGACCCCGGGAGTGTTTGATGGGACCGTGTAGAGGAATAATCTCTCTGTGTCTGACCACGGGTGTGTTTGATGGTACCGTGTAGAGGAATAATCACTCTGTGTCTGACCCCGGGATTGTGTGATGGGACGGTGTGGAGGGAGATTCACTCTGTGTCTGACCCCGGCAGTGTTTGATGGGACCGTGTTGAGGAATAATCCCTCTGTGTATGACCCTGGGAGTGTGTGATGGGACCGTGTGGAGAGAGATTCACTTTGTGTCTGACCACGGGAGAGTGTGATGGGCGGTGTAGAGGAATAATCACTCTGTGTCTGACACCGGGAGTTTGTGACGGGACGGTGTGGAGGGAGATTCACTCTGTGTCTGACCCCGGGAGTGTTTCATGGGAGCGTGTAGAGGAATAATCACTCTGTGTCTGACCCCCGGGAGCGTTTGATGGGAACGTGTAGAGGAATAATCACTCTGTGTCTGACCCCGGGAGAGTTTGATGGGGCCGTGTAGAGGAATAATCACTCTGTGTCTGATCCCGGGAGAGTGTGATGGGATGGCGTGGGGGGAGATTCACTCTGTGTCTGACCCCGGGAGTGTTTGATGGGACCGTGTAGGGGAATAATCACTCTGTGTCTGACCCGGGAGAGTGTGATGGGACGGTGTGGAAGGAGATTCACACTGTGTCTGACACCGGGAGAGTTTGATGGGACCGTCTAGAGAAATAATCACTCTGTGTCTGACCCCGGGAGAGTTTGATGGGGCCGTGTAGAGGAATAATCACTCTGTGTCTGACCACGGGAGTGTTTGACGGGACCGTGTAGAGGAATAATCACTCTGTGTCTGATCCCCGGAGAGTGTGATGGGATGGCGTGGGGGGAGATTCACTCTGTGTCTGACCCCGGGAGTGCTTGATGGGACCGTGTAGAGGAATAATCACTCTGTGTCTGACCCGGGAGAGTGTGATGGGATGGTGTGGAAGGAGATTCAAACTGTGTCTGACACCGGAAGAGATTGATGTGACCGTGTAGAGGAATAATGACTCTGTGTCTGACCCCGGGATGGTTTGCTGGGACCGTGTAGAGGAATAATCCCACTGTGTCTGACCCCGGGACTGTTTGATGGGACGGTGAGGATTGAGAATCACTCTGTCTGACCCCGGGAGTGTGTGATGGGACGCTGTAGATTGAGATTCACTCTGTGTCTGACCCCGGGAGCGTTTGATGGGAACGTGTAGAGGAATAATCACTCTGTGTCTGACCCCGGGAGAGTTTGATGGGGCCGTGTAGAGGAATAATCACTCTGTGTCTGATCCCGGGAGAGTGTGATGGGATGGCGTGGGGGGAGATTCACTCTGTGTCTGACCCCGGGAGTGTTTGATGGGACCGTGTAGGGGAATAATCACTCTGTGTCTGACCCGGGAGAGTGTGATGGGACGGTGTGGAAGGAGATTCACACTGTGTCTGACACCGGGAGAGTTTGATGGGACCGTCTAGAGAAATAATCACTCTGTGTCTGACCCCGGGAGAGTTTGATGGGGCCGTGTAGAGGAATAATCACTCTGTGTCTGACCACGGGAGTGTTTGACGGGACCGTGTAGAGGAATAATCACTCTGTGTCTGATCCCCGGAGAGTGTGATGGGATGGCGTGGGGGGAGATTCACTCTGTGTCTGACCCCGGGAGTGCTTGATGGGACCGTGTAGAGGAATAATCACTCTGTGTCTGACCCGGGAGAGTGTGATGGGATGGTGTGGAAGGAGATTCAAACTGTGTCTGACACCGGAAGAGTTTGATGTGACCGTGTAGAGGAATAATGACTCTGTGTCTGACCCCGGGATGGTTTGCTGGGACCGTGTAGAGGAATAATCCCACTGTGTCTGACCCCGGGACTGTTTGATGGTACCGTGTAGAGGAATGATCTCTCTGTGTCTGACCCCGGGAGAGTTTGATGGGACCGTGTAGAGGAATAATCACTCTGTGTCTGACCCCGGGAGAGTGTGATGGTACGGTGTGGAAGGAGATTCACACTGTGTCTGACACCGGGAGTGTTTGACGGGACAGTGTAGAGGAATAATCACTCTGTGTCTGACACCGGGAGTGTGTGATGGTACCGTGTTGAGGAATAATCACTCTGTCTCTGACCCCGGGAGTGTTTGCTGGGACCGTGTAGAGGAATAATCTCTCTGTGTCTGACCCCGGGACTGTTTGATGGTACCGTGTAGAGGAATAATCTCTCAGTGTCTGACCCCGGGACTGTTTGATGGTACCGTGTAGAGGAATAATCTCTCTGTGTCTGACCCCGGGAGTGTTTGAATAGACCGTGTAGAGGAATAATCTCTCTGTGTCTGACCCCGGGAGTGTGTGATGGGACGGTGAGGATTGAGATTCACTCTGTGTCTGACCACGGGAGTGTTTGATGGTACCGTGTAGAGGAATAATCTCTCTGTGTCTGACCCCGGGAGTGTGTGATGGGACGGTGAGGATTGAGATTCTCTCTGTCTGACCCAGGGAGTGTGTGATGGGACGCTGTAGATTGAGATTCACTCTGTGTCTGACCCCGGGAGTGTTTGATTGGACCTTGTAGTGGAATAATCACTATGTGTCTTACACTCGGAGTATTTGATGGAACCGTGTTGAGAAATAATCACTCTGTGTCTGACCCCGGAAGAGTTTGATGTGACCGTGTAGAGGAATAATGACTCTGTGTCTGACCCGGAGATTGTTTGCTGGGACCGTGTAGAGGAATAATCTCACTGTGTCTGACCCCGGGACTGTTTGATGGTACCGTGTAGAGGAATGGTCTCTCTGTGTCTGACCCCGGGAGTGTGTGATGGGACGGTGTGGAGGGAGATTCACTCTGTGTCTGACCCCGGGAGTGTTTGATGGGACCGTGTAGAGGAATAATCACTCTGTCTGACACCGGGAGTGTGTGATGGTACCGTGTTGAGGAATAATCACTCTGTGTCTGACCCCGGAAGAGTTTGATGTGGCCGTGTAGAGGAATAATGACTCTGTGTCTGACCCCGGGATTGTTTGCTGGGACCGTGTAGAGGAATAATCTCACTGTGTCTGACCCCGGGACTGTTTGATGGTACCGTGTAGAGGAATGGTCTCTCTGTGTCTGACCCCGGGAGTGAGTGATGGGACGGTGTAGAGGGAGATTCACTCTGTGTCTGACCCCGGGAGTGTTTGATGGGACCGTGTAGAGGAATAATCACTCTGTGTCTGACCCCGGGAGAGTGTGATGGGACGGTGTGGAAGGAGATTCACACTGTGTCTGACACCGGGAGTGTTTGATGGGACCGTGTAGAGGAATAATCACTCTGAGTCTGACCCCGGGAGAGTTTGATGGGGCCGTGTAGAGGGAATAATCACTCTGTGTCTGACCACGGGAGTGTTTGACGGGACCGTGTAGAGGAATAATCACTCTGTGTCTGATCCCGGGAGAGTGTGATTGGATGGCGTGGGGGGAGATTCATTCTGTGTCTGACCGCGGGAGTGCTTGATGGGACCGTGTAGAGGAATAATCACTCTGTGTCTGACCCGGGAGTGTGTGATTGGACGGTGTGGAAGGAGATTCAAACTGTGTCTGACACCGGGAGTGTTTCATGGGACCGTGTAGAGGAATAATCACTCTGTGTCTGACCCCCGGGAGCGTTTGATGGGAACGTGTAGAGGAATAATCACTCTGTGTCTGACCCCGGGAGAGTTTGATGGGGCCGTGTAGAGGAATAATCACTCTGTGTCTGATCCCGGGAGTGTGTGATGGGATGCCGTGGGGGGAGATTCACTCTGTGTCTGACCGCGGGAGTGTTTGATGGGACCGTGTAGAGGAATAATCACTCTGTCTGACCCGGGAGAGTGTGATGGAACGGTGTGGAAGGAGATTCACACTGTGTCTGACACCGGGAGTGTTTGATGGGACCGTGTAGAGAAATAATCACTCTGTATCTGACCCCGGGAGAGTTTGATGGGGCCGTGTAGAGGAATAATCACTCTGTGTCTGACCACGGGAGTGTTGGACGGGACAGTGTAGAGGAATAATCTCTCTGTGTCTGATCCCGGGAGAGTGTGATGGGATGGCGTGGGTTGAGATTCACTCTGTGTCTGACCCCGGGAGTGCTTGATGGGACCGTGTAGAGGAATAATCACTCTGTGTCTGACCCCGGGAGAGTGTGATGGTACGGTGTGGAAGGAGATTCACACTGTGTCTGACACCGGGAGTGTTTGACGGGACAGTGTAGAGGAATAATCACTCTGTGTCTGACACCGGGAGTGTGTGATGGTACCGTGTTGAGGAATAATCACTCTGTCTCTGACCCCGGGAGTGTTTGCTGGGACCGTGTAGAGGAATAATCTCTCTGTGTCTGACCACGGGACTGTTTGATGGTACCGTGTAGAGGAATAATCTCTCTGTGTCTGACCCCGGGACTGTTTGATGGTACCGTGTAGAGGAATAATCTCTCTGTGTCTGACCCCGGGAGTGTTTGATGGGACCGTGTAGAGGAATAATCACTCTGTGTCTGACCCCGGGAGTGTGTGATGGGACGGTGAGGATTGAGATTCACTCTGTGTCTGACCACGGGAGTGTTTGATGGTACCGTGTAGAGGAATAATCTCTCTGTGTCTGACCCCGGGAGTGTGTGATGGGACGGTGAGGATTGAGATTCACTCTGTCTGACCCAGGGAGTGTGTGATGGGACGCTGTAGATTGAGATTCACTCTGTGTCTGACCCCGGGAGTGTTTGATTGGACCGTGTTGAGAAATAATCACTCTGTGTCTGACCCCGGGATTGCTTTCTGGGACCGTGTAGAGGAATAATCTCACTGTGTCTGACCCCGGGACTGGTTGATGGTACCGTGTAGAGGAATGGTCTCTCTGTGTCTGACCCCGGGTGTGTGTGATGGGACGGGGTGGAGGGAGATTCACTCTGTGTCTGACCCCGGGAGTGTTTGATGGGACCGTGTAGAGGAATAATCACTCTGTCTGACACCGTGAGTGTGTGATGGTACCGTGTTGAGGAATAATCACTCTGTGTCTGACCCCGGAAGAGTTTGATGTGACCGTGTAGAGGAATAATGACTCTGTGTCTGACCCCGGGATTGTTTGCTGTGACCGTGTAGAGGAATAATCTCACTGTGTCTGACCCCGGGACTGTTTGATGGTACCGTGTAGAGGAATGGTCTCTCTGTGTCTGACCCCGGGAGTGTGTGATGGGACGGTGTAGAGGGAGATTCACTCTGTGTCTGACCCCGGGAGTGTTTGATGGGACCGTGTAGAGGAATAATCACTCTGTGTCTGACCCCGGGAGAGTGTGATGGGACGGTGTGGAAGGAGATTCACACTGTGTCTGACACCGGGAGTGTTTGATGAGACCGTGTAGAGGAATAATCACTCTGTGTCTGACCCCGGGAGAGTTTGATGGGGCCGTGTAGAGGAATAATCACTCTGTGTCTGACCACGGGAGTGTTTGACGGGACCGTGTAGAGGAATAATCACTCTGTGTCTGATCCCGGGAGAGTGTGATGGGATGGCGTGGGGGGAGATTCACTCTGTGTCTGACCCCGGGAGTGCTTGATGGGACCGTGTAGAGGAATAATATCTCTGTGTCTGACCCCGGGAGTGTTTGATGGGACCGTGTAGAGGAATAATCTCTCTGTGTCTGACCCCGGGAGTGTGTGATGGGACGGTGAGGATTGAGATTCACTCTGTGTCTGACCACGGGAGTGTTTGATGGTACCGTGTAGAGGAATAATCTCTCTGTGTCTGACCCCGGGAGTGTGTGATGGGACGGTGAGGATTGAGATTCACTCTGTCTGACCCAGGGAGTGTGTGATGGGACGCTGTAGATTGAGATTCACTCTGTGTCTGACCCCGGGAGTGTTTGATTGGACCTTGTAGTGGAATAATCACTATGTGTCTTACACCCGGAGTATTTGATGGAACCGTGTTGAGAAATAATCACTCTGTGTCTGACCCCGGGATTGCTTTCTGGGACCGTGTAGAGGAATAATCTCACTGTGTCTGACCCCGGGACTGTTTGATGGTACCGTGTAGAGGAATGGTCTCTCTGTGTCTGACCCCGGGTGTGTGTGATGGGACGGTGTGGAGGGAGATTCACTCTGTGTCTGACCCCGGGAGTGTTTGATGGGACCGTGTAGAGGAATAATCACTCTGTCTGACACCGGGAGTGTGTGATGGTACCGTGTTGAGGAATAATCACTCTGTGTCTGACCCCGGAAGAGTTTGATGTGACCGTGTAGAGGAATAATGACTCTGTGTCTGACCCCGGGATTGTTTGCTGTGACCGTGTAGAGGAATAATCTCACTGTGTCTGACCCCGGGACTGTTTGATGGTACCGTGTAGAGGAATGGTCTCTCTGTGTCTGACCCGGGAGTGTGTGATGGGACGGTGTAGAGGGAGATTCACTCTGTGTCTGACCCCGGGAGTGTTTGATGGGACCGTGTAGAGGAATAATCACTCTGTGTCTGACCCCGGGAGAGTGTGATGGGACGGTGTGGAAGGAGATTCACACTGTGTCTGACACCGGGAGTGTTTGATGAGACCGTGTAGAGGAATAATCACTCTGTGTCTGAACCCGGGAGAGTTTGATGGGGCCGTGTAGAGGAATAATCACTCTGTGTCTGACCACGGGAGTGTTTGACGGGACCGTGTAGAGGAATAATCACTCTGTGTCTGATCCCGGGAGAGTGTGATGGGATGGCGTGGGAGGAGATTCACTCTGTGTCTGACCCCGGGAGTGCTTGATGGGACCGTGTAGAGGAATAATCACTCTGTGTCTGACCCGGGATTGTGTGATGGGACGGTGTGGAAGGAGATTCAAACTGTGTCTGACACCGGGAGTGTTTGATGGGACCGTGTAGAGGAATAATCACTCTGTGTCTGACACCCGGAGTATGTGATGGTACCGTGTTGAGGAATAATCACTCTGTGTCTGACCCCGGAAGAGTTTGATGTGACCGTGTAGAGGAATAATGACTCTGTGTCTGACCCCGGGATTGTTTGCTGGGACCGTGTAGAGGAATAATCTCACTGTGTCTGACCCGGGCCTGTTTGATGGTACCGTGTAGAGGAATGGTCTCTCTGTGTCTGACCCCGGGAGTGTGTGATGGGACGGTGTGGAGGGAGATTCACTCTGTGTCTGACTCCGGGAGTGTTTGATGGGACCGTGTAGAGTAATAATCACTCTGTGTCTGACCCCGGGAGAGTGTGATGGGACGGTGTGGAAGGAGATTCACACTGTGTCCGACACCGGGAGTGTTTGATGGGACCGTGTAGAGGAATAATCACTCTGTCTGACACCGGGAGTGTGTGATGGTACCGTGTTGAGGAATAATCACTCTATGTCTGACCCCGGAAGAGTTTGATGTGACCGTGTAGAGGAATAATGACTCTGTATCTGACCCCGGGACTGTTTGATGGTACCGTGTAGAGGAATAATCTCTCTGTGTCTGACCCCGGGAGTGTGTGATGGGACGGTGAGGATTGAGATTCACTCTGTGTCTGACCCCGGGAGTGTTTGATGGGACCGTGTAGAGGAATAATCTCTCCGTGTCTGACCACGGGAGTGTTTGATGGTACCGTGTAGAGAAATAATCTCTCTGTGTCTGACCCCGGGAGTGTGTGATGGGACGGTGAGGATTGAGAATCACTCTGTCTGATCCCGGGAGTGTGTGATGGGACGCTGTAGATTGAGATTCACTCTGTGTCTGACCCCGGGAGTGTTTGATTGGTCCTTGTAGTGGAATAATCACTCTGTGTCTGATCCCGGGAGAGTGTGATGGGCGGTGTAGAGGAATGGTCTCTCTGTGTCTGACCCCGGGAGTGTGTGATGGGACGGTGTGGAGGGAGATTCACTCTGTGTCTGACTCCGGGAGTGTTTGATGGGACCGTGTTGAGGAATAATCACTCTATGTCTGACCCCGGAAGAGTTTGATGTGACCGTGTAGAGGAATAATGACTCTGTATCTGACCCCGGGACTGTTTGATGGTACCGTGTAGAGGAATAATCTCTCTGTGTCTGACCCCGGGAGTGTGTGATGGGACGGTGAGGATTGAGATTCACTCTGTGTCTGACCCCGGGAGTGTTTGATGGGACCGTGTAGAGGAATAATCTCTCTGTGTCTGACCCCGGGAGTGTGTGATGGACGGTGAGGATTGAGAATCACTCTGTCTGACCCCGGGAGTGTGTGATGGGACGCTGTAGATTGAGATTCACTCTGTGTCTGACCCCGGGAGTGTTTGATTGGACCTTGTAGTGGAATAATCACTCTGTGTCTGATCCCGGGAGAGTGTGATGGGCGGTGTAGAGGAATGGTCTCACTGTGTCTGACCCCGGGAGTGTGTGATGGGACCGTGTAGAGGAATAATCACTCTGTCTGACACCGGTAGTGTGTGATGGTACCGTGTTGAGGAATAATCACTCTGTGTCTGACCCCGGAAGAGTTTGATGTGACCGTGTAGAGGAATAATGACTCTGTGTCTGACCCCGGGATTGTTTGCTGTGACCGTGTAGAGGAATAATCTCACTGTGTCTGACCCCGGGACTGTTTGATGGTACCGTGTAGAGGAATGGTCTCTCTGTGTCTGACCCCGGAGTGTGTGATGGGACGGTGTAGAGGGAGATTCACTCTGTGTCTGACCCCGGGAGTGTTTGATGGGACCGTGTAGAGGAATAATCACTCTCTGTCTGACCCCGGGAGAGTGTGATGGGACGGTGTGGAAGGAGATTCACACTGTGTCTGACACCGGGAGTGTTTGATGGGACCGTGTAGAGGAATAATCACTCTGTGTCTGACCCCGGGAGAGTTTGATGGGGCCATGTAGAGGAATAATCACTCTGTGTCTGACCACGGGAGTGTTTGACGGGACCGTGTAGAGGAATAATCACTCTGTGTCTGATCCCGGGAGAGTGTGATGGGATGGCGTGGGGGGAGATTCACTTTCTGTCTGACCCCGGGAGTGCTTGATGGGACCGTGTAGAGGAATAATCACTCTGTGTCTGACCCGGGATTGTGTGATGGGACGGTGTGGAAGGAGATTCAAACTGTGTCTGACACATGGAGTGTTTGATGGGACCGTGTAGAGGAATAATGACTCTGTGTCTGACCCCGGGATTGTTTGCTGGGACCATGTAGAGGAATAATCTCACTGTGTCTGACCCCGGGCCTGTTTGATGGTACCGTGCAGAGGAATGGTCTCTCTGTGTCTGACCCCGGGAGTGTGTGATGGGACGGTGTGGAGGGAGATTCACTCTGTGTCTGACTCCGGGAGTGTTTGATGGGTCCGTGTAGAGTAATAATCACTCTGTGTCTGACCCCGGGAGAGTGTGATGGGACGGTGTGGAAGGAGATTCACACTGTGTCTGACACCGGGAGTGTTTGATGGGACCGTGTAGAGGAATAATCACTCTGTCTGACACCGGGAGTGTGTGATGGTACCGTGTTGAGGAATAATCACTCTATGTCTGACCCCGGAAGAGTTTGATGTGACCGTGTAGAGGAATAATGACTCTGTATCTGACCCCGGGACTGTTTGATGGGACCGTGTAGAGGAATAATCTCTCTGTGTCTGACCACGGGAGTGTTTGATGGTACCGTGTAGAGAAATAATCTCTCTGTGTCTGACCCCGGGAGTGTGTGATGGGACGGTGAGGATTGAGAATCACTCTGTCTGACCCCGGGAGTGTGTGATGGGACGCTGTAGATTGAGATTCACTCTGTGTCTGACCCCGGGAGTGTTTGATTGGTCCTTGTAGTGGAATAATCACTCTGTGTCTGACCCCGGGAGAGTGTGATGGGCGGTGTTGAGGAATAATTACGCTGTGTCTGACCCCGGGAGTTTGTGACGGGACGGTGTGGAGGGAGATTCACTCTGTGTCTGACCCCGGAAGAGTTTGATGTGACCGTGTAGAGGAATAATGACTCTCTATCTGACCCCGGGACTGTTTGATGGTACCGTGTAGAGGAATAATCTCTCTGTGTCTGACCCCTTGAGTGTTTGATGGGATCGTGTAGAGGGAAATAATCACTCTGTGTCTGATCCCGGGAGAGTGTGATGGGACGGTGTGGAAGGAGATTCACACTGTGTCTGACACCGGGAGTGTTTGACGGGACAGTGTAGAGGAATAATCACTCTGTGTCTGACACCGTGAGTGTGTGATGGTACCGTGTTGAGGAATAATCACTCTGTCTCTGACACCGGGAGTGTTTGCTGGGACCGTGTTGAGGAATAATCTCTCTGTGTCTGACCCCGGGACTGTTTGATGGTACCGTGTAGAGGAATAATCTCTCTGTGTCTGACCCCGGGACTGTTTGATGGTACCGTGTAGAGGAATAATCTCTCTGTGTCTGACCCCGGGAGTGTGTGATGGGACGGTGAGGATTGAGATTCACTCTGTGTCTGACCCCGGGAGTGATTGATGGGACCGTGTAGAGGAATAATCTCTCTGTGTCTGACCATGGGAGTGTTTGATGGTACCGTGTAGAGGAATAATCTCTCCGTGTCTGACCCCGGGAGTGTGTGATGGGACGGTGAGTATTGAGATTCACTCTGTCTGACCCCGGGAGTGTGTGATGGGACGCTGTAGATTGAGATTCACTCTGTGTCTGACCCCGGAGTGTTTGATGGGACCTTGTAGTGGAATAATCACTATGTGTCTTACCCCCGGAGTATTTGATGGAACCGTGTAGAGAAATAATCACTCTGTGTCTGACCCCGGAAGAGTTTGATGTGACCGTGTAGAGGAATAATCTCTCCGTGTCTGACCCCGGTAGTGTTTGATGGGACCGTGTAGAGGAATAATCTCTCTGTGTCTAACCCCGGGAGTGTTTGATGGTGCCGTGTAGAGGATTAATCTCTCTGTGTCTGACCCCGGGAGTGTGTGATGGGACGGTGAGGATTGAGATTCACTCTGTGACTGACCCCGGGAGTGTTTGATGGGAACGTGTAGAGGAATAATCACTCTGTGTCTGACCCCGGGAGAGTGTGATGGGACGGTGTGGAAGGAGCTTCACACTGTGTCTGACACCGGGAGTGTTTGATGGGACCGTGTAGAGGAATAATCACTCTGTCTGACAGCGGGAGTGTGTGATGGTACCGTGTTGAGGAATAATCACTCTGTATCTGACCCCGGGACTGTTTGATGGTACCGTGTAGAGGAATAATCTCTCCGTGTCTGACCCCGGTAGTGTTTGATGGGACCGTGTAGAGGAATAATCTCTCTGTGTCTAACCCCGGGAGTGTTTGATGGTGCCGTGTAGAGGAATAAGCTCTCTCTGTCTGACCCCGGGAGTGTGTGATGGGACGGTGAGGATTGAGATTCACTCTGTGTCTGACCCCGGGAGTGTTTGATGGGACCGTGTAGAGGAATAATCTCTCTGTGTCTGACCACGGGAGTGTTTGATGGTACCGTGTAGGGGAATAATCTCTCTGTGTCAGACCCCGGGAGTGTGTGATGGGACGGTGAGGATTGAGATTCACTCTGTGTCTGACCCCGGGAGTGTTTGATGGTACCGTGTAGAGGAATAATCTCTCTGTGTCTGACCCCGGGAGTGTGTGATGGGACGGTGAGGATTGAGATTCACTCTGTGTCTGACCACGGGAGTGTTTGATGGGACGGTGTAGAGGAATAATCTATCTGTGACTGAGCCCGGGAGTGTTTGATGGTACCGTGTAGAGGAATAATCTCTCTGTGTCTGACCCCGGGAGTGTTTGATGGGACGCTGTAGATTGAGATTCACTCTGTGTCTGACCCCGGGAGTGTTTGATTGGTCCTTGTAGTGGAATAATCACTCTGTGTCTGACCCCGGGAGAGTGTGATGGGCGGTGTTGAGGAATAATTACGCTGTGTCTGACCCCGGGAGTTTGTGACGGGACGGTGTGGAGGGAGATTCACTCTGTGTCTGACCCCGGAAGAGTTTGATGTGACCGTGTAGAGGAATAATGACTCTCTATCTGACCCCGGGACTGTTTGATGGTACCGTGTAGAGGAATAATCTCTCTGTGTCTGACCCCTTGAGTGTTTGATGGGACCGTGTAGAGGAATAATCACTCTGTGTCTGATCCCGGGAGAGTGTGATGGGACGGTGTGGAAGGAGATTCACACTGTGTCTGACACCGGGAGTGTTTGACGGGACAGTGTAGAGGAATAATCACTCTGTGTCTGACACCGGGAGTGTGTGATGGTACCGTGTTGAGGAATAATCACTCTGTCTCTGACCCCGGGAGTGTTTGCTGGGACCGTGTGGAGGAATAATCTCTCTGTCTGACAGCGGGAGTGTGTGATGGTACCGTGTTGAGGAATAATCACTCTGTATCTGACCCCGGGACTGTTTGATGGTACCGTGTAGAGGAATAATCTCTCCGTGTCTGACCCCGGTAGTGTTTGATGGGACCGTGTAGAGGAATAATCTCTCTGTGTCTAACCCCGGGAGTGTTTGATGGTGCCGTGTAGAGGAATAATCTCTCTCTGTCTGACCCCGGGAGTGTGTGATGGGACGGTGAGGATTGAGATTCACTCTGTGTCTGACCCCGGGAGTGTTTGATGGGACCGTGTAGAGGAATAATCTCTCTGTGTCTGACCACGGGAGTGTTTGATGGTACCGTGTAGAGGAATAATCTCTCTGTGTCAGACCCCGGGAGTGTGTGATGGGACGGTGAGGATTGAGATTCACTCTGTGTCTGACCCCGGGAGTGTTTGATGGTACCGTGTAGAGGAATAATCTCTCTGTGTCTGACCCCGGGAGTGTGTGATGGGACGGTGAGGATTGAGATTCACTCTGTGTCTGACCACGGGAGTGTTTGATGGGACGGTGTAGAGGAATAATCTATCTGTGTCTGACCCCGGGAGTGTTTGATGGGAACTTGTAGTGGAATGATCACTCTGTGTCTTACACCCGGAGTGTTTGATGGAACCGTGTAGAGAAATCATCACTCTGTGTCTGACCCACGGGAGCGTTTGATGGGACCGTGTAGAGGAATAATCACTCTGTGTCTGTCCCCGGGAGAGTTTGATGGGGCCGTGTAGAGGAATAATCACTCCGTGTCTGACCCCGGGAGTGTTTGATGGGACCGTGTAGAGGAATAATCACTCTGTGTCTGACCCCGGGAGTGTGTGATGGGACGGTGTTGAAGGAGATTCACTCTGTGTCTGACCCCGGGAGTGTTTGATGGGACCGTGTAGAGGAATAATCTCTCTGTGTCTGACCACGGGAGTGTTTGATGGTACCGTGTAGAGGAATAATCTCTCTGTGTCTGACCCCGGGAGTGTGTGATGGGACGCTGTAGATTGAGATTCACTCTGTGTCTGACCCCGGGAGTGTTTGATGGCACCTTGTAGAGGAATAAACACTCTGTGTCTGACCCCGGGAGAGTTTGATGGGGCCGTGTAGAGGAATAATCACTCTGTGTCTGACCCCGGAAGTGTTTGATGGGACGGTGTAGAGGAATAATCACTCTGTGTCTGACCCCGGGACATTGTGATGGGACGGTGTGGAAGGAGATTCACACTGTGTCTGACACCGGGAGTGTTTGATGGGACCGTGTAGAGGAATAATCACTCTGTGTCTGACACCGGGAGTGTGAGATGGTACCGTGTTGAGGAATAATCACTCTGTGTCTGACCCCGGAAGAGTTTGATGTGACCGTGTAGAGGAATAATGACACTGTCTCTGACCCCGGGAGCGTTTGCTGGGACCGTGTAGAGGAATAATCTCTCTGTGTCTGACCCCGGGACTGCTTGATGGTACCGTGTAGAGGAATAATCTCTCTGAGTCTGACCCCGGGAGTGTGTGATGGGACGGTGAGGATTGAGATTCACTCTGTGTCTGACCCCGGGAGTGTTTGATGGGACCGTGTAGAGGAATAATCTCTCTGTGTCTGACCCCGGGAGTGCTTGATGGTACCGTGTAGAGGAATAATCTCTCTGTGTCAAACCCCGGGAGTGTGTGATGGGACGGTGAGGATTGAGATTCACTCTGTGTCTGACCGCGGGAGTGTTTGATGGTACCGTGTAGAGGAATAATCTCTCTGTGTCTGACCCCGGGAGTGTGTGATGGGACGGTGAGGATTGAGATTCACTCTGTGTCTGACCCCGGGAGTGTTTGATGGGACGGTGTAGAGGAATAATCTCTCTGTGACTGAGCCCGGGAGTGGTTGATGGTACCGTGTAGAGGAATAATCTCTCTGTGTCTGACCCCGGGAGTGTTTGATGGGACCTTGTAGTGGAATGATCACACTGTGTCTTACACCCGGAGTGTCTGATGGAACAGTGTAGAGAAATCATCACTCTGTGTCTGACCCCGGGATTGTTTGATAGTACCGTGTAGAGGAATAATCTCTCTGTGTCTGACCCCGCGAGTGTGTGATGGGACCTTGTTGAGGAATAATCCCTCTGTGTCTGACCCCGGGAGTGTATGATGGGACGGTGTGGATATAAATTCACTCTGTGTCTGACACCGGGAGGTGTGTTGGGACGGTGTGGACGGAGATTCACTCTGTGTCTGACCCCGGGAGTGTTTGATGGGACCGTGTAGAGGAATAGTCACTCTGTGTCTGATCCCCGGGAGCGTTTGATGGGACCGTGTAGAGGACTAATCACTCTGTGTCAGACCCCGGGAGTGTTTGATGGGACCGTGTAGAGGAATAATCACTCTGTGTCTGACCCCGGGAGTGTGTGTTGGGACGGTGTGGACGGAGATTCACTCTGTGTCTGACCCCGGGGGTATTTGATGGGACCGTGTAGAGGAATAATCACTGTGTGTCTGACCCCGGGAGTGTGTGTTGGGACGGTGTGGACGGAGATTCACTCTGTGTCTGACCACGGGAGTGTTTGATGGGACCGTGTAGAGGAATAATCTCTCCGTGTCTGACCCCGGTAGTGTTTGATGGGACCGTGTAGAGGAATAATCTCTCTGTGTCTAACCCCGGGAGTGTTTGATGGTGCCGTGTAGAGGAATAATCTCTCTGTGTCTGACCCCGGGAGTGTGTGATGGGACGGTGAGGATTGAGATTCACTCTGTGTCTGACCCCGGGAGTGTTTGATGGGAACGTGTAGAGGAATAATCACTCTGTGTCTGACCCCGGGAGAGTGTGATGGGACGGTGTGGAAGGAGATTCACACTGTGTCTGACACCGGGAGTGTTTGATGGGACCGTGTAGAGGAATAATCACTCTGTCTGACAGCGGGAGTGTGTGATGGTACCGTGTTGAGGAATAATCACTCTGTATCTGACCCCGGGACTGTTTGATGGTACCGTGTAGAGGAATAATCTCTCCGTGTCTGACCCCGGTAGTGTTTGATGGGACCGTGTAGAGGAATAATCTCTCTGTGTCTAACCCCGGGAGTGTTTGATGGTGCCGTGTAGAGGAATAATCTCCCTCTGTCTGACCCCGGGAGTGTGTGATGGGACGGTGAGGATTGAGATTCACTCTGTGTCTGACCCCGGGAGTGTTTGATGGTACCGTGTAGAGGAATAATCTCTCTGTGTCAGACCCCGGGAGTGTGTGATGGGACGGTGAGGATTGAGATTCACTCTGTATCTGACCCCGGGAGTGTTTGATGGTACCGTGTAGAGGAATAATCTCTCTGTGTCTGACCCCGGGAGTGTGTGATGGGACGGTGAGGATTGAGATTCACTCTGTGTCTGACCACGGGAGTGTTTGATGGGACGGTGTAGAGGAATAATCTATCTGTGACTGAGCCCGGGAGTGTTTGATGGTACCGTGTAGAGGAATAATCTCTCTGTGTCTGACCCCGGGAGTGTTTGATGGAAACTTGTAGTGGAATGATCACTCTGTGTCTTACACCCGGAGTGTTTGATGGAACCGTGTAGAGAAATCATCACTCTGTGTCTGACAACGGGAGCGTTTGATGGGACCGTGTAGAGGAATAATCACTCTGTGTCTGACCCCGGGAGAGTTTGATGGGGCCGTGTAGAGGAATAATCACTCCGTGTCTGACCCCGGGAGTGTTTGATGGGACCGTGTAGAGGAATAATCACTCTGTGTCTGACCCCGGGAGTGTGTGATGGGACGGTGTTGAAGGAGATTCACTCTGTGTCTGACCCCGGGAGTGTTTGATGGGACCGTGTAGAGGAATAATCTCTCTGTGTCTGACCACGGGAGTGTTTCATGGTACCGTGTAGAGGAATAATCTCTCTGTGTCTGACCCCGGGAGTGTGTGATGGGACGCTGTAGATTGAGATTCACTCTGTGTCTGACCCCGGGAGTGTTTGATGGCACCTTGTAGAGGAATAAACACTCTGTGTCTGACCCCGGGAGAGTTTGATGGGGCCGTGTAGAGGAATAATCACTCTGTGTCTGACCCCGGAAGTGTTTGATGGGACGGTGTAGAGGAATAATCACTCTGTGTCTGACCCCGGGACATTGTGTTGGGACGGTGTGGAAGGAGATTCACACTGTGTCTGACACCGGGAGTGTTTGATGGGACCGTGTAGAGGAATAATCACTCTGTGTCTGACACCGGGAGTGTGAGATGGTACCGTGCTGAGGAATAATCACTCTGTGTCTGACCCCGGAAGAGTTTGATGTGACCGTGTAGAGGAATAATGACACTGTCTCTGACCCCGGGAGTGTTTGCTGGGACCGTGTAGAGGAATAATCTCTCTGTGTCTGACCCCGGGACTGCTTGATGGTACCGTGTAGAGGAATAATCTCTCTGAGTCTGACCCCGGGAGTGTGTGATGGGACGGTGAGGATTGAGATTCACTCTGTTTCTGACCCCGGGAGTGTTTGATGGGACCGTGTAGAGGAATAATCTCTCTGTGTCTGACCCCGGGAGTGCTTGATGGTACCGTGTAGAGGAATAATCTCTCTGTGTCAAACCCCGGGAGTGTGTGATGGGACGGTGAGGATTGAGATTCACTCTGTGTCTGACCGCGGGAGTGTTTGATGGTACCGTGTAGAGGAATAATCTCTCTGTGTCTGACCCCGGGAGTGTGTGATGGGACGGTGAGGATTGAGATTCACTCTGTGTCTGACCCCGGGAGTGTTTGATGGGACGGTGTAGAGGAATAATCTCTCTGTGACTGAGCCCGGGAGTGTTTGATGGTACCGTGTAGAGGAATAATCTCTCTGTGTCTGACCCCGGGAGTGTTTGATGGGACCTTGTAGTGGAATGATCACACTGTGTCTTACACCCGGAGTGTCTGATGGAACAGTGTAGAGAAATCATCACTCTGTGTCTGACCCACGGGAGCGTTTGATGGGACCGTGTAGAGGAATAATCACTCTGTGTCTGACCCCGGGAGTGTGTGATGGGACGGTGTTGAAGGAGATTCACACTGTGTCTGACACCGGGAGTGTTGATGGGACAGTGTAGAGGAATAATCTCTCTGTGTCTGACCCCGGGATTGTTTGATAGTACCGTGTAGAGGAATAATCTCTCTGTGTCTGACCCCGCGAGTGTGTGATGGGACCTTGTTGAGGAATAATCCCTCTGTGTCTGACCCCGGGAGTGTATGATGGGACGGTGTGGATATAAATTCACTCTGTGTCTGACCCCGGGAGGTGTGTTGGGACGGTGTGGACGGAGATTCACTCTGTGTCTGACCCCGGGAGTGTTTGATGGGACCGTGTAGAGGAATAGTCACTCTGTTTCTGATCCCCGGGAGCGTTTGATGGGACCGTGTAGAGGACTAATCACTCTGTGTCAGACCCCGGGAGTGTTTGATGGGACCGTGTAGAGGAATAATCACTCTGTGTCTGACCCCGGGAGTGTGTGTTGGGACGGTGTGGACGGAGATTCACTCTGTGTCTGACCCCGGGGGTATTTGATGGGACCGTGTAGAGGAATAATCGCTGTGTGTCTGACCCCGGGAGTGTGTGTTGGGACGGTGTGGACGGAGATTCACTCTGTGTCTGACCACGGGAGTGTTTGATGGGACCGTGTAGAGGAATAATCACTCTGTGTCAGACCCCGGGAGAGCGTGATGGGGCGGCGTGGAGGGAGATTCACTCTGTGTCTGACCCCGGGAGTATTTGATGGGACCGTGTAGATGAATAATCACTCTGTGTCTGACCCCGGGAGAGTGTGATGGGACGGCGTGGAGGGAGACTCACTCTGTGTCTGACCCCGGGAGTATTTGATGGGACCGTGTAGAGGAATAATCACTGTGTGTCTGACGCCGGGTGTGTGTGTTGGGACGGTGTGGACGGAGATTCACTCTGTGTCTGACCACGGGAGTGTTTGATGGGACCGTGTAGAGGAATAATCACTCTGTGTCTGACCCCGGGAGTGTGGGATGGGACGGTGTTGAAGGAGATTCACTCTGTGTCTGACCCCGGGAGTGTTTGATGGGACCGTGTAGAGGAATAATCTCTCTGTGTCTGACCACCGGATTGTTTGATGGTACCGTGTAGAGGAATAATCTCTCTGTGTCTGACCCCGGGAGTGTGTGATGTGACGCTGTAGATTGAGATTCACTCTGTGTCTGACCCCGGGAGTGTTTGATGGGACCTTGTAGAGGAATAATCACTCTGTGTCTGACCCCGGAAGTGTTTGATGGGACGGTGTAGAGGAATAATCACTCTGTGTCTGACCCCGGGACATTGTGATGGGACGGTGTGGAAGGAGATTCACACTGTGTCTGACACCGGGAGTGTTTGATGGGACCGTGTAGAGGAATAATCACTCTGTGTCTGACCCACGGGAGCGTTTGATGGGACCGTGTAGAGGAATAATCACTCTGTGTCTGACCCCGGGAGTGTGTGATGGGACGGTGTTGAAGGAGATTCACACTGTGTCTGACACCGGGAGTGTTTGATGGGACAGTGTAGAGGAATAATCTCTCTGTGTCTGACCCCGGGATTGTTTGATAGTACCGTGTAGAGGAATAATCTCTCTGTGTCTGACCCCGCGATTGTGTGATGGGACCTTGTTGAGGAATAATCCCTCTGTGTCTGACCCCGGGAGTGTATGATGGGACGGTGTGGATATAAATTCACTCTGTGTCTGACCCCGGGAGGTGTGTTGGGACGGTGTGGACGGAGATTCACTCTGTGTCTGACCCCGGGAGTGTTTGATGGGACCGTGTAGAGGAATAGTCACTCTGTGTCTGATCCCCGGGAGCGTTTGATGGGACCGTGTTGAGGACTAATCACTCTGTGTCAGACCCCGGGAGTGTTAGATGGGACCGTGTAGAGGAATAATCACTCTGTGTCTGACCCCGGGAGTGTGTGTTGGGACGGTGTGGAGGGAGATTCACTCTGTGTCTGACCCCGGGAGTATTTGATGGGACCGTGTAGAGGAATAATCACTGTGTGTCTGACCCCGGGAGTGTGTGTTGGGACGGTGTGGATATAAATTCACTCTGTGTCTGACCCCGGGAGGTGTGTTGGGACGGTGTGGACGGAGATTCACTCTGTGTCTGACCCCGGGAGTGTTTGATGGGACCGTGTAGAGGAATAGTCACTCTGTGTCTGATCCCCGGGAGCGTTTGATGGGACCGTGTAGAGGACTAATCACTCTGTGTCAGACCCCGGGAGTATTTGATGGGACCGTGTAGAGGAATAATCACTCTGTGTCTGACCCCGGGAGGTGTGTTGGGACGGTGTGGACGGAGATTCACTCTGTGTCTGACCCCGGGAGTGTTTGATGGGGCCGTGTAGAGGAATAATCACTCTGTGTCTGACCACGGTAGTGTTTGATGGGACCGTGTAGAGGAATAATCACTCTGTGTCTGACCCCGGGAGAGTGTGATAGGACGGCGTGGAGGGAGATTCACTCTGTGTCTGACCCCGGGAGTATTTGATGGGACCTTGTAGAGGAATAATCACTGTGTGTCTGACCCACGGAGTGTTTGATGGTACAGTGTAGAGGAATAATCGCTCTGTGTCTGACCCCCGGGAGTGTTAGATGGGACCGTGTAGAGGAATAATCACCCTGTGTCTGACCCCGTGAGTGTGTGATGGGACGGTGTGGACGGAGATTCACTCGGTGTCTGACCCCGGGAGTGTTTGATGGGACCGTGTAGATCAATAATCACTCTGTGTCTGACCCCTGGAGTGTGTGATGGGACGGTGTGTAGGGAGATTCACTCTGTGTCTGACCCCGGGAGAGTATGATGGGGCCGTGTAGAGGAATAATCACTGTGTCTCGCCCCGGGAGTGTTTGATGGGACCGTGTAGAAGAACAATCACTCTGTGTCTGACCCCGGGAGAGTGTGATAGGATGGGGTGGAGGGAGATTCACTCTGTGTCTGACCCCGGGAGTGTTTGATGGGACCGTGTAGAGGAATAATCACTCTGTGTCTGACCCCGGGAGATTGTGATGGGACCTTGTTGAGGAATAACCCCTCTGTGTCTGACCCCGGGAGTGTTTGATTGGACCGTGAAGAGGAATAATCACTCTGTGTCTGATCCCGGGAGTGCATGATGGGACGGTGTGGATATAAATTCACTCTGTGTCTGACCCCGGGAGTGTGTGTTGGGACGGTGTGGACGGAGACTCACTCTGTGTCTGACCCCGGCAGTGTTTCATGGGACCGTGTAGAGGAATAATCACTCTGTGTCTGATCCCCGGAACGTTTGATGTTACCGTGTAGAGGAATAATCACTCTGTGTCTGACCCCGGGAGAGTTTGATGGGGCCGTGTAGAGGAAAAATCACTCTGTGTCTGACCACGGTAGTGTTTGATGGGACCGTGTAGAGGAATAATCACTCTGTGTCTGACCCCGGGAGAGTGTGTTGGACGGTGTGGAGTGAGATTCACTCTGTGTCTGACCCCGGCAGTGTTTCATGGGACCGTGTAGAGGAATAATCACTCTGTGTCTGATCCCCGGAACGTTTGATGGGACCGTGTAGAGGAATAATCACTCTGTGTCTGACCCCGGGAGAGTTTGATGGGGCCGTGTAGAGGAATAATCAATCTGTGTCTGACCACGGTAGTGTTTGATGGGACCGTGTAGAGGAATAATCACTCTGTGTCTGACCCCGGGAGAGTGTGATGGGACGGCGTGGAGGGAGATTCACTCTGTGTCTGACCCCGGGAGTGTTTGATGGGACCGTGTAGAGGAATAATCACTCTGTGTCTGACCCCGGGAGATTGTGATGGGACGGTGTGGAAGGAGAGTCACACTGTGTCTGACACCGGGAGTGTTTGATCGTACCGTGTAGAGGAATAATCACTCTGTGGCTGACCCCGCGAGTGTGTGATGGGACTTTGTTGAGGAATAACCCCTCTGTGTCTGACCCCGGGAGTGTTTGATTGGACCGTGAAGAGGAATAATCACTCTGTGTCTGACCCCGCGAGTGTGTGATGGGACCTTGTTGAGGAATAATCCCTCTGTGTCTGACCCCGGGAGTGTTTGATTGGACCGTGAAGAGGAATAATCACTCTGTGTCTGATCCCGGGAGTGTATGATGGGACGGTGTGGATCTAAATCACTCTGTGTCTGACCCCGGGAGAGTGTGTTGGACGGTGTGTAGTGAGATTCACTCTGTGTCTGACCCCTGGAGAGTGTGTTGGACGGTGTGGAGTGAGATTCAGTCTGTGTCTGACCCCGGGAGTGTGAGATGGGACGATTTGCCGGGAGATTCACTTTGTGTCTGACCTAGGGAGTGTGTGATGTGCGGTGTAGAGGAACATTCACTCTGTGTCTGACCCCGGGAGTGTGAGTTGGGACCGTGTAGAGCAATAATCACTCTGTGTCTGACCCCGGGAGTGTTTGATGGGACCGTGGAGAAGAATAATCACTCTGTGTCTGAACACGGAAGAGTGTGATGGGACGGTGTGGAGGGAGATTCACTCTGTGTCTGACCCCGGGAGTGTTTGAAGGGACCGTGTTGAGAATTAATCACTCTGTGTCTGACCCCGGGAGTGCGTGATGGGACGGTGTGGAGGGAGATTCACTCTGTGTCTGACCCCGGGAGTGTGTGATGGGCGGTGTAGAGGAATAATCACTCTGTGTCTGACCCCGTGAGTGTGTGATGGGACGGTGTGGACGGAGATTCACTCGGTGTCTGACCCCGGGAGTGTTTGATGGGACCGTGTAGATCAATAGTCACTCTGTGTCTGACCCCTGGAGTGTGTGTTGGGACGGTGTGGACGGAGATTCACTCTGTGTCTGACCCCGGGAGAGTGTGATAGGATGGGGTGGACGGAGATTCACTCTGTGTCTGACCCCGGGAGTGTTTGATGGGACCGTGTAGAGGAATAATCACTCTGTGTCTGACCCCGGGAGATTGTGATGGGACGGTGTGGAAGGAGAGTCACACTGTGTCTGACACCGGGAGTGTTTGATCGTACCGTGTAGAGGAATAATCACTCTGTGTCTGACCCCGCGAGTGTGTGATGGGACTTTGTTGAGGAATAACCCCTCTGTGTCTGACCCCGGGAGTGTTTGATTGGACCGTGAAGAGGAATAATCACTCTGTGTCTGACCCCGCGAGTGTGTGATGGGACCTTGTTGAGGAATAATCCCTCTGTGTCTGACCCCGGGAGTGTTTGATTGGACCGTGAAGAGGAATAATCACTCTGTGTCTGATCCCGGGAGTGTATGATGGGACGGTGTGGATCTAAATCACTCTGTGTCTGACCCCGGGAGAGTGTGTTGGACGGTGTGTAGTGAGATTCACTCTGTGTCTGACCCCTGGAGAGTGTGTTGGACGGTGTGGAGTGAGATTCAGTCTGTGTCTGACCCCGGGAGTGTGAGATGGGACGATTTGCCGGGAGATTCACTTTGTGTCTGACCTAGGGAGTGTGTGATGTGCGGTGTAGAGGAACATTCACTCTGTGTCTGACCCCGGGAGTGTGAGTTGGGACCGTGTAGAGCAATAATCACTCTGTGTCTGACCCCGGGAGTGTTTGATGGGACCGTGGAGAAGAATAATCACTCTGTGTCTGAACACGGAAGAGTGTGATGGGACGGTGTGGAGGGAGATTCACTCTGTGTCTGACCCCGGGAGTGTTTGAAGGGACCGTGTTGAGAATTAATCACTCTGTGTCTGACCCCGGGAGTGCGTGATGGGACGGTGTGGAGGGAGATTCACTCTGTGTCTGACCCCGGGAGTGTGTGATGGGCGGTGTAGAGGAATAATCACTCTGTGTCTGACCCCGGGAGTTTGTGACGGGACGGTGTGGAGTGAGATTCACTCTGTGTCTGACCCCGGGAGTGTATCATGGGACCGTGTAGAGGAATAATCACCCTGTGTCTGACCCCGTGAGTGTGTGATGGGACGGTGTGGACGGAGATTCACTCGGTGTCTGACCCCGGGAGTGTTTGATGGGACCGTGTAGATCAATAGTCACTCTGTGTCTGACCCCTGGAGTGTGTGTTGGGACGGTGTGGACGGAGATTCACTCTGTGTCTGACCCCGGGAGAGTGTGATAGGATGGGGTGGAGGGAGATTCACTCTGTGTCTGACCCCGGGAGTGTTTGATGGGACCGTGTAGAGGAATAATCACTCTGTGTCTGACCCCGGGAGATTGTGATGGGACGGTGTGGAAGGAGATTCACACTGTGTCTGTCACAGGGAGTGTTTGATAGTACCGTGTAGAGGAATCATCTCTCTGTGTCTGACCCCGCGAGTGTGTGATGGGACCTTGTTGAGGAATAATCCCTCTGTGTCTGACCCCGGGAGTGTTTGATTGGACCGTGAAGAGGAATAATCACTCTGTGTCTGATCCCGGGAGTGTATGATGGGACGGTGTGGATATAAATTCACTCTGTGTCTGACCCCGGGAGTGTGTGTTGGGACGGTGTGGACGGAGACTCACTCTGTGTCTGACCCAGGCAGTGTTTCATGGGACCGTGTTGAGGAATAATCACTCTGTGTCTGATCCCCGGAACGTTTGATGGGACCGTGTAGAGGAATAATCACTCTGTGTCTGACCCCGGGAGTGTTTGATTGGACCGTGAAGAGGAATAATCACTCTGTGTCTGATCCCGGGAGTGTATGATGGGACGGTGTGGATATAAATTCACTCTGTGTCTGACCCCGGGAGTGTGTGTTGGGACGGTGTGGACGGAGACTCACTCTGTGTCTGACCCCGGCAGTGTTTCATGGGACCGTGTAGAGGAATAATCAATCTGTGTCTGATCCCCGGAACGTTTGATAGGACCGTGTAGAGGAATAATCACTCTGTGTCTGACCCCGGGAGAGTTTGATGGGGCCGTGTAGAGGAATAATCAATCTGTGTCTGACCACGGTAGTGTTTGATGGGGCCGTGTAGAGGAGTAATCTCTCTGTGTCTGACCCCGGGAGAGTCTGATGGGACGGCGTGGAGGGAGATTCACTCTGTGTCTGACCCCGGGAGTATTTGATGGGACCTTGTAGAGGAATAATCACTGTGTGTCTGACCCACGGAGTGTTTGATGGTACAGTGTAGAGGAATAATCGCTCTGTGTCTGACCCCCGGGAGTGTTAGATGGGACCGTGTAGAGGAATAATCACCCTGTGTCTGACCCCGGGAGTGTGTGATGGGACGGAGTGGACGGAGGTTCACTCGGTGTCTGACCCCGGGAGTGTTTGATGGGACCGTGTAGATCAATAATCACTCTGTGTCTGACCCCTGGAGTGTGTGATGGGACGGTGTGTAGGGAGATTCACTCTGTGTCTGACCCCTGGAGAGTGTGTTGGACGGTGTGGAGTGAGATTCAGTCTGTGTCTGACCCCGGGAGTGAGAGATGGGACGATTTGCAGGGAGATTCACTTTGTGTCTGACCCAGGGAGTGTGTGATGTGCGGTGTAGAGGAACATTCACTCTGTGTCTGACCCCGGGAGTGTGAGATGGGACCGTGTAGAGCAATAATCACTCTGTGTCTGACCCAGGGAGTGTTTGATGGGACCCTGGAGAAGAATAATCACTCTGTGTCTGAACACGGAAGAGTGTGATGGGACGGTGTGGAGGGAGATTCACTCTGTGTCTGACCCCGGGAGTGTTTGAAGGGACCGTGTTGAGAATTAATCACTCTGTGTCTGACCCCGGGAGTGCGTGATGGGCCGGTGTGGAGGGAGATTCACTCTGTGTCTGACCCCGTGAGTGTGTGATGGGCGGTGTAGAGGAATAATCACTCTGTGTCTGACCCCGGGAGTTTGTGACGGGACGGTGTGGAGTGAGATTCACTCTGTGTCTGACCCCGGGAGTGTATCATGGGACCGTGTTGAGGAATAATCACTGTGTGTCTGACCCCGGGAGTGTGTGTTGGGACGGTGTGGACGGAGATTCACTCTGTGTCTGACCCCGGGAGTGTTTGATGGGACGGTGTGGAGTGAGATTCAGTCTGTGTCTGACCCAGGGAGTGTGTGATGGGACGATTTGCAGGGAGATTCACTCTGTCTCTGAACCAGGGAGTGTGTGATGAGCGGTGTAGAGGAACATTCACTGTGTCTGACCCCGGGAGTGTGAAATGGGACCGTGTAGAGCAATAATCACTCTGTGTCTGACCCCGGGAGTGTTTGCTGGGACCGTGGAGAAGAATAGTCACTCTGTGTCTGACCCAGGGAGTGTGTGATGGGACGGTGTGGATTGAGATTCACTCTGTGTCTGACCCCGGGAGTGTTTGATAGGACCTTGTAGTGGAATAATCACTCTGTGTCTTACTCCCGGAGTGTTTGATGGGACCGTGTAGAGGAATAATCACTCTGTGTCTGACCCCCGGGAGCTTTTGATGGGACCGTGTAGAGAAATAATCACTCTCTGTCTGACCCCGGGAGAGTATGATGGGGCCGTGTAGAGGAATAATCACTCTGTGTCTGAACCCGGGAGTGTTTGATGGGACGGTGTAGAGGAATAATCACTCTGTGTCTGACCACGGGAGTGTGTGTTGGGACGGTGTTGAAGGAGATTCACACTGTGTCTGACACCGGGAGTGTGTGATGGTACCGTGTAGAGGAATAATCACTCTGTGTCTGACCACGGGAGTGTGTGATGGGACGGTGTGAAGGGAGATTCACTCTTTGTCTTACCCCCGGAGTGTTTGATGGGACCGTGTAGAGGAATAATTACTCTGTGTCTGACCCCCGGGAGCGTTTGATGGGACCGGGTAGAGGAATAATCACTCTGTGTCTGACCCCGGGAGAGTCTGATGTGCGGTGTTGAGGAATAATCACTCTGTGTCTGATCCCGGGAGTGTATGATGGGACGGTGTGGATATAAATTCACTCTGTGTCTGACCCCGGGAGTGTGTGTTGGGACGGTGTGGACGGAGACTCACTCTGTGTCTGACCCCGGCAGTGTTTCATGGGACCGTGTAGAGGAATAATCACTCTGTGTCTGATCCCCGGAACGTTTGATGGGACCGTGTAGAGGAATAATCACTCTGTGTCTGACCCCGGGAGAGTTTGATGGGGCCGTGTAGAGGAATAATCTCTCTGTTTCTGACCACGGTAGTGTTTGATGGGACCGTGTAGAGGAATAATCACTCTGTGTCTGACCCCGGGAGAGTGTGTTGGACGGTGTGGAGTGAGATTCACTCTGTGTCTGACCCCGGCAGTGTTTCATGGGACCGTGTAGAGGAATAATCACTCTGTGTCTGATCCCCGGAACGTTTGATGGGACCGTGTAGAGGAATAATCACTCTGTGTCTGACCCCGGAGAGTTTGATGGGGCCGTGTAGAGGAATAATCACTCTGTGTCTTGACCACGGTAGTGTTTGATGGGACCGTGTAGAGGAATAATCACTCTGTGTCTGACCCCGGGAGAGTGTCTTGGACGGTGTGTAGGGAGATTCACTCTGTGTCTGACCCCTGGAGAGTGTGTTGGACGGTGTGGAGTGAGATTCAGTCTGTGTCTGACACCGGGAGTGTGAGATGGGACGATTTGCCGGGAGATTCACTTTGTGTCTGACCCCGCGAGTGTGTGATGGGACCTTGTTGAGGAATAATCCCTCTGTGTCTGACCCCGGGAGTGTATGATGGGACCATTTAGAGGAATAATCACCCTGTGTCTAACCCCGTGAGTGTGTGATGGGACGGTGTGGACGGAGATTCACTCGGTGTCTGACCCCGGGAGTGTTTGATGGGACGTGTAGATCAATAATCACTCTGTGTCTGACCCCTGGAGTGTGTGATTGGACGGTGTGTAGGGAGATTCACTCTGTGTCTGACCCCCGGGAGAGTATGATGGGGCCGTGTAGAGGAATAATAACTCTGTGTCTCGCCCCGGGAGTGTTTGATGGGACCGTGTAGAAGAATAATCACTCTGTGTCTGACCCCGGGAGAGTGTGATAGGATGGGGTGGAGGGAGATTCACTCTGTGTCTGACCCCGGGAGTGTTTGATTGGAACGTGTAGAGGAATAATCACTCTGTGTCTGACCCCGGGAGATTGTGATGGGACGGTGTGGAAGGAGATTCACACTGTGTCTGACACCGGGAGTGTTTGATAGTACCGTGTAGAGAAATAATCTCTCTGTGTCTGACCCCGCGAGTGTGTGATGGGACCTTGTTGAGGAATAACCCCTCTGTGACTGACCCCGGGAGTGTTTGATTGGACGTGAAGAGGAATAATCACTCTGTGTCTGATCCCGGGAGTGTATGATGGGACGGTGTGGATATAAATTCACTCTGTGTCTGACACCGGGAGTGTGTGTTGGGACGGTGTGGACGGAGACTCACTCTGTTTCTGACCCCGGCAGTGTTTCATGGGACCGTGTAGAGGAATAATCACTCTGTGTCTGATCCCGGAACGTTTGATGGGACCGTGTAGAGGAATAATCACTCTGTGTCTGACCCCGGGATAGTTTGATGGGGCCGTGTAGAGGAATAATCACTCTGTGTCTGACCACGGTAGTGTTTGATGGGACCGTGTAGAGGAATAATCACTCTGTGTCTGACCCCGGGAGAGTGTGATGGGACGGCGTGGAGGGAGATTCACTCTGTGTCTGACCCCGGAGTATTTGATGGGACCTTGTAGAGGAATAATCACTGTGTGTCTGACCCACGGAGTGTTTGATGGTACAGTGCAGAGGAATAATCGCTCTGTGTCTGACCCCCGGGAGTGTTAGATGGGACCGTGTAGAGGAATAATCACCCTGTGTCTGACCCCGGGAGTGTGTGATGGGACGGTGTGGACGGAGGTTCACTCGGTGTCTGACCCCGGGAGTGTTTGATGGGACCGTGTAGATTCTAATAATCACTCTGTGTCTGACCCCTGGAGTGTGTGATGGGACGGTGTGTAGGGAGATTCACTCTGTGTCTGACCCCTGGAGAGTGTGTTGGACGGTGTGGAGTGAGATTCAGTCTGTGTCTGACCCCGGGAGTGAGAGATGGGACGATTTGCAGGGAGATTCACTTGTGTCTGACCAGGGAGTGTGTGATGTGCGGTGTAGAGGAACATTCACTCTGTGTCTGACCCCGGGAGTGTGAGATGGGACCGTGTAGAGCAATAATCACTCTGTGTCTGACCCAGGGAGTGTTTGATGGGACCCTGGAGAAGAATAATCACTCTGTGTCTGAACACGGAAGAGTGTGATGGGACGGTGTGGAGGGAGATTCACTCTGTGTCTGACCCCGGGAGTGTTTGAAGGGACCGTGTTGAGAATTAATCACTCTGTGTCTGACCCCGGAGTGCGTGATGGGCCGGTGTGGAGGGAGATTCACTCTGTGTCTGACCCCGTGAGTGTGTGATGGGCGGTGTAGAGGAATAATCACTCTGTGTCTGACCCCGGGAGTTTGTGACGGGACGGTGTGGAGTGAGATTCACTCTGTGTCTGACCCCGGGAGTGTATCATGGGACCGTGTTGAGGAATAATCACTGTGTGTCTGACCCCGGGAGTGTGTGTTGGGACGGTGTGGACGGAGATTCACTCTGTGTCTGACCCCGGGAGTGTTTGATGGGACGGTGTGGAGTGAGATTCAGTCTGTGTCTGACCCAGGGAGTGTGTGATGGGACGATTTGCAGGGAGATTCACTCTGTCTCTGAACCAGGGAGTGTGTGATGAGCGGTGTAGAGGAACATTCACTGTGTCTGACCCCGGGAGTGTGAAATGGGGACCGTGTAGAGCAATAATCACTCTGTGTCTGACCCCGGGAGTGTTTGCTGGGACCGTGGAGAAGAATAGTCACTCTGTGTCTGACCCAGGGAGTGTGTGATGGGACGGTGTGGATTGAGATTCACTCTGTGTCTGACCCGGGAGTGTTTGATAGGACCTTGTAGTGGAATAATCACTCTGTGTCTTACTCCCGGAGTGTTTGATGGGACCGTGTAGAGGAATAATCACTCTGTGTCTGACCCCCGGGAGCTTTTGATGGGACCGTGTAGAGAAATAATCACTCTCTGTCTGACCCCGGGAGAGTATGATGGGGCCGTGTAGAGGAATAATCACTCTGTGTCTGAACCCGGGAGTGTTTGATGGGACGGTGTAGAGGAATAATCACTCTGTGTCTGACCACGGGAGTGTGTGTTGGGACGGTGTTGAAGGAGATTCACACTGTGTCTGACACCGGGAGTGTGTGATGGTACCGTGTAGAGGAATAATCACTCTGTGTCTGACCACGGGAGTGTGTGATGGGACGGTGTGAAGGGAGATTCACTCTTTGTCTTACCCCCGGAGTGTTTGATGGGACCGTGTAGAGGAATAATTACTCTGTGTCTGACCCCCGGGAGCGTTTGATGGGACCGGGTAGAGGAATAATCACTCTGTGTCTGACCCCGGGAGAGTCTGATGTGCGGTGTTGAGGAATAATCACTCTGTGTCTGATCCCGGGAGTGTATGATGGGACGGTGTGGATATAAATTCACTCTGTGTCTGACCCCGGAGTGTGTGTTGGGACGGTGTGGACGGAGACTCACTCTGTGTCTGACCCCGGCAGTGTTTCATGGGACCGTGTAGAGGAATAATCACTCTGTGTCTGATCCCGGAACGTTTGATGGGACCGTGTAGAGGAATAATCACTCTGTGTCTGACCCCGGGAGAGTTTGATGGGGCCGTGTAGAGGAATAATCTCTCTGTTTCTGACCACGGTAGTGTTTGATGGGACCGTGTAGAGGAATAATCACTCTGTGTCTGACCCCGGGAGAGTGTGTTGGACGGTGTGGAGTGAGATTCACTCTGTGTCTGACCCCGGCAGTGTTTCATGGGACCGTGTAGAGGAATAATCACTCTGTGTCTGATCCCCGGAACGTTTGATGGGACCGTGTAGAGGAATAATCACTCTGTGTCTGACCCCGGGAGAGTTTGATGGGGCCGTGTAGAGGAATAATCACTCTGTGTCTGACCACGGTAGTGTTTGATGGACCGTGTAGAGGAATAATCACTCTGTGTCTGACCCCGGGAGAGTGTCTTGGACGGTGTGTAGGGAGATTCACTCTGTGTCTGACCCCTGGAGAGTGTGTTGGACGGTGTGGAGTGAGATTCAGTCTGTGTCTGACACCGGGAGTGTGAGATGGGACGATTTGCCGGGAGATTCACTTTGTGTCTGACCCCGCGAGTGTGTGATGGGACCTTGTTGAGGAATAATCCCTCTGTGTCTGACCCCGGGAGTGTATGATGGGACCATTTAGAGGAATAATCACCCTGTGTCTAACCCCGTGAGTGTGTGATGGGACGGTGTGGACGGAGATTCACTCGGTGTCTGACCCCGGGAGTGTTTGATGGGACCGTGTAGATCAATAATCACTCTGTGTCTGACCCCTGGAGTGTGTGATTGGACGGTGTGTAGGGAGATTCACTCTGTGTCTGACCCCGGGAGAGTATGATGGGGCCGTGTAGAGGAATAATAACTCTGTGTCTCGCCCCGGGAGTGTTTGATGGGACCGTGTAGAAGAATAATCACTCTGTGTCTGACCCCGGGAGAGTGTGATAGGATGGGGTGGAGGGAGATTCACTCTGTGTCTGACCCCGGGAGTGTTTGATTGGAACGTGTAGAGGAATAATCACTCTGTGTCTGACCCCGGGAGATTGTGATGGGACGGTGTGGAAGGAGATTCACACTGTGTCTGACACCGGGAGTGTTTGATAGTACCGTGTAGAGAAATAATCTCTCTGTGTCTGACCCCGCGAGTGTGTGATGGGACCTTGTTGAGGAATAACCCCTCTGTGACTGACCCCGGGAGTGTTTGATTGGACCGTGAAGAGGAATAATCACTCTGTGTCTGATCCCGGGAGTGTATGATGGGACGGTGTGGATATAAATTCACTCTGTGTCTGACACGGGAGTGTGTGTTGGGACGGTGTGGACGGAGACTCACTCTGTTTCTGACCCCGGCAGTGTTTCATGGGACCGTGTAGAGGAATAATCACTCTGTGTCTGATCCCCGGAACGTTTGATGGGACCGTGTAGAGGAATAATCACTCTGTGTCTGACCCCGGGATAGTTTGATGGGGCCGTGTAGAGGAATAATCACTCTGTGTCTGACCACGGTAGTGTTTGATGGGACCGTGTAGAGGAATAATCACTCTGTGTCTGACCCCGGGAGAGTGTGATGGGACGGCGTGGAGGGAGATTCACTCTGTGTCTGACCCCGGGAGTATTTGATGGGACCTTGTAGAGGAATAATCACTGTGTGTCTGACCCACGGAGTGTTTGATGGTACAGTGCAGAGGAATAATCGCTCTGTGTCTGACCCCCGGGAGTGTTAGATGGGACCGTGTAGAGGAATAATCACCCTGTGTCTGACCCCGGGAGTGTGTGATGGGACGGTGTGGACGGAGGTTCACTCGGTGTCTGACCCCGGGAGTGTTTGATGGGACCGTGTAGATCAATAATCACTCTGTGTCTGACCCCTGGAGTGTGTGATGGGACGGTGTGTAGGGAGATTCACTCTGTGTCTGACCCCTGGAGAGTGTGTTGGACGGTGTGGAGTGAGATTCAGTCTGTGTCTGACCCCGGGAGTGAGAGATGGGACGATTTGCAGGGAGATTCACTTTGTGTCTGACCCAGGGAGTGCGTGATGTGCGGTGTAGAGGAACATTCACTCTGTGTCTGACCCCGGGAGTGTGAGATGGGACCGTGTAGAGCAATAATCACTCTGTGTCTGACCCAGGGAGTGTTTGATGGGACCGTGGAGAAGAATAATCACTCTGTGTCTGAACACGGAAGAGTGTGATGGGACGGTGTGGAGGGAGATTCACTCTGTGTCTGACCCCGGGAGTGTTTGAAGGGACCGTGTTGAGAATTAATCACTCTGTGTCTGACCCCGGGAGTGCGTGATGGGCCGGTGTGGAGGGAGATTCACTCTGTGTCTGACCCCGGGAGTGTGTGATGGGCGGTGTAGAGGAATAATCACTCTGTGTCTGACCCCGGGAGTTTGTGACGGGACGGTGTGGAGTGAGATTCACTCTGTGTCTGACCCCGGGAGTGTATCATGGGACCGTGTTGAGGAATAATCACTGTGTGTCTGACCCCGGGAGTGTGTGTTGGGACGGTGTGGACGGAGATTCACTCTGTGTCTGACCCCGGGAGTGTTTGATGGGACGGTGTGGAGTGAGATTCAGTCTGTGTCTGACCCAGGGAGTGTGTGATGGGACGATTTGCAGGGAGATTCACTCTGTCTCTGAACCAGGGAGTGTGTGATGAGCGGTGTAGAGGAACATTCACTGTGTCTGACCCCGGGAGTGTGAAATGGGACCGTGTAGAGCAATAATCACTCTGTGTCTGACCCCGGGAGTGTTTGCTGGGACCGTGGAGAAGAATAATCACTCTGTGTCTGACCCAGGGAGTGTGTGATGGGACGGTGTGGATTGAGATTCACTCTGTGTCTGACCCCGGGAGTGTTTGATAGGACCTTGTAGTGGAATAATCACTCTGTGTCTTACTCCCGGAGTGTTTGATGGGACCGTGTAGAGGAATAATCACTCTGTGTCTGACCCCCGGGAGCTTTTGATGGGACCGTGTAGAGAAATAATCACTCTCTGTCTGACCCCGGGAGAGTATGATGGGGCCGTGTAGAGGAATAATCACTCTCTGTCTGAACCCGGGAGTGTTTGATGGGACGGTGTAGAGGAATAATCACTCTGTGTCTGACCACGGGAGTGTGTGTTGGGACGGTGTTGAAGAAGATTCACACTGTGTCTGACACCGGGAGTGTGTGATGGTACCGTGTAGAGGAATAATCACTCTGTGTCTGACCACGGGAGTGTGTGATGGGACGGTGTGAAGGGAGATTCACTCTTTGTCTTACCCCCGGAGTGTTTGATGGGACCGTGTAGAGGAATAATCACTCTGTGTCTGATCCCCGGGAGCGTTTGATGGGACCGGGTAGAGGAATAATCACTCTGTGTCTGACCCCGGGAGAGTCTGATGTGCGGTGTTGAGGAATAATCACTCTGTGGCTGACGCCGGGAGTGTTTGCTGGTACCGTGTAGAGGAATAATCTCTCTGTGTCTGACCCCGGGAGTGTGTAATGGGACGGTGTGGAGGGAGATTCACTCTGTGTCTGACCCCGGGAGTGTTTGATCGGAACATGTAGAGGAATAATCTCTCTGTGTCTGACCCCGTGAGTGTTTGATGGTACCGTGTAGAGGAATAATCTCTCATTGTCTGACACAGGGAGTGTGTGATGGGATGGTGTGGATTGAGATTCACTCTGTGTCTGACCAAGGGAGTGTTTGATGGGACCGTGTAGAGGAATAATCTCTCTGTGTCTGACCCCGGGAGTATGTGATGGGACGGTGTGGATTGAGATTCACTCTGTGTCTGACCCCGGGAGTGTTTGATAGGACCTTGTAGTGGAATAATCACTCTGTGTCTTACTCCCGGAGTGTTTGATGGGACCGTGTAGAGGAATAATCACTCTGTGTCTGACCTCCGGGAGCGTTTGATGGGACCGTGTAGAGAAATAATCACTCTGTGTCTGACCCCGGGAGAGTTGATGGGGCCGTGTAGAGGAATAATCACTCTGTGTCTGACCCCGGGAGATTGTGATGGGACGGTGTGGAAGGAGATTCACTCTGTGTCTGACCCCGGGAGTATTTGATGGGACCTTGTAGAGGAATAATCACTGTGTGTCTGACCCACGGAGTGTTTGATGGTACAGTGTAGAGGAATAATCGCTCTGTGTCTGACCCCCGGGAGTGTTAGATGGGACCGTGTAGAGGAATAATCACCCTGTGTCTGACCCCGGGAGTGTGTGATGGGACGGTGTGGACGGAGATTCACTCGGTGTCTGACCCCGGGAGTGTTTGATGGGACCGTGTAGATCAATAATCACTCTGTGTCTGACCCCTGGAGTGTGTGATGGGACGGTGTGTAGGGAGATTCACTCTGTGTCTGACCCCTGGAGAGTGTGTTGGACGGTGTGGAGTGAGATTCAGTCTGTGTCTGACCCCGGGAGTGTGAGATGGGACGATTTGCAGGGAGATTCACTTTGTGTCTGACCAAGGGAGTGTGTGATGTGCGGTATAGAGGAACATTCACTCTGTGTCTGACCCCGGGAGTGTGAGATGGGACCGTGTAGAGCAATAATCACTCTGTGTCTGACCCCGGGAGTGTTTGATGGGACCGTGGAGAAGAATAATCACTCTGTGTCTGAACACGGAAGAGTGTGATGGGACGGTGTGGAGGGAGATTCACTCTGTGTCTGACCCCGGGAGTGTTTGAAGGGACCGTGTTGAGAATTAATCACTCTGTGTCTGACCCCGGGAGTGTGTGATGGGCGGAGTAGAGGAATAATCACTGTGTGTCTGACCACGGGAGTGTGTGATGGGACGGTGTGAAGGGAGATTCACTCTTTGTCTTACCCCCGGAGTGTTTGATGGGACCGTGTAGAGGAATAATCACTCTGTGTCTGATCCCCGGGAGCGTTTGATGGGACCGGGTAGAGGAATAATCACTCTGTGTCTGACCCCGGGAGAGTCTGATGTGCGGTGTTGAGGAATAATCACTCTGTGGCTGACGCCGGGAGTGTTTGCTGGTACCGTGTAGAGGAATAATCTCTCTGTGTCTGACCCCGGGAGTGTGTAATGGGACGGTGTGGAGGGAGATTCACTCTGTGTCTGACCCCGGGAGTGTTTGATCGGAACATGTAGAGGAATAATCTCTCTGTGTCTGACCCCGTGAGTGTTTGATGGTACCGTGTAGAGGAATAATCTCTCATTGTCTGACACAGGGAGTGTGTGATGGGATGGTGTGGATTGAGATTCACTCTGTGTCTGACCAAGGGAGTGTTTGATGGGACCGTGTAGAGGAATAATCTCTCTGTGTCTGACCCCGGGAGTATGTGATGGGACGGTGTGGATTGAGATTCACTCTGTGTCTGACCCCGGGAGTGTTTGATAGGACCTTGTAGTGGAATAATCACTCTGTGTCTTACTCCCGGAGTGTTTGATGGGACCGTGTAGAGGAATAATCACTCTGTGTCTGACCTCCGGGAGCGTTTGATGGGACCGTGTAGAGAAATAATCACTCTGTGTCTGACCCCGGGAGAGTTGATGGGGCCGTGTAGAGGAATAATCACTCTGTGTCTCGCCCCGGGAGTGTTTGATGGGACCGTGTAGAAGAATAATCACTCTGTGTCTGACCCCGGGAGACTGTGATAGGATGGGGTGGAGGGAGATTCACTCTGTGTCTGACCCCGGGAGTGTTTGATGGGACCGTGTAGAGGAATAATCACTCTGTGTCTGACCACGGGAGTGTTTGACGGGACCGTGTAGAGGAATAATCACTCTGTGTCTGACCCCGGGAGATTGTGATGGGACCGTGTGGAAGGAGATTCACACTGTGTCTGACACCGGGAGTGTTTGATCGTACCGTGTAGAGGAATAATCACTCTGTGTCTGACCCCGCGAGTGTGTGATGGGACTTTGTTGAGGAATAACCCCTCTGTGTCTGACCCCGGGAGTGTTTGATTGGACCGTGAAGAGGAATAATCACTCTGTGTCTGATCCCGGGAGTGTGTGTTGGGACGGTGTGGACGGAGACTCACTCTGTGTCTGACCCCGGCAGTGTTTCATGGGACCGTGTAGAGGAATAATCACTCTGTGTCTGATCCCCGGAACGTTTGATGGGACCGTGTAGAGGTATAATCACTCTGTGTCTGACCCCGGGAGAGTTTGATGGGGCCGTGTAGAGGAATAATCACTCTGTGTCTGACCACGGTAGTGTTTGATGGCACCGTGTAGAGGAATAATCACTCTGTGTCTCGCCCCGGGAGTGTTTGATGGGACCGTGTAGAAGAATAATCACTCTGTGTCTGACCCCGGGAGACTGTGATAGGATGGGGTGGAGGGAGATTCACTCTGTGACTGACCCCGGGAGTGTTTGATGGGACCGTGTAGAGGAATAATCACTCTGTGTCTGACCCCGGGAGATTGTGATGGGACGGTGTGGAAGGAGATTCACTCTGTGTCTGACCCCGGGAGTATTTGATGGGACCTTGTAGAGGAATAATCACTGTGTGTCTGACCCACGGAGTGTTTGATGGTACAGTGTAGAGGAATAATCGCTCTGTGTCTGACCCCCGGGAGTGTTAGATGGGACCGTGTAGAGGAATAATCACCCTGTGTCTGACCCCGGGAGTGTGTGATGGGACGGTGTGGACGGAGATTCACTCGGTGTCTGACCCCGGGAGTGTTTGATGGGACCGTGTAGATCAATAATCACTCTGTGTCTGACCCCTGGAGTGTGTGATGGGACGGTGTGTAGGGAGATTCACTCTGTGTCTGACCCCTGGAGAGTGTGTTGGACGGTGTGGAGTGAGATTCAGTCTGTGTCTGACCCCGGGAGTGTGAGATGGGACGATTTGCAGGGAGATTCACTTTGTGTCTGACCAAGGGAGTGTGTGATGTGCGGTATAGAGGAACATTCACTCTGTGTCTGACCCCGGGAGTGTGAGATGGGACCGTGTAGAGCAATAATCACTCTGTGTCTGACCCCGGGAGTGTTTGATGGGACCGTGGAGAAGAATAATCACTCTGTGTCTGAACACGGAAGAGTGTGATGGGACGGTGTGGAGGGAGATTCACTCTGTGTCTGACCCCGGGAGTGTTTGAAGGGACCGTGTTGAGAATTAATCACTCTGTGTCTGACCCCGGGAGTGTGTGATGGGCGGAGTAGAGGAATAATCACTGTGTGTCTGACCACGGGAGTGTTTGATGGTACAGTGTAGAGGAATAATCGCTCTGTTTCTGACCCCCGGGAGTGTTAGATGGGACCGTGTAGAGGAATAATCACCCTGTGTCTGACCCCGTGAGTGTGTGATGGGACGGTGTGGACGGAGATTCACTCGGTGTCTGACCCCGGGAGTGTTTGATGGGACCGTGTAGATCAATAGTCACTCTGTGTCTGACCCCTGGAGTGTGTGTTGGGACGGTGTGGACGGAGATTCACTCTGTGTCTGACCCCGGGAGAGTGTGATAGGATGGGGTGGAGGGAGATTCACTCTGTGTCTGACCCCGGGAGTGTTTGATGGGACCGTGTAGAGGAATAATCACTCTGTGTCTGACCCCGGGAGATTGTGATGGGACGGTGTGGAAGGAGATTCACACTGTGTCTGTCACAGGGAGTGTTTGATAGTACCGTGTAGAGGAATAATCTCTCTGTGTCTGACCCCGCGAGTGTGTGATGGGACCTTGTTGAGGAATAATCCCTCTGTGTCTGACCCTGGGAGTGTTTGATTGGACCGTGAAGAGGAATAATCACTCTGTGTCTGATCCCGGGAGTGTATGATGGGACGGTGTGGATATAAATTCACTCTGTGTCTGACCCCGGGAGTGTGTGTTGGGACGGTGTGGACGGAGACTCACTCTGTGTCTGACCCCGGCAGTGTTTCATGGGACCGTGTAGAGGAATAATCACTCTGTGTCTGATCCCCGGAACGTTTGATGGGACCGTGTAGAGGAATAATCACTCTGTGTCTGACCCCGGGAGAGTTTGATGGGGCCGTGTAGAGGAATAATCACTCTGTGTCTGACCACGGTAGTGTTTGATGGGACCGTGTAGAGGAATAATCACACTGTGTCTGACCCCGGGAGAGTGTGATGGGACGGCGTGGAGGGAGATTCACTCTGTGTCTGACCCCGGGAGTGTTTGATGGGACCGTGTAGAGGAATAATCACTCTGTGTCTGACCCCGGGAGATTGTGATGGGACGGTGTGGAAGGAGATTCACACTGTGTCTGACACCGGGAGTGTTTGATCGTACCGTGTAGAGGAATAATCACTCTGTGTCTGACCCCGCGAGTGTGTGATGGGACTTTGTTGAGGAATAACCCCTCTGTGTCTGACCCCGGGAGTGTTTGATTGGACCGTGAAGAGGAATAATCACTCTGTGTCTGATCCCGGGAGTGTGTGTTGGGACGGTGTGGACGGAGACTCACTCTGTGTCTGACCCCGGCAGTGTTTCATGGGACCGTGTAGAGGAATAATCCCTCTGTGTCTGATCCCCGGAACGTTTGATGGGACCGTGTAGAGGTATAATCACTCTGTGTCTGACCCCGGGAGAGTTTGATGGGGCCGTGTAGAGGAATAATCACTCTGTGTCTGACCACGGTAGTGTTTGATGGGACCGTGTAGAGGAATAATCTCTCTGTGTCTGACCCCGGGAGAGTGTGATGGGACGGCGTGGAGGGAGATTCACTCTGTGTCTGACCCCGGGAGTATTTGATGGGACCTTGTAGAGGAATAATCACTGTGTGTCTGACCCACGGAGTGTTTGATGGTACAGTGTAGAGGAATAATCGCTCTGTGTCTGACCCCCGGGAGTGTTAGATGGGACCGTGTAGAGGAATAATCACCCTGTGTCTGACCCCGGGAGTGTGTGATGGGACGGTGTGGACGGAGATTCACTCGGTGTCTGACCCCGGGAGTGTTTGATGGGACCGTGTAGATCAATAATCACTCTGTGTCTGACCCCTGGAGTGTGTGATGGGACGGTGTGTAGGGAGATTCACTCTGTGTCTGACCCCTGGAGAGTGTGTTGGACGGTGTGGAGTGAGATTCAGTCTGTGTCTGACCCCGGGAGTGTGAGATGGGACGATTTGCAGGGAGATTCACTTTGTGTCTGACCCAGGGAGTGTGTGATGTGCGGTATAGAGGAACATTCACTCTGTGTCTGACCCCGGGAGTGTGAGATGGGACCGTGTAGAGCAATAATCACTCTGTGTCTGACCCCGGGAGTGTTTGATGGGACCGTGGAGAAGAATAATCACTCTGTGTCTGAACACGGAAGAGTGTGATGGGACGGTGTGGAGGGAGATTCACTCTGTGTCTGACCCCGGGAGTGTTTGAAGGGACCGTGTTGAGAATTAATCACTCTGTGTCTGACCCCGGGAGTGCGTGATGGGACGGTGTGGAGGGAGATTCACTCTGTGTCTGACCCCGGGAGTGTGTGATGGGCGGTGTAGAGGAATAATCACTGTGTGTCTGACCACGGGAGTGTTTGATGGTACAGTGTAGAGGAATAATCGCTCTGTTTCTGACCCCCGGGAGTGTTAGATGGGACCGTGTAGAGGAATAATCACCCTGTGTCTGACCCCGTGAGTGTGTGATGGGACGGTGTGGACGGAGATTCACTCGGTGTCTGACCCCGGGAGTGTTTGATGGGACCGTGTAGATCAATAGTCACTCTGTGTCTGACCCCTGGAGTGTGTGTTGGGACGGTGTGGACGGAGATTCACTCTGTGTCTGACCCCGGGAGAGTGTGATAGGATGGGGTGGAGGGAGATTCACTCTGTGTCTGACCCCGGGAGTGTTTGATGGGACCGTGTAGAGGAATAATCACTCTGTGTCTGACCCCGGGAGATTGTGATGGGACGGTGTGGAAGGAGATTCACACTGTGTCTGTCACAGGGAGTGTTTGATAGTACCGTGTAGAGGAATAATCTCTCTGTGTCTGACCCCGCGAGTGTGTGATGGGACCTTGTTGAGGAATAATCCCTCTGTGTCTGACCCCGGGAGTATTTGATGGGACCTTGTAGAGGAATAATCACTGTGTGTCTGACCCACGGAGTGTTTGATGGTACAGTGTAGAGGAATAATCGCTCTGTTTCTGACCCCCGGGAGTGTTAGATGGGACCGTGTAGAGGAATAATCACCCTGTGTCTGACCCCGTGAGTGTGTGATGGGACGGTGTGGACGGAGATTCACTCGGTGTCTGACCCCGGGAGTGTTTGATGGGACCGTGTAGATCAATAATCACTCTGTGTCTGACCCCTGGAGTGTGTGATGGGACGGTGTGTAGGGAGATTCACTCTGTGTCTGACCCCGGGAGAGTATGATGGGGCCGTGTAGAGGAATAATCACTCTGTGTCTCGCCCCGGGAGTGTTTGATGGGACCGTCTAGAAGAATAATCACTCTGTGTCTGACCCCGGGAGAGTGTGATAGGATGGGGTGGAGGGAGATTCACTCTGTGTCTGACCCCGGGAGTGTTTGATGGGACCGTGTAGAGGAATAATCACTCTGTGTCTGACCCCGGGAGATTGTGATGGGACGGTGTGGAAGGAGATTCACAATGTGTCTGACACCGGGAGTGTTTGATAGTACCGTGTAGAGGAATAATCTCTCTGTGTCTGACCCCGCGAGTGTGTGATGGGACCTTGTTGAGGAATAACCCCTCTGTGTCTGACCCCGGGAGTGTTTGATTGGACCGTGAAGAGGAATAATCACTCTGTGTCTGATCCCGGGAGTGTAAGATGGGACGGTGTGGATATAAATTCACTCTGTGTCTGACCCCGGGAGTGTGTGTTGGGACGGTGTGGACGGAGACTCACTCTGTGTCTGACCCCGGCAGTGTTTCATGGGACCGTGTAGAGGAATAATCACTCTGTGTCTGATCCCCGGAACGTTTGATGGGACCGTGTAGAGGAATAATCACTCTGTGTCTGACCCCGGGAGAGTTTGATGGGGCCGTGTAGAGGAATAATCACTCTGTGTCTGACCACGGTAGTGTTTGATGGGACCGTGTAGAGGAATAATCACTCTGTGTCTGACCCCGGGAGAGTGTGATGGGACGGCGTGGAGGGAGATTCACTCTGTGTCTGACCCCGGGAGTATTTGATGGGACCTTGTAGAGGAATAATCACTGTGTGTCTGACCCACGGAGTGTTTGATGGTACAGTGTAGAGGAATAATCGCTCTGTGTCTGACCCCCGGGAGTGTTAGATGGGACCGTGTAGAGGAATAATCACCCTGTGTCTGACCCCGGGAGTGTGTGATGGGACGGTGTGGACGGAGGTTCACTCGGTGTCTGACCCCGGGAATGTTTGATGGGACCGTGTAGATCAATAATCACTCTGTGTCTGACCCCTGGAGTGTGTGATGGGACGGTGTGTAGGGAGATTCACTCTGTGTCTGTCCCCTGGAGAGTGTGTTGGACGGTGTGGAGTGAGATTCAGTCTGTGTCTGACCCCGGGAGTGTGAGATGGGACGATTTGCAGGGAGATTCACTTCGTGTCTGACCCAGTGAGTGTGTGATGTGCGGTGTAGAGGAACATTCACTCTGTGTCTGACCCCGGGAGTGTGAGATGGGACCGTGTAGAGCAACAATCACTCTGTGTCTGACCCCGGGAGTGTTTGATGGGACCGTGGAGAAGAATAATCACTCTGTGTCTGAACACGGAAGAGTGTGATGGGACGGTGTGGAGGGAGATTCACTCTGTGTCTGACCCCGGGAGTGTTTGAAGGGACCGTGTTGAGAATTAATCACTCTGTGTCTGACCCCGGGAGTGCGTGATGGGACGGTGTGGAGGGAGATTCACTCTGTGACTGACCCCGGGAGTGTGTGATGGGCGGTGTAGAGGAATAATCACTCTGTGTCTGACCCCGGGAGTTTGTGACGGGACGGTGTGGAGTGAGATTCACTCTGTGTCTGACCCCGGGAGTGTATCATGGGACCGTGTTGAGGAATAATCACTGTGTGTCTGACCCCGGGACTGTGTGTTGGGACGGTGTGGACGGAGATTCACACTGTGTCTGACCCCGGGAGTGTTTGATGGGACGGTGTGGAGTGAGATTCAGTCTGTGTCTGTCCCCGGGACTGTGTGATGGGACGATTTGCAGGGAGATTCACTCTGTCTCTGACACAGGGAGTGTGTGATGAGCGGTGTAGAGGAACATTCACTCTGTGTCTGACCCCGGGAGTGTGAGATGGGACGTGTAGAGCAATAATCACTCTGTGTCTGACCCCGGGAGTGTTTGCTGGGACCGTGGAGAAGAATAATCACTCTGTGTCTGACCCCGGGAGTGCGTGATGGGACGGTGTGGAGGGAGATTTACTCTGTGTCTGACCCCGGGAGTGTTTGATGGGACCGTGTAGAGGAATAATCACTCTGTGTCTGACCCCGGGAGTGTGTGATGGGACGGTGTGGATTGAGATTCACTCTGTGTCTGACCCCGGGAGTGTTTGATAGGACCTTGTAGTGGAATAATCACTCTGTGTCTTACTCCCGGAGTGTTTGATGGGACCGTGTAGAGGAATAATCACTCTGTGTCTGACCCCCGGGAGCTTTTGATGGGACCGTGTAGAGAAATAATCACTCTCTGTCTGACCCCGGGAGTGTTTGATGGGACGGTGTAGAGGAATAATCACTCTGTGTCTGATCCCGGGAGTGTAAGATGGGACGGTGTGGATATAAATTCACTCTGTGTCTGACCCCGGGAGTGTGTGTTGGGACGGTGTGGACGGAGACTCACTCTGTGTCTGACCCCGGCAGTGTTTCATGGGACCGTGTAGAGGAATAATCACTCTGTGTCTGATCCCCGGAACGTTTGATGGGACCGTGTAGAGGAATAATCACTCTGTGTCTGACCCCGGGAGAGTTTGATGGGGCCGTGTAGAGGAATAATCACTCTGTGTCTGACCACGGTAGTGTTTGATGGGACCGTGTAGAGGAATAATCACTCTGTGTCTGACCCCGGGAGAGTGTGATGGGACGGCGTGGAGGGAGATTCACTCTGTGTCTGACCCCGGGAGTATTTGATGGGACCTTGTAGAGGAATAATCACTGTGTGTCTGACCCACGGAGTGTTTGATGGTACAGTGTAGAGGAATAATCGCTCTGTGTCTGACCCCCGGGAGTGTTAGATGGGACCGTGTAGAGTAATAATCACCCTGTGTCTGACCCCGGGAGTGTGTGATGGGACGGTGTGGACGGAGGTTCACTCGGTGTCTGACCCCGGGAGTGTTTGATGGGACCGTGTAGATCAATAATCACTCTGTGTCTGACCCCTGGAGTGTGTGATGGGACGGTGTGTAGGGAGATTCACTCTGTGTCTGTCCCCTGCAGAGTGTGTTGGACGGTGTGGAGTGAGATTCAGTCTGTGTCTGACCCCGGGAGTGTGAGATGGGACGATTTGCAGGGAGATTCACTTTGTGTCTGACCCAGTGAGTGTGTGATGTGCGGTGTAGAGGAACATTCACTCTGTGTCTGACCCCGGGAGTGTGAGATGGGACCGTGTAGAGCAATAATCACTCTGTGTCTGACCCCGGGAGTGTTTGATGGGACCGTGGAGAAGAATAATCACTCTGTGTCTGAACACGGAAGAGTGTGATGGGACGGTGTGGAGGGAGATTCACTCTGTGTCTGACCCCGGGAGTGTTTGAAGGGACCGTGTTGAGAATTAATCACTCTGTGTCTGACCCCGGGAGTGCGTGATGGGACGGTGTGGAGGGAGATTCACTCTGTGACTGACCCCGGGAGTGTGTGATGGGCGGTGTAGAGGAATAATCACTCTGTGTCTGACCCCGGGAGTTTGTGACGGGACGGTGTGGAGTGAGATTCACTCTGTGTCTGACCCCGGGAGTGTATCATGGGACCGTGTTGAGGAATAATCACTGTGTGTCTGACCCCGGGAGTGTGTGTTGGGACGGTGTGGACGGAGATTCACTCTGTGTCTGACCCCGGGAGTGTTTGATGGGACGGTGTGGAGTGAGATTCAGTCTGTGTCTGACCCCGGGAGTGTGTGATGGGACGATTTGCAGGGAGATTCACTCTGTCTCTGACCCAGGGAGTGTGTGATGAGCGGTGTAGAGGAACATTCACTCTGTGTCTGACCCCGGGAGTGTGAGATGGGACCGTGTAGAGCAATAATCACTCTGTGTCTGACCCCGGGAGTGTTTGCTGGGACCGTGGAGAAGAATAATCACTCTGTGTCTGACCCCGGGAGTGCGTGATGGGACGGTGTGGAGGGAGATTTACTCTGTGTCTGACCCCGGGAGTGTTTGATGGGACCGTGTAGAGGAATAATCACTCTGTGTCTGACCCCGGGAGTGTGTGATGGGACGGTGTGGATTGAGATTCACTCTGTGTCTGACCCCGGGAGTGTTTGATAGGACCTTGTAGTGGAATAATCACTCTGTGTCTTACTCCCGGAGTGTTTGATGGGACCGTGTAGAGGAATAATCACTCTGTGTCTGACCCCCGGGAGCTTTTGATGGGACCGTGTAGAGAAATAATCACTCTCTGTCTGACCCCGGGAGTGTTTGATGGGACGGTGTAGAGGAATAATCACTCTGTGTCTGACCACGGGAGTGTGTGTTGGGACGGTGTTGAAGGAGATTCACACTGTGTCTGACACCGGGAGTGTGTGATGGTACCGTGTAGAGGAATAATCACTCTGTGTCTGACCCCGGGAGTGTGCGATGGGACGGTGTGAAGGGAGATTCACTCTTTGTCTTACCCCCGGAGTGTTTGATGGGACCGTGTAGAGGAATAATCACTCTGTGTCTGACACCCGGGAGCGTTTGATGGGACCGGGTAGAGGAATAATCACTCTGTGTCTGACCCCGGGAGAGTCTGATGGGCGGTGTTGAGGAATAATCACTCTGTGGCTGACGCCGGGAGTGTTTGATGGTAACGTGTAGAGGAATAATCTCTCTGTGTCTGACCCCGGGAGTGTGTAATGGGACGGTGTGGAGGGAGATTCACTCTGTGTCTGACCCCGGGAGTGTTTGATCGGAACATGTAGAGGAATAATCTCTCTGTGTCTGACCCTGTGAGTGTTTGATGGTACCGTGTAGAGGAATAATCTCTCATTGTCTGACCCCGGGAGTGTGTGATGGGATGGTGTGGATTGAGATTCACTCTGTGTCTGACCCCGGGAGTGTTTGATGGGACCGTGTAGAGGAATAATCTCTCTGTGTCTGACCCCGGGAGTGTGTGATGGGACGGTGTGGATTGAGATTCACTCTGTGTCTGACCCCGGGAGTGTTTGATAGGACCTTGTAGTGGAATAATCGCTCTGTGTCTTACTCCCGGAGTGTTTGATGGGACCGTGTAGAGGAATAATCACTCTGTGTCTGACCTCCGGGAGCGTTTGATGGGACCGTGTAGAGAAATAATCACTCTGTGTCTGACCCCGGGAGAGTATGATGGGACCGTGTAGAGGAATAATCACCCTGTGTCTGACCCCGGGAGTGTGTGATGGGACGGTGTGGACGGAGATTCACTCGGTGTCTGACCCCGGGAGTGTTTGATGGGACCGTGTAGATCAATAATCACTCTGTGTCTGACCCCTGGAGTGTGTGATGGGACGGTGTGTAGGGAGATTCACTCTGTGTCTGTCCCCTGGAGAGTGTGTTGGACGGTGTGGAGTGAGATTCAGTCTGTGTCTGACCCCGGGGGTGTGAGATTGGACGATTTGCAGGGAGATTCACTTTGTGTCTGACCCAGTGAGTGTGTGATGTGCTGTGTAGAGGAACATTCACTCTGTGTCTGACCCCGGGAGTGTGAGATGGGACCGTGTAGAGCAATAATCACTCTGTGTCTGACCCCGGGAGTGTTTGATGGGACCGTGGAGACGAATAATCACTCTGTGTCTGAACACGGAAGAGTGTGATGGGACGGTGTGGAGGGAGATTCACTCTGTGTCTGACCCCGGGAGTGTTTGAAGGGACCGTGTTGAGAATTAATCACTCTGTGTCTGACCCCGGGAGTGCGTGATGGGACGGTGTGGAGGGAGATTCACTCTGTGTCTGACCCCGGGAGTGTGTGATGGGCGGTGTAGAGGAATAATCACTCTGTGTCTGACCCCGGGAGTTTGTGACGGGACGGTGTGGAGTGAGATTCACTCTGTGTCTGACCCCGGGAGTGTATCATGGGACCGTATTGAGGAATAATCACTGTGTGTCTGACCCCGGGAGTGTGTGTTGGGACGGTGTGGAAGGAGATTCAAACTGTGTCTGACACCGGGAGTGTTTGATGGGACCGTGTTGAGGAATAATCCCTCTGTGTATGACCCAGGGAATGTGTGATAGGACCGTGTGGAGGGAGATTCACTCCGTGTCTGACCCCGGGAGTGTGTGATGGGCGGTGTAGAGGAATAATCACTCTGTGTCTGACCCCTGGAGTTTGTGACGGGACGGTGTGGAGGGAGATTCACTCTGTGTCTGACCTCGGGAGTGTTTCATGGGACGGTGTGGAGTGAGATTCACTCTGTGTCTGACCCCGGGAGTGTATCATGGGACCGTGTTGAGGAATAATCACTGTGTGTCTGACCCCGGGAGTGTGTGTTGGGACGGTGTGGACGGAGATTCACTCTGTGTCTGACCCCGGGAGTGTTTGATGGGACGGTGTGGAGTGAGATTCAGTCTGTGTCTGACCCCGGGAGTGTGTGATGGGACGATTTGCAGGGAGATTCACTCTGTCTCTGACCCAGGGAGTGTGTGATGAGCGGTGTAGAGGAACATTCACTCTGTGTCTGACCCCGGGAGTGCGTGATGGGACGGTGTGGAGGGAGATTCACTCTGTGTCTGACCCCGGGAGTGTGTGATGGGCGGTGTAGAGGAATAATCACTCTGTGTCTGATCCCGGGAGAGTGTGATGGGATGGCGTGGGGGGGAGATTCATTCTGTGTCTGACCGCGGGAGTGCTTGATGGGACCGTGTAGAGGAATAATCACTCTGTGTCTGACCCGGGAGTGTGTGATGGGACGGTGTGGAAGGAGATTCAAACTGTGTCTGACACCGGGAGTGTTTGATGGGACCGTGTTGAGGAATAATCCCTCTGTGTATGACCCAGGGAATGTGTGATAGGACCGTGTGGAGGGAGATTCACTCCGTGTATGACCCCGGGAGTGTGTGATGGGCGGTGTAGAGGAATAATCACTCTGTGTCTGACCCCTGGAGTTTGTGACGGGACGGTGTGGAGGGAGAATCACTCTGTGTCTGACCTCGGGAGTGTTTCATGGGACCGTGTAGAGGAATAATCACTCTGTGTTTGACCACGGGAGTGTGAGATGCGTCGGTGTGGAGGATTAATCACTCTGTGTCTGACCACCGGAGTGTGTGATGGGACGGTGTGGAGGGAGATTCACTCTGTGTCTGACCCCGGGAGAGTTTGATTGGACCGTGTAGAGGAATAATCACTCTGTGTCTGACCACGGGAGTATGTGATGGGACGGTGTGGAGGGAGATTCACTCTGTGTCTGACCACGGGAGGGTGTGATGGGCGGTGTAGAGGTATAATCACTCTGTGGCTGACCCCGGGAGTGTTTGATTGGACCGTGTAGAGGAATAATCACTCTGTGTCTGACCCCGGGAGTGTTTGATGGGACGGTGTGGAGGGAGATTCAGTCTGTGTCTGACACCGGGAGTGTGTGATGGGACGATTTGCAGGGAGATTCACTCTGTGTCTGACCCAGGGAGTGTGTGATGGGCGGTGTAGAGGAACATTCACTCTGTGACTGACCCCGGGAGTGTGAGATGGGACCGTGTAGAGCAATAATCACTCTGTGTCTGACCCCGGGAGTGTTTGATGGGACCGTGGAGAAGAATGAACACTCTGTGTCTGAACACGGGAGTGTGTTGATGGGACGGTGTGGAGGGAGATTCACTCTGTGTCTGACCCCGGGAGTGTTTGATGGGACAGTGTAGAGGAATAATCACTCTGTGTCTGACCCCGGGAGTGTGTGATGGGACGGTGTGGAGTGAGATTCACTCTGTGTCTGACCCCGGGAGTGTATCATGGGACCGTGTTGAGGAATAATCACTGTGTGTCTGACCCCGGGAGTGTGTGTTGGGACGGTGTGGACGGAGATTCACTCTGTGTCTGACCCCGGGAGTGTTTGATGGGACGGTGTGGAGTGAGATTCAGTCTGTGTCTGACCCCGGGAGTGTGTGATGGGACGATTTGCAGGGAGATTCACTCTGTCTCTGACCCAGGGAATGTGTGATGAGCGGTGTAGAGGAACATTCACTCTGTGTCTGACCCCGGGAGTGTGAGATGGGACAGTGTAGAGCAATAATCACTCTGTGTCTGACCCCGGGAGTGTTTGCTGGGACCGTGGAGAAGAATAATCACTCTGTGTCTGACCCCGGGAGTGCGTGATGGGACGGTGTGGAGGGAGATTTACTCTGTGTCTGACCCCGGGAGTGTTTGATGGGACCGTGTAGAGGAATAATCACTCTGTGTCTGACCCCGGGAGTGTGTGATGGGACGGTGTGGATTGAGATTCACTCTGTGTCTGACCCGGGAGTGTTTGATAGGACCTTGTAGTGGAATAATCACTCTGTGTCTTACTCCCGGAGTGTTTGATGGGACCGTGTAGAGGAATAATCACTCTGTGTCTGACCCCCGGGAGCTTTTGATGGGACCGTGTAGAGAAATAATCACTCTCTGTCTGACCCCGGGAGTGTTTGATGGGACGGTGTAGAGGAATAATCACTCTGTGTCTGACCACGGGAGTGTGTGTTGGGACGGTGTTGAAGGAGATTCACACTGTGTCTGACACCGGGAGTGTGTGATGGTACCGTGTAGAGGAATAATCACTCTGTGTCTGACCCCGGGAGTGTGCGATGGGACGGTGTGAAGGGAGATTCACTCTTTGTCTTACCCCCGGAGTGTTTGATGGGACCGTGTAGAGGAATAATCACTCTGTGTCTGACACCCGGGAGCGTTTGATGGGACCGGGTAGAGGAATAATCACTCTGTGTCTGACCCCGGGAGAGTCTGATGGGCGGTGTTGAGGAATAATCACTCTGTGGCTGACGCCGGGAGTGTTTGATGGTAACGTGTCGAGGAATAATCTCTCTGTGTCTGACCCCGGGAGTGTGTAATGGGACGGTGTGGAGGGAGATTCACTCTGTGTCTGACCCCGGGAGTGTTTGATCGGAACATGTAGAGGAATAATCTCTCTGTGTCTGACCCTGTGAGTGTTTGATGGTACCGTGTAGAGGAATAATCTCTCATTGTCTGACCCCGGGAGTGTGTGATGGGATGGTGTGGATTGAGATTCACTCTGTGTCTGACCCCGGGAGTGTTTGATGGGACCGTGTAGAGGAATAATCTCTCTGTGTCTGACCCCGGGAGTGTGTGATGGGACGGTGTGGATTGAGATTCACTCTGTGTCTGACCCCGGGAGTGTTTGATAGGACCTTGTAGTGGAATAATCGCTCTGTGTCTTACTCCCGGAGTGTTTGATGGGACCGTGTAGAGGAATAATCACTCTGTGTCTGACCTCCGGGAGCGTTTGATGGGACCGTGTAGAGAAATAATCACTCTGTGTCTGACCCCGGGAGAGTATGATGGGACCGTGTAGAGGAATAATCACCCTGTGTCTGACCCCGGGAGTGTGTGATGGGACGGTGTGGACGGAGATTCACTCGGTGTCTGACCCCGGGAGTGTTTGATGGGACCGTGTAGATCAATAATCACTCTGTGTCTGACCCCTGGAGTGTGTGATGGGACGGTGTGTAGGGAGATTCACTCTGTGTCTGTCCCCTGGAGAGTGTGTTGGACGGTGTGGAGTGAGATTCAGTCTGTGTCTGACCCCGGGGGTGTGAGATTGGACGATTTGCAGGGAGATTCACTTTGTGTCTGACCCAGTGAGTGTGTGATGTGCGGTGTAGAGGAACATTCACTCTGTGTCTGACCCCGGGAGTGTGAGATGGGACCGTGTAGAGCAATAATCACTCTGTGTCTGACCCCGGGAGTGTTTGATGGGACCGTGGAGACGAATAATCACTCTGTGTCTGAACACGGAAGAGTGTGATGGGACGGTGTGGAGGGAGATTCACTCTGTGTCTGACCCCGGGAGTGTTTGAAGGGACCGTGTTGAGAATTAATCACTCTGTGTCTGACCCCGGGAGTGCGTGATGGGACGGTGTGGAGGGAGATTCACTCTGTGTCTGACCCCGGGAGTGTGTGATGGGCGGTGTAGAGGAATAATCACTCTGTGTCTGACCCCGGGAGTTTGTGACGGGACGGTGTGGAGTGAGATTCACTCTGTGTCTGACCCCGGGAGTGTATCATGGGACCGTGTTGAGGAATAATCACTGTGTGTCTGACCCCGGGAGTGTGTGTTGGGACGGTGTGGACGGAGATTCACTCTGTGTCTGACCCCGGGAGTGTTTGATGGGACGGTGTGGAGTGAGATTCAGTCTGTGTCTGACCCCGGGAGTGTGTGATGGGACGATTTGCAGGGAGATTCACTCTGTCTCTGACCCAGGGAGTGTGTGATGAGCGGTGTAGAGCAATAATCACTCTGTGTCTGACCCCTGGAGTGTGTGATGGGACGGTGTGTAGGGAGATTCACTCTGTGTCTGTCCCCTGGAGAGTGTGTTGGACGGTGTGGAGTGAGATTCAGTCTGTGTCTGACCCCGGGGGTGTGAGATTGGACGATTTGCAGGGAGATTCACTTTGTGTCTGACCCAGTGAGTGTGTGATGTGCGGTGTAGAGGAACATTCACTCTGTGTCTGACCCCGGGAGTGTGAGATGGGACCGTGTAGAGCAATAATCACTCTGTGTCTGACCCCGGGAGTGTTTGATGGGACCGTGGAGACGAATAATCACTCTGTGTCTGAACACGGAAGAGTGTGATGGGACGGTGTGGAGGGAGATTCACTCTGTGTCTGACCCCGGGAGTGTTTGAAGGGACCGTGTTGAGAATTAATCACTCTGTGTCTGACCCCGGGAGTGCGTGATGGGACGGTGTGGAGGGAGATTCACTCTGTGTCTGACCCCGGGAGTGTGTGATGGGCGGTGTAGAGGAATAATCACTCTGTGTCTGACCCCGGGAGTTTGTGACGGGACGGTGTGGAGTGAGATTCACTCTGTGTCTGACCCCGGGAGTGTATCATGGGACCGTGTTGAGGAATAATCACTGTGTGTCTGACCCCGGGAGTGTGTGTTGGGACGGTGTGGACGGAGATTCACTCTGTGTCTGACCCCGGGAGTGTTTGATGGGACGGTGTGGAGTGAGATTCAGTCTGTGTCTGACCCCGGGAGTGTGTGATGGGACGATTTGCAGGGAGATTCACTCTGTCTCTGACCCAGGGAGTGTGTGATGAGCGGGGTAGAGGAACATTCACTCTGTGTCTGACCCCGGGAGTGTGAGATGGGACCGTGTAGAGCAATAATCACTCTGTGTCTGACCCCGGGAGTGTTTGCTGGGACCGTGGAGAAGAATAATCACTCTGTGTCTGACCCCGGGAGTGCGTGATGGGACGGTGTGGAGGGAGATTTACTCTGTGTCTGACCCCGGGAGTGTTTGATGGGACCGTGTAGAGGAATAATCACTCTGTGTCTGACCCCGGGAGTGTGTGATGGGACGGTGTGGATTGAGATTCACTCTGTGTCTGACCCCGGGAGTGTTTGATAGGACCTTGTAGTGGAATAATCACTCTGTGTCTTAATCCCGGAGTGTTTGATGGGACCGTGTAGAGGAATAATCACTCTGTGTCTGACCCCCGGGAGCTTTTGATGGGACCGTGTAGAGAAATAATCACTCTCTGTCTGACCCCGGGAGAGTATGATGGGGCCGTGTAGAGGAATAATCACTCTGTGTCTGAACCCGGGAGTGTTTGATGGGACGGTGTAGAGGAATAATCACTCTGTGTCTGACCACGGGAGTGTGTGTTGGGACGGTGTTGAAGGAGATTCACACTGTGTCTGACACCGGGAGTGTGTGATGGTACCGTGTAGAGGAATAATCACTCTGTGTCTGAACCCGGGAGTGTGTGATGGGACGGTGTGAAGGGAGATTCACTCTTTGTCTTACCCCCGGAGTGTTTGATGGGACCGTGTAGAGGAATAATCACTCTGTGTCTGACCCCCGGGAGCGTTTGATGGGACCGGGTAGAGGAATAATCACTCTGTGTCTGACCCCGGGAGAGTCTGATGGGCGGTGTTGAGGAATAATCACTCTGTGGCTGACGCCGGGAGTGTTTGATGGTACCGTGTAGAGGAATAATCTCTCTGTGTCTGACCCCGGGAGTGTGTAATGGGACGGTGTGGAGGGAGATTCACTCTGTGTCTGACCCCGGGAGTGTTTGATCGGAACATGTAGAGGAATAATCTCTCTGTGTCTGACCCCGTGAGTGTTTGGTGGTACCGTGTAGAGGAATAATCTCTCATTGTCTGACCCCGGGAGTGTGTGATGGGATGGTGTGGATTGAGATTCACTCTGTGTCTGACCCCGGGAGTGTTTGATGGGACCGTGTAGAGGAATAATCTCTCTGTGTCTGACCGCGGGAGTGTGTGATGGGACGGTGTGGATTGAGATTCACTCTGTGTCTGACCCAGGGAGTGTTTGATAGGACCTTGTAGTGGAATAATCGCTCTGTGTCTTACTCCCGGAGTGTTTGATGGGACCGTGTAGAGGAATAATCACTCTGTGTCTGACCTCCGGGAGCGTTTGATGGGACCGTGTAGAGAAATAATCACTCTGTGTCTGACCCCGGGAGAGTATGATGGGGCCGTGTAGAGGAATAATCACTCTGTGTCTCTCCCCGGGAGTGTTTGATGGGACCGTGTAGAAGAATAATCACTCAGTGTCTGACCCCGGGAGAGTGTGATAGGATGGGGTGGAGGGAGATTCACTCTGTGTCTGACCCCGGGAGTGTTTGATGGGACCGTGTAGAGGAATAATCACTCTGTGTCTGACCCCGGGAGATTGTGATGGGACGGTGTGGAAGGAGATTCACACTGTGTCTGACACCGGGAGTGTTTGATAGTACCGTGTAGAGGAATAATCTCTCTGTGTCTGACCCCGCGAGTGTGTGATGGGACCTTGTTGAGGAATAACCCCTCTGTGTATGACCCCGGGAGTGTTTGATTGGACCGTGACGAGGAATAATCACTCTGTGTCTGATCCCGGGAGTGTATGATGGGACGGTGTGGATATAAATTCACTCTGTGTCTGACCCCGGGAGTGTGTGTTGGGACGGTGTGGACGGAGACTCACTCTGTGTCTGACCCCGGCAGTATTTCATGGGACCGTGTAGAGGAATAATCACTCTGTGTCTGATCCCCGGAAGGTTTGATGGGACCGTGTAGAGGAATAATCACTCTGTGTCTGACCCCGGGAGAGTTTGATGGGGCCGTGTAGAGGAATAATCACTCTGTGTCTGACCACGGTAGTGTTTGATGGGACCGTGTAGAGGAGTAATCACTCTGTGACTGACCCCGGGAGAGTGTGATGGGACGGCGTGGAGGGAGATTCACTCTGTGTCTGACCCCGGGAGTATTTGATGGGACCTTGTAGAGGAATAATCACTGTGTGTCTGACCCACGGAGTGTTTGATGGTACAGTGTAGAGGAATAATCGCTCTGTGTCTGACCCCCGGGAGTGTTAGATGGGACAGTGTAGAGGAATAATCACCCTGTGTCTGACCCCGGGAGTGTGAGATGGGACGATTTGCAGGGAGATTCACTCTGTGTCTGATCCCGGGAGTGTGAGATGGGACCGTGTAGAGGAATAATCACTCTGTGTCTGACCCCGGGAGTGTGTGATGGGACGGTGTGAAGGGAGATTCACTCTTTGTCTTACCCCCGGAGTGTTTGATGGGACCGTGTAGAGGAATAATCACTCTGTGTCTGACCCCCGGGAGCGTTTGATGGGACCGGGTAGAGGAATAATCACTCTGTGTCTGACCCCGGGAGAGTCTGATGGGCGGTGTTGAGGAATAATCACTCTGTGGCTGACGCCGGGAGTGTTTGATGGTACCGTGTAGAGGAATAATCTCTCTGTGTCTGACCCCGGGAGTGTGTAATGGGACGGTGTGGAGGGAGATTCACTCTGTGTCTGACCCCGGGAGTGTTTGATCGGAACATGTAGAGGAATAATCTCTCTGTGTCTGACCCCGTGCGTGTTTGGTGGTACCGTGTAGAGGAATAATCTCTCATTGTCTGACCCCGGGAGTGTGTGATGGGATGGTGTGGATTGAGATTCACTCTGTGTCTGACCCCGGGAGTGTTTGATGGGACCGTGTAGAGGAATAATCTCTCTGTGTCTGACCGCGGGAGTGTGTGATGGGACGGTGTGGATTGAGATTCACTCTGTGTCTGACCCCGGGAGTGTTTGATAGGACCTTGTAGTGGAATAATCGCTCTGTGTCTTACTCCCGGAGTGTTTGATGGGACCGTGTAGAGGAATAATCACTCTGTGTCTGACCTCCGGGAGCGTTTGATGGGACCGTGTAGAGAAATAATCACTCTGTGTCTGACCCCGGGAGAGTATGATGGGGCCGTGTAGAGGAATAATCACTCTGTGTCTCGCCCCGGGAGTGTTTGATGGGACCGTGTAGAAGAATAATCACTCAGTGTCTGACCCCGGGAGAGTGTGATAGGATGGGGTGGAGGGAGATTCACTCTGTGTCTGACCCCGGGAGTGTTTGATGGGACCGTGTAGAGGAATAATCACTCTGTGTCTGACCCCGGGAGATTGTGATGGGACGGTGTGGAAGGAGATTCACACTGTGTCTGACACCGGGAGTGTTTGATAGTACCGTGTAGAGGAATAATCTCTCTGTGTCTGACCCCGCGAGTGTGTGATGGGACCTTGTTGAGGAATAACCCCTCTGTGTCTGACCCCGGGAGTGTTTGATTGGACCGTGAAGAGGAATAATCACTCTGTGTCTGATCCCGGGAGTGTATGATGGGACGGTGTGGATATAAATTCACTCTGTGTCTGACCCCGGGAGTGTGTGTTGGGACGGTGTGGACGGAGACTCACTCTGTGTCTGACCCCGGCAGTATTTCATGGGACCGTGTAGAGGAATAATCACTCTGTGTCTGATCCCCGGAAGGTTTGATGGGACCGTGTAGAGGAATAATCACTCTGTGTCTGACCCCGGGAGAGTTTGATGGGGCCGTGTAGAGGAATAATCACTCTGTGTCTGACCACGGTAGTGTTTGATGGGACCGTGTAGAGGAGTAATCACTCTGTGACTGACCCCGGGAGAGTGTGATGGGACGGCGTGGAGGGAGATTCACTCTGTGTCTGACCCCGGGAGTATTTGATGGGACCTTGTAGAGGAATAATCACTGTGTGTCTGACCCACGGAGTGTTTGATGGTACAGTGTAGAGGAATAATCGCTCTGTGTCTGACCCCCGGAAGTGTTAGATGGGACCGTGTAGAGGAATAATCACCCTGTGTCTGACCCCGGGAGTGTGAGATGGGACGATTTGCAGGGAGATTCACTCTGTGTCTGACCCCGGGAGTGTGAGATGGGACCGTGTAGAGCAATAATCACTCTGTGTCTGACCACGGGAGTGTTTGAAGGGACCGTGTTGAGAATTAATCACTCTGTGTCTGACCCCGGGAGTGCGTGATGGGACGGTGTGGAGGGAGATTCACTCTGTGTCTGTCCCCGGGAGTGTGTGATGGGCGGTGTAGAGACATAATCACTCTGTGTCTGACCCCGGGAGTTTGTGACGGGACGGTGTGGAGTGAGATTCACTCTGTGTCTGACCACGGGAATGTATCATGGGACCGTGTTGAGGAATAATCACTGTGTGTCTGACACCGGGAGTGTGTGTTGGGACGGTGTGGACGGAGATTCACTCTGTGTCTGACCACGGGAGTGTTTGATGGGACCGTGTAGAGGAATAATCACTCTGTGTCTGACCCCGGGAGAGTGTGATGGGACGGCGTGGAGGGAGATTCACTCTGTGTCTGACCCCGGGAGTATTTGATGGGACCGTGTAGAGGAATAATCACTGCGTGTCTGACCAACGGAGTGTTTGATGGTACAGAGTAGAGGAATAATCGCTCTGTGTCTGACCCCCGGGAGTGTTAGATGGGACCGTGTAGAGGAATAATCACCCTGTGGCTGACCCCGGGAGTGTGTGATGGGACGGTGTGGACGGAGATTCACTCGGTGTCTGACCCCGGGAGTGTTTGATGGGACCGTGTAGATCAATAATCACTCTGTGTCTAACCCCGGGAGTGTGTGATGGGACGGTGTGTAGGGAGATACACTCTGTGTCTGACCCCTGGAGAGTGAGATGGGCGGTGTAGAGGAATAATCACTCTGTGGCTGACACCGGGAGTGTTTCATTGGACCGTGTAGAGGAATAATCACCCTGTGTCTGACCCCGGGAGTGTGTGATGGGACGGTGTGGAAGGAGATTCACTCGGTGTCTGACCCCGGGAGTGTTTGATGGGACCGTGTAGAGGAATAATCACTCTGTGTCTGACCACGGGAGTGTGTGTTGGGACGGTGTTGAAGGAGATTCACACTGTGTCTGACACCGGGAGTGTGTGATGGTACCGTGTAGAGGAATAATCACTCTGTGTCTGACCCCGGGAGTGTGTGATGGGACGGTGTGAAGGGAGATTCACTCTTTGTCTTACCCCCGGAGTGTTTGATGGGACCGTGTAGAGGAATAATCACTCTGTGTCTGACCCCCGGGACCGTTTGATGGGACCGGGTAGAGGAATAATCACTCTGTGTCTGACCCCGGGAGAGTCTGATGGGCGGTGTTGAGGAATAATCACTCTGTGGCTGACGCCGGGAGTGTTTGATGGTACCGTGTAGAGGAATAATCTCTCTGTGTCTGACCCCGGGAGTGTGTAATGGGACGGTGTGGAGGGAGATTCACTCTGTGTCTGACCCCGGGAGTGTTTGATCGGAACATGTAGAGGAATAATCTCTCTGTGTCTGACCCCGTGAGTGTTTGGTGGTACCGTGTAGAGGAATAATCTCTCATTGTCTGACCCCGGGAGTGTGTGATGGGATGGTGTGGATTGAGATTCACTCTGTGTCTGACCCCGGGAGTGTTTGATGGGACCGTGTAGAGGAATAATCTCTCTGTGTCTGACCGCGGGAGTGTGTGATGGGACGGTGTGGATTGAGATTCACTCTGTGTCTGACCCCGGGAGTGTTTGATAGGACCTTGTAGTGGAATAATCGCTCTGTGTCTTACTCCCGGAGTGTTTGATGGGACCGTGTAGAGGAATAATCACTCTGTGTCTGACCTCCGGGAGCGTTTGATGGGACCGTGTAGAGAAATAATCACTCTGTGTCTGACCCCGGGAGAGTATGATGGGGCCGTGTAGAGGAATAATCACTCTGTGTCTCGCCCCGGGAGTGTTTGATGGGACCGTGTAGAAGAATAATCACTCAGTGTCTGACCCCGGGAGAGTGTGATAGGATGGGGTGGAGGGAGATTCACTCTGTGTCTGACCCCGGGAGTGTTTGATGGGACCGTGTAGAGGAATAATCACTCTGTGTCTGACCCCGGGAGATTGTGATGGGACGGTGTGGAAGGAGATTCACACTGTGTCTGACACCGGGAGTGTTTGATAGTACCGTGTAGAGGAATAATCTCTCTGTGTCTGACCCCGCGAGTGTGTGATGGGACCTTGTTGAGGAATAACCCCTCTGTGTCTGACCCCGGGAGTGTTTGATTGGACCGTGAAGAGGAATAATCACTCTGTGTCTGATCCCGGGAGTGTATGATGGGACGGTGTGGATATAAATTCACTCTGTGTCTGACCCCGGGAGTGTGTGTTGGGACGGTGTGGACGGAGACTCACTCTGTGTCTGACCCCGGCAGTATTTCATGGGACCGTGTAGAGGAATAATCACTCTGTGTCTGATCCCCGGAAGGTTTGATGGGACCGTGTAGAGGAATAATCACTCTGTGTCTGACCCCGGGAGAGTTTGATGGGGCCGTGTAGAGGAATAATCACTCTGTGTCTGACCACGGTAGTGTTTGATGGGACCGTGTAGAGGAGTAATCACTCTGTGACTGACCCCGGGAGAGTGTGATGGGACGGCGTGGAGGGAGATTCACTCTGTGTCTGACCCCGGGAGTATTTGATGGGACCTTGTAGAGGAATAATCACTGTGTGTCTGACCCACGGAGTGTTTGATGGTACAGTGTAGAGGAATAATCGCTCTGTGTCTGACCCCCGGAAGTGTTAGATGGGACCGTGTAGAGGAATAATCACCCTGTGTCTGACCCCGGGAGTGTGAGATGGGACGATTTGCAGGGAGATTCACTCTGTGTCTGACCCCGGGAGTGTGAGATGGGACCGTGTAGAGCAATAATCACTCTGTGTCTGACCACGGGAGTGTTTGAAGGGACCGTGTTGAGAATTAATCACTCTGTGTCTGACCCCGGGAGTGCGTGATGGGACGGTGTGGAGGGAGATTCACTCTGTGTCTGTCCCCGGGAGTGTGTGATGGGCGGTGTAGAGACATAATCACTCTGTGTCTGACCCCGGGAGTTTGTGACGGGACGGTGTGGAGTGAGATTCACTCTGTGTCTGACCACGGGAATGTATCATGGGACCGTGTTGAGGAATAATCACTGTGTGTCTGACACCGGGAGTGTGTGTTGGGACGGTGTGGACGGAGATTCACTCTGTGTCTGACCACGGGAGTGTTTGATGGGACCGTGTAGAGGAATAATCACTCTGTGTCTGACCCAGGGAGAGTGTGATGGGACGGCGTGGAGGGAGATTCACTCTGTGTCTGACCCCGGGAGTATTTGATGGGACCGTGTAGAGGAATAATCACTGCGTGTCTGACCAACGGAGTGTTTGATGGTACAGAGTAGAGGAATAATCGCTCTGTGTCTGACCCCCGGGAGTGTTAGATGGGACCGTGTAGAGGAATAATCACCCTGTGGCTGACCCCGGGAGTGTGTGATGGGACGGTGTGGACGGAGATTCACTCGGTGTCTGACCCCGGGAGTGTTTGATGGGACCGTGTAGATCAATAATCACTCTGTGTCTAACCCCGGGAGTGTGTGATGGGACGGTGTGTAGGGAGATACACTCTGTGTCTGACCCCTGGAGAGTGAGATGGGCGGTGTAGAGGAATAATCACTCTGTGGCTGACACCGGGAGTGTTTCATTGGACCGTGTAGAGGAATAATCACCCTGCGTCTGACCCCGGGAGTGTGTGATGGGACGGTGTGGAAGGAGATTCACTCGGTGTCTGACCCCGGGAGTGTTTGATGGGACCGTGTAGAGGAATAATCACTCTGTGTCTGACCACGGGAGTGTGTGTTGGGACGGTGTTGAAGGAGATTCACACTGTGTCTGACACCGGGAGTGTGTGATGGTACCGTGTAGAGGAATAATCACTCTGTGTCTGATCCCGGGAGTGTGTGATGGGACGGTGTGAAGGGAGATTCACTCTTTGTCTTACCCCCGGAGTGTTTGATGGGACCGTGTAGAGGAATAATCACTCTGTGTCTGACCCCCGGGACCGTTTGATGGGACCGGGTAGAGGAATAATCACTCTGTGTCTGACCCCGGGAGAGTTTGATGGGGCCGTGTAGAGGAATAATCACTCTGTGTCTGACCACGGGAGTGTTTGACGGGACCGTGTAGAGGAATAATCACTCTGTGTCTGATCCCGGGAGAGTGTGATGGGATGGCGTGGGGGGGAGATTCATTCTGTGTCTGACCGCGGGAGTGCTTGATGGGACCGTGTAGAGGAATAATCACTCTGTGTCTGACCCGGGAGTGTGTGATGGGACGGTGTGGAAGGAGATTCAAACTGTGTCTGACACCGGGAGTGTTTGATGGGACCGTGTTGAGGAATAATCCCTCTGTGTATGACCCAGGGAATGTGTGATAGGACCGTGTGGAGGGAGATTCACTCCGTGTCTGACCCCGGGAGTGTGTGATGGGCGGTGTAGAGGAATAATCACTCTGTGTCTGACCCCTGGAGTTTGTGACGGGACGGTGTGGAGGGAGATTCACTCTGTCTCTGACCTCGGGAGTGTTTCATGGGACCGTGTAGAGGAATAATCACTCTGTGTTTGACCACGGGAGTGTGAGATGCGTCGGTGTGGAGGATTAATCACTCTGTGTCTGACCACCGGAGTGTGTGATGGGACGGTGTGGAGGGAGATTCACTCTGTGTCTGACCCCGGGAGTGTTTGATGGGACCGTGTAGAGGAATAATCACTCTGTGTCTGACCACGGGAGTGTGTGATGGGACGGTGTGGAGGGAGATTCACTCTGTGTCTGACCCCGGGAGGGTGTGATGGGCGGTTTAGAGGAATAATCACTCTGTGGCTGACCCCGGGAGTGTTTGATTGGACCGTGTAGAGGAATAATCACTCTGTGTCTGACCCCGGGAGTGTTTGATGGGACGGTGTGGAGGGAGATTCAGTCTGTGTCTGACCCCGGGAGTGTGTGATGGGACGATTTGCAGGGAGATTCACTCTGTGTCTGACCCAGGGAGTGTGTGATGGGCGGTGTAGAGGAACATTCACTCTGTGACTGACCCCGGGAGTGTGAGATGGGACCGTGTAGAGCAATAATCACTCTGTGTCTGACCCCGGGAGTGTTTGATGGGACCGTGGAGAAGAATGAACACTCTGTGTCTGAACACGGGAGTGTGTTGATGGGACGGTGCGGAGGGAGATTCACTCTGTGTCTGACCCCGGGAGTGTTTGATGGGACAGTGTAGAGGAATAATCACTCTGTGTCTGACCCCGGGAGTGTGTGATGGGACGGTGTGGATTGAGATTCACTCTGTGTCTGACCCCGGGAGTGTGTGATGGGACGATTTGCAGGGAGATTCACTCTGTGTCTGACCCAGGGAGTGTGTGATGGGCGGTGTAGAGGAACATTCACTCTGTGACTGACCCCGGGAGTGTGAGATGGGACCGTGTAGAGCAATAATCACTCTGTCTCTGACCCCGGGAGTGTTTGATGGGACCGTGGAGAAGAATGAACACTCTGTGTCTGAACACGGGAGTGTGTTGATGGGACGGTGTGGAGGGAGATTCACTCTGTGTCTGACCCCGGGAGTGTTTGATGGGACAGTGTAGAGGAATAATCACTCTGTGTCTGACCCCGGGAGTGTGTGATGGGACGGTGTGGATTGAGATTCACTCTGTGTCTGACCCCGGGAGTGTTTGATAGGACCTTGTAGTGGAATAATCGCTCTGTGTCTTACTCCCGGAGTGTTTGATGGGACCGTGTAGAGGAATAATCACTCTGTGTCTGACCTCCGGGAGCGTTTGATGGGACCGTGTAGAGGAATTATCACTCTGTGTCTGACCCCGGGAGTGTTTGATGGGACCGTGGAGAAGAATGAACACTCTGTGTCTGAACACGGGAGTGTGTTGATGGGACGGTGTGGAGGGAGATTCACTCTGTGTCTGACCCCGGGAGTGTTTGATGGGACAGTGTAGAGGAATAATCACTCTGTGTCTGACCCCGGGAGTGTGTGATGGGACGGTGTGGATTGAGATTCACTCTGTGTCTGACCCCGGGAGTGTTTGATAGGACCTTGTAGTGGAATAATCGCTCTGTGTCTTACTCCCGGAGTGTTTGATGGGACCGTGTAGAGGAATAATCACTCTGTGTCTGACCTCCGGGAGCGTTTGATGGGACCGTGTAGAGGAATTATCACTCTGTGTCTCGCCCCGGGAGTGTTTGATGGGATCGTGTAGAAGAATAATCACTCAGTGTCTGACCCCGGGAGAGTGTGATAGGATGGGGTGGGGGGAGATTCACTCTGTGTCTGACCCCGGGAGTGTTTGATGGGACAGTGTAGAGGAATAATCACTCTGTGTCTGACCCCGGGAGTGTGTGATGGGACGGTGTGGATTGAGATTCACTCTGTGTCTGACCCCGGGAGTGTTTGATAGGACCTTGTAGTGGAATAATCGCTCTGTGTCTTACTCCCGGAGTGTTTGATGGGACCGTGTAGAGGAATAATCACTCTGTGTCTGAGCTCCGGGAGCGTTTGATGGGACCGTGTAGAGAAATAATCACTCTGTGTCTGACCCCGGGAGAGTGTGATAGGATGGGGTTGAGGGAGATTCACTCTGTGTCAGACCCCGGGAGTGTTTGATGGGACAGTGTAGAGAAATAATCACTCTGTGTCTGACCCCGGGAGAGTATGATGGGGCCGTGTAGAGGAATAATCACTCTGTGTCTCGCCCCGGGAGTGTTTGATGGGACCGTGTAGAAGAATAATCACTCTGTGTCTGACCCCGGGAGAGTGTGATAGGATGGGGTGGAGGGAGATTCACTCTGTGTCTGACCCCGGGAGTGTTTGATGGGACCGTGTAGAGGAATAATCACTCTGTGTCTGACCCCGGGAGAGTTTGATGGGGCCGTGTAGAGGAATAATCACTCTGTGTCTGACCACGGGAGTGTTTGACGGGACCGTGTAGAGGAATAATCACTCTGTGTCTGATCCCGGGAGAGTGTGATGGGATGGCGTGGGGGGGAGATTCATTCTGTGTCTGACCGCGGGAGTGCTTGATGGGACCGTGTAGAGGAATAATCACTCTGTGTCTGACCCGGGAGTGTGTGATGGGACGGTGTGGAAGGAGATTCAAACTGTGTCTGACACCGGGAGTGTTTGATGGGACCGTGTTGAGGAATAATCCCTCTGTGTATGACCCAGGGAATGTGTGATAGGACCGTGTGGAGGGAGATTCACTCCGTGTCTGACCCCGGGAGTGTGTGATGGGCGGTGTAGAGGAATAATCACTCTGTGTCTGACCCCTGGAGTTTGTGACGGGACGGTGTGGAGGGAGATTCACTCTGTCTCTGACCTCGGGAGTGTTTCATGGGACCGTGTAGAGGAATAATCACTCTGTGTTTGACCACGGGAGTGTGAGATGCGTCGGTGTGGAGGATTAATCACTCTGTGTCTGACCACCGGAGTGTGTGATGGGACGGTGTGGAGGGAGATTCACTCTGTGTCTGACCCCGGGAGAGTTTGATGGGACCGTGTAGAGGAATAATCACTCTGTGTCTGACCACGGGAGTATGTGATGGGACGGTGTGGAGGGAGATTCACTCTGTGTCTGACCACGGGAGGGTGTGATGGGCGGTGTAGAGGAATAATCACTCTGTGGCTGACCCCGGGAGTGTTTGATTGGACCGTGTAGAGGAATAATCACTCTGTGTCTGACCCCGGGAGTGTTTGATGGGACGGTGTGGAGGGAGATTCAGTCTGTGTCTGACCCCGGGAGTGTGTGATGGGACGATTTGCAGGGAGATTCACTCTGTGTCTGACCCAGGGAGTGTGTGATGGGCGGTGTAGAGGAACATTCACTATGTGACTGACCCCGGGAGTGTGAGATGGGACCGTGTAGAGGAATAATCACTCTGTGTCTGACCACGGGAGTGTGTGTTGGGACGGTGTTGAAGGAGATTCACACTGTGTCTGACACCGGGAGTGTGTGATGGTACCGTGTAGAGGAATAATCACTCTGTGTCTGACCCCGGGAGTGTGTGATGGGACGGTGTGAAGGGAGATTCACTCTTTGTCTTACCCCCGGAGTGTTTGATGGGACCGTGTAGAGGAATAATCACTCTGTGTCTGACCCCCGGGACCGTTTGATGTGACCGGGTAGAGGAATAATCACTCTGTGTCTGACCCCGGGAGAGTCTGATGGGCGGTGTTGAGGAATAATCACTCTGTGGCTGACGCCGGGTGTGTTTGATGGTACCGTGTAGAGGAATAATCTCTCAGTGTCTGACCCCGGGAGTGTGTGATGGGATGGTGTGGATTGAGATTCACTCTGTGTCTGACCCCGGGAGTGTTTGATGGGACCGTGTAGAGGAATAATCTCTCTGTGTCTGACCCCGGGAGTGTGTGATGGGACGGTGTGGATTGAGATTCACTCTGTGTCTGACCCCGGGAGTGTTTGATAGGACCTTGTAGTGGAATAATCGCTCTGTGTCTTACTCCCGGAGTGTTTGATGGGACCGTGTAGAGGAATAATCACTCTGTGTCTGACCTCCGGGAGCGTTTGATGGGACCGTGTAGAGAAATAATCACTCTGTGTCTGACCCCGGGAGAGTGTGATAGGATGGGGTTGAGGGAGATTCACTCTGTGTCAGACCCCGGGAGTGTTTGATGGGACAGTGTAGAGAAATAATCACTCTGTGTCTGACCCCGGGAGAGTATGATGGGGCCGTGTAGAGGAATAATCACTCTGTGTCTCGCCCCGGGAGTGTTTGATGGGACCGTGTAGAAGAATAATCACTCTGTGTCTGACCCCGGGAGAGTGTGATAGGATGGGGTGGAGGGAGATTCACTCTGTGTCTGACCACGGGAGTGTTTGATGGGACCGTGTAGAGGAATAATCACTCTGTGTCTGACCCCGGGAGAGTTTGATGGGGCCGTGTAGAGGAATAATCACTCTGTGTCTGACCACGGGAGTGTTTGACGGGACCGTGTAGAGGAATAATCACTCTGTGTCTGATCCCGGGAGAGTGTGATGGGATGGCGTGGGGGGGAGATTCATTCTGTGTCTGACCGCGGGAGTGCTTGATGGGACCGTGTAGAGGAATAATCACTCTGTGTCTGACCCGGGAGTGTGTGATGGGACGGTGTGGAAGGCGATTCAAACTGTGTCTGACACCGGGAGTGTTTGATGGGACCGTGTTGAGGAATAATCCCTCTGTGTATGACCCAGGGAATGTGTGATAGGACCGTGTGGAGGGAGATTCACTCCGTGTCTGACCCCGGGAGTGTGTGATGGGCGGTGTAGAGGAATAATCACTCTGTGTCTGACCCCTGGAGTTTGTGACGGGACGGTGTGGAGGGAGACTCACTCTGTGTCTGACCCCGGGAGTGTTTGATGGGACGGTGTGGAGTGAGATTCAGTCTGTGTCTGACCCCGGGAGTGTGTGATGGGACGATTTGCAGGGAGATTCACTCTGTCTCTGACCCAGGGAGTGTGTGATGAGCGGTGTAGAGCAATAATCACTCTGTGTCTGACCCCTGGAGTGTGTGATGGGACGGTGTGTAGGGAGATTCACTCTGTGTCTGTCCCCTGGAGAGTGTGTTGGACGGTGTGGAGTGAGATTCAGTCTGTGTCTGACCCCGGGGGTGTGAGATTGGACGATTTGCAGGGAGATTCACTTTGTGTCTGACCCAGTGAGTGTGTGATGTGCGGTGTAGAGGAACATTCACTCTGTGTCTGACCCCGGGAGTGTGAGATGGGACCGTGTAGAGCAATAATCACTCTGTGTCTGACCCCGGGAGTGTTTGATGGGACCGTGGAGACGAATAATCACTCTGTGTCTGAACACGGAAGAGTGTGATGGGACGGTGTGGAGGGAGATTCACTCTGTGTCTGACCCCGGGAGTGTTTGAAGGGACCGTGTTGAGAATTAATCACTCTGTGTCTGACCCCGGGAGTGCGTGATGGGACGGTGTGGAGGGAGATTCACTCTGTGTCTGACCCCGGGAGTGTGTGATGGGCGGTGTAGAGGAATAATCACTCTGTGTCTGACCCCGGGAGTTTGTGACGGGACGGTGTGGAGTGAGATTCACTCTGTGTCTGACCCCGGGAGTGTATCATGGGACCGTGTTGAGGAATAATCACTGTGTGTCTGACCCCGGGAGAGTGTGTTGGGACGGTGTGGACGGAGATTCACTCTGTGTCTGACCCCGGGAGTGTTTGATGGGACGGTGTGGAGTGAGATTCAGTCTGTGTCTGACCCCGGGAGTGTGTGATGGGACGATTTGCAGGGAGATTCACTCTGTCTCTGACCCAGGGAGTGTGTGATGAGCGGGGTAGAGGAACATTCACTCTGTGTCTGACCCCGGGAGTGTGAGATGGGACCGTGTAGAGCAATAATCACTCTGTGTCTGACCCCGGGAGTGTTTGCTGGGAACGTGGAGAAGAATAATCACTCTGTGTCTGACCCCGGGAGTGCGTGATGGGACGGTGTGGAGGGAGATTTACTCTGTGTCTGACCCCGGGAGTGTTTGATGGGACCGTGTAGAGGAATAATCACTCTGTGTCTGACCCCGGGAGTGTGTGATGGGACGGTGTGGATTGAGATTCACTCTGTGTCTGACCCCGGGAGTGTTTGATAGGACCTTGTAGTGGAATAATCACTCTGTGTCTTAATCCCGGAGTGTTTGATGGGACAGTGTAGAGGAATAATCACTCTGTGTCTGACCCCCGGGAGCTTTTGATGGGACCGTGTAGAGAAATAATCACTCTCTGTCTGACCCCGGGAGAGTATGATGGGGCCGTGTAGAGGAATAATCACTCTGTGTCTGAACCCGGGAGTGTTTGATGGGACGGTGTAGAGGAATAATCACTCTGTGTCTGACCACGGGAGTGTGTGTTGGGACGGTGTTGAAGGAGATTCACACTGTGTCTGACACCGGGAGTGTGTGATGGTACCGTGTAGAGGAATAATCACTCTGTGTCTGACCCCGGGAGTGTGTGATGGGACGGTGTGAAGGGAGATTCACTCTTTGTCTTACCCCCGGAGTGTTTGATGGGACCGTGTAGAGGAATAATCACTCTGTGTCTGACCCCCGGGAGCGTTTGATGGGACCGGGTAGAGGAATAATCACTCTGTGTCTGACCCCGGGAGAGTCTGATGGGCGATGTTGAGGAATAATCACTCTGTGGCTGACGCCGGGAGTGTTTGATGGTACCGTGTAGAGGAATAATCTCTCTGTGTCTGACCCCGGGAGTGTGTAATGGGACGGTGTGGAGGGAGATTCACTCTGTGTCTGACCCCGGGAGTGTTTGATCGGAACATGTAGAGGAATAATCTCTCTGTGTCTGACCCCGTGAGTGTTTGGTGGTACCGTGTAGAGGAATAATCTCTCATTGTCTGACCCCGGGAGTGTGTGATGGGATGGTGTGGATTGAGATTCACTCTGTGTCTGACCCCGGGAGTGTTTGATGGGACCGTGTAGAGGAATAATCTCTCTGTGTCTGACCGCGGGAGTGTGTGATGGGACGGTGTGGATTGAGATTCACTCTGTGTCTGACCCCGGGAGTGTTTGATAGGACCTTGTAGTGGAATAATCGCTCTGTGTCTTACTCCCGGAGTGTTTGATGGGACCGTGTAGAGGAATAATCACTCTGTGTCTGACCTCCGGGAGCGTTTGATGGGACCGTGTAGAGAAATAATCACTCTGTGTCTGACCCCGGGAGAGTATGATGGGGCCGTGTAGAGGAATAATCACTCTGTGTCTCGCCCCGGGAGTGTTTGATGGGACCGTGTAGAAGAATAATCACTCAGTGTCTGACCCCGGGAGAGTGTGATAGGATGGGGTGGAGGGAGATTCACTCTGTGTCTGACCCCGGGAGTGTTTGATGGGACCGTGTAGAGGAATAATCACTCTGTGTCTGACCCCGGGAGATTGTGATGGGACGGTGTGGAAGGAGATTCACACTGTGTCTGACACCGGGAGTGTTTGATAGTACCGTGTAGAGGAATAATCTCTCTGTGTCTGACCCCGCGAGTGTGTGATGGGACCTTGTTGAGGAATAACCCCTCTGTGTCTGACCCCGGGAGTGTTTGATTGGACCGTGAAGAGGAATAATCACTCTGTGTCTGATCCCGGGAGTGTATGATGGGACGGTGTGGATATAAATTCACTCTGTGTCTGACCCCGGGAGTGTGTGTTGGGACGGTGTGGACGGAGACTCACTCTGTGTCTGACCCCGGCAGTATTTCATGGGACCGTGTAGAGGAATAATCACTCTGTGTCTGATCCCCGGAAGGTTTGATGGGACCGTGTAGAGGAATAATCACTCTGTGTCTGACCCCGGGAGAGTTTGATGGGGCCGTGTAGAGGAATAATCACTCTGTGTCTGACCACGGTAGTGTTTGATGGGACCGTGTAGAGGAGTAATCACTCTGTGACTGACCCCGGGAGAGTGTGATGGGACGGCGTGGAGGGAGATTCACTCTGTGTCTGACCCCGGGAGTATTTGATGGGACCTTGTAGAGGAATAATCACTGTGTGTCTGACCCACGGAGTGTTTGATGGTACAGTGTAGAGGAATAATCGCTCTGTGTCTGACCCCCGGGAGTGTTAGATGGGACCGTGTAGAGGAATAATCACCCTGTGTCTGACCCCGGGAGTGTGTGATGGGACGGTGTGGACGGAGATTCACTCGGTGTCTGACCCCGGGAGTGTTTGATGGGACCGTGTAGATCAATAATCAATCTGTGTCTGACCCCTGGAGTGTGTGATGGGACGGTGTGTAGGGAGATTCACTCTGTGTCTGACCCCTGGAGAGTGTGTTGGACGGTGTGGAGTGAGATTCAGTCTGTGTCTGACCCCGGGAGTGTGAGATGGGACGATTTGCAGGGAGATTCACTCTGTGTCTGACCCCGGGAGTGTGAGATGGGACCGTGTAGAGCAATAATCACTCTGTGTCTGACCACGGGAGTGTTTGAAGGGACCGTGTTGAGAATTAATCACTCTGTGTCTGACCCCGGGAGTGCGTGATGGGACGGTGTGGAGGGAGATTCATTCTGTGTCTGTCCCCGGGAGTGTGTGATGGGCGGTGTAGAGACATAATCACTCTGTGTCTGACCCCGGGAGTTTGTGACGGGACGGTGTGGAGTGAGATTCACTCTGTGTCTGAACACGGGAATGTATCATGGGACCGTGTTGAGGAATAATCACTGTGTGTCTGACACCGGGAGTGTGTGTTGGGACGGTGTGGACGGAGATTCACTCTGTGTCTGACCACGGGAGTGTTTGATGGGACCGTGTAGAGGAATAATCACTCTGTGTCTGACCCCGGGAGAGTGTGATGGGACGGCGTGGAGGGAGATTCACTCTGTGTCTGACCCCGGGAGTATTTGATGGGACCGTGTAGAGGAATAATCACTGCGTGTCTGACCAACGGAGTGTTTGATGGTACAGAGTAGAGGAATAATCGCTCTGTGTCTGACCCCCGGGAGTGTTAGATGGGACCGTGTAGAGGAATAATCACCCTGTGGCTGACCCCGGGAGTGTGTGATGGGACGGTGTGGACGGAGATTCACTCGGTGTCTGACCCCGGGAGTGTTTGATGGGACCGTGTAGATCAATAATCACTCTGTGTCTAACCCCGGGAGTGTGTGATGGGACGGTGTGTAGGGAGATACACTCTGTGTCTGACCCCTGGAGAGTGTGATGGGCGGTGTAGAGGAATAATCACTCTGTGGCTGACCCCGGGAGTGTTTCATTGGACCGTGTAGAGGAATAATCACCCTGTGTCTGACCCCGGGAGTGTGTGATGGGACGGTGTGGAAGGAGATTCACTCGGTGTCTGACCCCGGGAGTGTTTGATGGGACCGTGTAGAGGAATAATCACTCTGTGTCTGACCACGGGAGTGTGTGTTGGGACGGTGTTGAAGGAGATTCACACTGTGTCTGACACCGGGAGTGTGTGATGGTACCGTGTAGAGGAATAATCACTCTGTGTCTGACCCCGGGAGTGTGTGATGGGACGGTGTGAAGGGAGATTCACTCTTTGTCTTACCCCCGGAGTGTTTGATGGGACCGTGTAGAGGAATAATCACTCTGTGTCTGACCCCCGGGACCGTTTGATGGGACCGGGTAGAGGAATAATCACTCTGTGTCTGACCCCGGGAGAGTCTGATGGGCGGTGTTGAGGAATAATCACTCTGTGGCTGACGCCGGGTGTGTTTGATGGTACCGTGTAGAGGAATAATCTCTCAGTGTCTGACCCCGGGAGTGTGTGATGGGATGGTGTGGATTGAGATTCACTCTGTGTCTGACCCCGGGAGTGTTTGATGGGACCGTGTAGAGGAATAATCTCTCTGTGTCTGACCCCGGGAGTGTGTGATGGGACGGTGTGGATTGAGATTCACTCTGTGTCTGACCCCGGGAGTGTTTGATAGGACCTTGTAGTGGAATAATCGCTCTGTGTCTTACTCCCGGAGTGTTTGATGGGACCGTGTAGAGGAATAATCACTCTGTGTCTGACCTCCGGGAGCGTTTGATGGGACCGTGTAGAGAAATAATCACTCTGTGTCTGACCCCGGGAGAGTGTGATAGGATGGGGTTGAGGGAGATTCACTCTGTGTCAGACCCCGGGAGTGTTTGATGGGACAGTGTAGAGAAATAATCACTCTGTGTCTGACCCCGGGAGAGTATGATGGGGCCGTGTAGAGGAATAATCACTGTGTGTCTCGCCCCGGGAGTGTTTGATGGGACCGTGTAGAAGGATAATCACTCTGTGTCTGACCCCGGGAGAGTGTGATAGGATGGGGTGGAGGGAGATTCACTCTGTGTCTGACCCCGGGAGTGTTTGATGGGACCGTGTAGAGGAATAATCACTCTGTGTCTGACCACGGGAGTGTTTGACGGGACCGTGTAGAGGAATAATCACTCTGTGTCTGATCCCGGGAGAGTGTGATGGGATGGCGTGGGGGGGAGATTCATTCTGTGTCTGACCGCGGGAGTGCTTGATGGGACCGTGTAGAGGAATAATCACTCTGTGTCTGACCCGGGAGTGTGTGATGGGACGGTGTGGAAGGAGATTCAAACTGTGTCTGACACCGGGAGTGTTTGATGGGACCGTGTTGAGGAATAATCCCTCTGTGTATGACCCAGGGAATGTGTGATAGGACCGTGTGGAGGGAGATTCACTCCGTGTCTGACCCCGGGAGTGTGTGATGGGCGGTGTAGAGGAATAATCACTCTGTGTCTGACCCCTGGAGTTTGTGACGGGACGGTGTGGAGGGAGATTCACTCTGTGTCTGACCTCGGGAGTGTTTCATGGGACCGTGTAGAGGAATAATCACTCTGTGTTTGACCACGGGAGTGTGAGATGCGTCGGTGTGGAGGATTAATCACTCTGTGTCTGACCACCGGAGTGTGTGATGGGACGGTGTGGAGGGAGATTCACTCTGTGTCTGACCCCGGGAGTGTTTGATGGGACCGTGTAGAGGAATAATCACTCTGTGTCTGACCACGGGAGTGTGTGATGGGACGGTGTGGAGGGAGATTCACTCTGTGTCTGACCCCGGGAGGGTGTGATGGGCGGTGTAGAGGAATAATCACTCTGTGGCTGACCCCGGGAGTGTTTGATTGGACCGTGTAGAGGAATAATCACTCTGTGTCTGACCCCGGGAGTGTTAGATGGGACGGTGTGGAGGGAGATTCAGTCTGTGTCTGACCCCGGGAGTGTGTGATGGGACGATTTGCAGGGAGATTCACTCTGTGTCTGACCCAGGGAGTGTGTGATGGGCGGTGTAGAGGAACATTCACTCTGTGACTGACCCCGGGAGTGTGAGATGGGACCGTGTAGAGCAATAATCACTCTGTGTCTGACCCCGGGAGTGTTTGATGGGACCGTGGAGAAGAATGAACACTCTGTGTCTGAACACGGGAGTGTGTTGATGGGACGGTGTGGAGGGAGATTCACTCTGTGTCTGACCCCGGGAGTGTTTGATGGGACAGTGTAGAGGAATAATCACTCTGTGTCTGACCCCGGAGTGTGTGATGGGACGGTGTGGATTGAGATTCACTCTGTGTCTGACCCCGGGAGTGTTTGATAGGACCTTGTAGTGGAATAATCGCTCTGTGTCTTACTCCCGGAGTGTTTGATGGGACCGTGTAGAGGAATAATCACTCTGTGTCTGACCTCCGGGAGCGTTTGATGGGACCGTGTAGAGGAATTATCACTCTGTGTCTCGCCCCGGGAGTGTTTGATGGGACCGTGTAGAAGAATAATCACTCAGTGTCTGACCCCGGGAGAGTGTGATAGGATGGGGTGGGGGGAGATTCACTCTGTGTCTGACCCCGGGAGTGTTTGATGGGACAGTGTAGAGGAATAATCACTCTGTGTCTGACCCCGGGAGTGTGTGATGGGACGGTGTGGATTGAGATTCACTCTGTGTCTGACCCCGGGAGTGTTTGATAGGACCTTGTAGTGGAATAATCGCTCTGTGTCTTACTCCCGGAGTGTTTGATGGGACCGTGTAGAGGAATAATCACTCTGTGTCTGAGCTCCGGGAGCGTTTGATGGGACCGTGTAGAGAAATAATCACTCTGTGTCTGACCCCGGGAGAGTGTGATAGGATGGGGTTGAGGGAGATTCACTCTGTGTCAGACCCCGGGAGTGTTTGATGGGACAGTGTAGAGAAATAATCACTCTGTGTCTGACCCCGGGAGAGTATGATGGGGCCGTGTAGAGGAATAATCACTCTGTGTCTCGCCCCGGGAGTGTTTGATGGGACCGTGTAGAAGAATAATCACTCTGTGTCTGACCCCGGGAGAGTGTGATAGGATGGGGTGGAGGGAGATTCACTCTGTGTCTGACCCCGGGAGTGTTTGATGGGACCGTGTAGAGGAATAATCACTCTGTGTCTGACCCCGGGAGAGTTTGATGGGGCCGTGTAGAGGAATAATCACTCTGTGTCTGACCACGGGAGTGTTTGACGGGACCGTGTAGAGGAATAATCACTCTGTGTCTGATCCCGGGAGAGTGTGATGGGATGGCGTGGGGGGGAGATTCATTCTGTGTCTGACCGCGGGAGTGCTTGATGGGACCGTGTAGAGGAATAATCACTCTGTGTCTGACCCGGGAGTGTGTGATGGGACGGTGTGGAAGGAGATTCAAACTGTGTCTGACACCGGGAGTGATTGATGGGACCGTGTTGAGGAATAATCCCTCTGTGTATGACCCAGGGAATGTGTGATAGGACCGTGTGGAGGGAGATTCACTCCGTGTCTGACCCCGGGAGTGTGTGATGGGCGGTGTAGAGGAATAATCACTCTGTGTCTGACCCCTGGAGTTTGTGACGGGACGGTGTGGAGGGAGATTCACTCTGTCTCTGACCTCGGGAGTGTTTCATGGGACCGTGTAGAGGAATAATCACTCTGTGTTTGACCACGGGAGTGTGAGATGCGTCGGTGTGGAGGATTAATCACTCTGTGTCTGACCACCGGAGTGTGTGATGGGACGGTGTGGAGGGAGATTCACTCTGTGTCTGACCCCGGGAGAGTTTGATGGGACCGTGTAGAGGAATAATCACTCTGTGTCTGACCACGGGAGTATGTGATGGGACGGTGTGGAGGGAGATTCACTCTGTGTCTGACCACGGGAGGGTGTGATGGGCGGTGTAGAGGAATAATCACTCTGTGGCTGACCACGGGAGTGTTTGATTGGACCGTGTAGAGGAATAATCACTCTGTGTCTGACCCCGGGAGTGTTTGATGGGACGGTGTGGAGGGAGATTCAGTCTGTGTCTGACCCCGGGAGTGTGTGATGGGACGATTTGCAGGGAGATTCACTCTGTGTCTGACCCAGGGAGTGTGTGATGGGCGGTGTAGAGGAACATTCACTATGTGACTGACCCCGGGAGTGTGAGATGGGACCGTGTAGAGGAATAATCACTCTGTGTCTGACCACGGGAGTGTGTGTTGGGACGGTGTTGAAGGAGATTCACACTGTGTCTGACACCGGGAGTGTGTGATGGTACCGTGTAGAGGAATAATCACTCTGTGTCTGACCCCGGGAGTGTGTGATGGGACGGTGTGAAGGGAGATTCACTCTTTGTCTTACCCCCGGAGTGTTTGATGGGACCGTGTAGAGGAATAATCACTCTGTGTCTGACCCCCGGGACCGTTTGATGGGACCGGGTAGAGGAATAATCACTCTGTGTCTGACCCCGGGAGAGTCTGATGGGCGGTGTTGAGGAATAATCACTCTGTGGCTGACGCCGGGTGTGTTTGATGGTACCGTGTAGAGGAATAATCTCTCTGTGTCTGACCACGGGAGTGTGTGATGGGACGGTGTGGAGGGAGATTCACTCTGTGTCTGACCCCGGGAGGGTGTGATGGGCGGTGTAGAGGAATAATCACTCTGTGGCTGACCCCGGGAGTGTTTGATTGGACCGTGTAGAGGAATAATCACTCTGTGTCTGACCCCGGGAGTGTTAGATGGGACGGTGTGGAGGGAGATTCAGTCTGTGTCTGACCCCGGGAGTGTGTGATGGGACGATTTGCAGGGAGATTCACTCTGTGTCTGACCCAGGGAGTGTGTGATGGGCGGTGTAGAGGAACATTCACTCTGTGACTGACCCCGGGAGTGTGAGATGGGACCGTGTAGAGCAATAATCACTCTGTGTCTGACCCCGGGAGTGTTTGATGGGACCGTGGAGAAGAATGAACACTCTGTGTCTGAACACGGGAGTGTGTTGATGGGACGGTGTGGAGGGAGATTCACTCTGTGTCTGACCCCGGGAGTGTTTGATGGGACAGTGTAGAGGAATAATCACTCTGTGTCTGACCCCGGGAGTGTGTGATGGGACGGTGTGGATTGAGATTCACTCTGTGTCTGACCCCGGGAGTGTTTGATAGGACCTTGTAGTGGAATAATCGCTCTGTGTCTTACTCCCGGAGTGTTTGATGGGACCGTGTAGAGGAATAATCACTCTGTGTCTGACCTCCGGGAGCGTTTGATGGGACCGTGTAGAGGAATTATCACTCTGTGTCTCGCCCCGGGAGTGTTTGATGGGACCGTGTAGAAGAATAATCACTCAGTGTCTGACCCCGGGAGAGTGTGATAGGATGGGGTGGGGGGAGATTCACTCTGTGTCTGACCCCGGGAGTGTTTGATGGGACAGTGTAGAGGAATAATCACTCTGTGTCTGACCCCGGGAGTGTGTGATGGGACGGTGTGGATTGAGATTCACTCTGTGTCTGACCCCGGGAGTGTTTGATAGGACCTTGTAGTGGAATAATCGCTCTGTGTCTTACTCCCGGAGTGTTTGATGGGACCGTGTAGAGGAATAATCACTCTGTGTCTGAGCTCCGGGAGCGTTTGATGGGACCGTGTAGAGAAATAATCACTCTGTGTCTGACCCCGGGAGAGTGTGATAGGATGGGGTTGAGGGAGATTCACTCTGTGTCAGACCCCGGGAGTGTTTGATGGGACAGTGTAGAGAAATAATCACTCTGTGTCTGACCCCGGGAGAGTATGATGGGGCCGTGTAGAGGAATAATCACTCTGTGTCTCGCCCCGGGAGTGTTTGATGGGACCGTGTAGAAGAATAATCACTCTGTGTCTGACCCCGGGAGAGTGTGATAGGATGGGGTGGAGGGAGATTCACTCTGTGTCTGACCCCGGGAGTGTTTGATGGGACCGTGTAGAGGAATAATCACTCTGTGTCTGACCCCGGGAGAGTTTGATGGGGCCGTGTAGAGGAATAATCACTCTGTGTCTGACCACGGGAGTGTTTGACGGGACCGTGTAGAGGAATAATCACTCTGTGTCTGATCCCGGGAGAGTGTGATGGGATGGCGTGGGGGGGAGATTCATTCTGTGTCTGACCGCGGGAGTGCTTGATGGGACCGTGTAGAGGAATAATCACTCTGTGTCTGACCCGGGAGTGTGTGATGGGACGGTGTGGAAGGAGATTCAAACTGTGTCTGACACCGGGAGTGATTGATGGGACCGTGTTGAGGAATAATCCCTCTGTGTATGACCCAGGGAATGTGTGATAGGACCGTGTGGAGGGAGATTCACTCCGTGTCTGACCCCGGGAGTGTGTGATGGGCGGTGTAGAGGAATAATCACTCTGTGTCTGACCCCTGGAGTTTGTGACGGGACGGTGTGGAGGGAGATTCACTCTGTCTCTGACCTCGGGAGTGTTTCATGGGACCGTGTAGAGGAATAATCACTCTGTGTTTGACCACGGGAGTGTGAGATGCGTCGGTGTGGAGGATTAATCACTCTGTGTCTGACCACCGGAGTGTGTGATGGGACGGTGTGGAGGGAGATTCACTCTGTGTCTGACCCCGGGAGAGTTTGATGGGACCGTGTAGAGGAATAATCACTCTGTGTCTGACCACGGGAGTATGTGATGGGACGGTGTGGAGGGAGATTCACTCTGTGTCTGACCACGGGAGGGTGTGATGGGCGGTGTAGAGGAATAATCACTCTGTGGCTGACCACGGGAGTGTTTGATTGGACCGTGTAGAGGAATAATCACTCTGTGTCTGACCCCGGGAGTGTTTGATGGGACGGTGTGGAGGGAGATTCAGTCTGTGTCTGACCCCGGGAGTGTGTGATGGGACGATTTGCAGGGAGATTCACTCTGTGTCTGACCCAGGGAGTGTGTGATGGGCGGTGTAGAGGAACATTCACTATGTGACTGACCCCGGGAGTGTGAGATGGGACCGTGTAGAGGAATAATCACTCTGTGTCTGACCACGGGAGTGTGTGTTGGGACGGTGTTGAAGGAGATTCACACTGTGTCTGACACCGGGAGTGTGTGATGGTACCGTGTAGAGGAATAATCACTCTGTGTCTGACCCCGGGAGTGTGTGATGGGACGGTGTGAAGGGAGATTCACTCTTTGTCTTACCCCCGGAGTGTTTGATGGGACCGTGTAGAGGAATAATCACTCTGTGTCTGACCCCCGGGACCGTTTGATGGGACCGGGTAGAGGAATAATCACTCTGTGTCTGACCCCGGGAGAGTCTGATGGGCGGTGTTGAGGAATAATCACTCTGTGGCTGACGCCGGGTGTGTTTGATGGTACCGTGTAGAGGAATAATCTCTCAGTGTCTGACCCCGGGAGTGTGTGATGGGATGGTGTGGATTGAGATTCACTCTGTGTCTGACCCCGGGAGTGTTTGATGGGACCGTGTAGAGGAATAATCTCTCTGTGTCTGACCCCGGGCGTGTGTGATGGGACGGTGTGGATTGAGATTCACTCTGTGTCTGACCCCGGGAGTGTTTGATAGGACCTTGTAGTGGAATAATCGCTCTGTGTCTTACTCCCGGAGTGTTTGATGGGACCGTGTAGAGGAATAATCACTCTGTGTCTGACCTCCGGGAGCGTTTGATGGGACCGTGTAGAGAAATAATCACTCTGTGTCTGACCCCGGGAGAGTGTGATAGGATGGGGTTGAGGGAGATTCACTCTGTGTCAGACCCCGGGATTGTTTGATGGGACAGTGTAGAGAAATAATCACTCTGTGTCTGACCCCGGGAGAGTATGATGGGGCCGTGTAGAGGAATAATCACTCTGTGTCTCGCCCCGGGAGTGTTTGATGGGACCGTGTAGAAGAATAATCACTCTGTGTCTGACCCCGGGAGAGTGTGATAGGATGGGGTGGAGGGAGATTCACTCTGTGTCTGACCCCGGGAGTGTTTGATGGGACCGTGTAGAGGAATAATCACTCTGTGTCTGACCCCGGGAGAGTTTGATGGGGCCGTGTAGAGGAATAATCACTCTGTGTCTGACCACGGGAGTGTTTGACGGGACCGTGTAGAGGAATAATCACTCTGTGTCTGATCCCGGGAGAGTGTGATGGGATGGCGTGGGGGGGAGATTCATTCTGTGTCTGACCGCGGGAGTGCTTGATGGGACCGTGTAGAGGAATAATCACTCTGTGTCTGACCCGGGAGTGTGTGATGGGACGGTGTGGAAGGAGATTCAAACTGTGTCTGACACCGGGAGTGTTTGATGGGACCGTGTTGAGGAATAATCCCTCTGTGTATGACCCAGGGAATGTGTGATAGGACCGTGTGGAGGGAGATTCACTCCGTGTCTGACCCCGGGAGTGTGTGATGGGCGGTGTAGAGGAATAATCACTCTGTGTCTGACCCCTGGAGTTTGTGACGGGACGGTGTGGAGGGAGACTCACTCTGTGTCTGACCTCGGGAGTGTTTCATGGGACCGTGTAGAGGAATAATCACTCTGTGTTTGACCACGGGAGTGTGAGATGCGTCGGTGTGGAGGATTAATCACTCTGTGTCTGACCACCGGAGTGTGTGATGGGACGGTGTGGAGGGAGATTCACTCTGTGTCTGACCCCGGGAGTGTTTGATGGGACCGTGTAGAGGAATAATCACTCTGTGTCTGACCACGGGAGTGTGTGATGGGACGGTGTGGAGGGAGATTCACTCTGTGTCTGACCCCGGGAGGGTGTAATGGGCGGTGTAGAGGAATAATCACTCTGTGGCTGACCCCGGGAGTGTTTGATTGGACCGTGTAGAGGAATAATCACTCTGTGTCTGACCCCGGGAGTGTTTGATGGGACGGTGTGGAGGGAGATTCAGTCTGTGTCTGACCCCGGGAGTGTGTGATGGGACGATTTGCAGGGAGATTCACTCTGTGTCTGACCCAGGGAGTGTGTGATGGGCGGTGTAGAGGAACATTCACTCTGTGACTGACCCCGGGAGTGTGAGATGGGACCGTGTAGAGCAATAATCACTCTGTGTCTGACCCCGGGAGTGTTTGATGGGACCGTGGAGAAGAATGAACACTCTGTGTCTGAACACGGGAGTGTGTTGATGGGACGGTGTGGAGGGAGATTCACTCTGTGTCTGACCCCGGGAGTGTTTGAAGGGACAGTGTAGAGGAATAATCACTCTGTGTCTGACCCCGGGAGTGTGTGATGGGACGGTGTGGATTGAGATTCACTCTGTGTCTGACCCCGGGAGTGTTTGATAGGACCTTGTAGTGGAATAATCGCTCTGTGTCTTACTCCCGGAGTGTTTGATGGGACCGTGTAGAGGAATAATCACTCTGTGTCTGACCTCCGGGAGCATTTGATGGGACCGTGTAGAGGAATTATCACTCTGTGTCTCGCCCCGGGAGTGTTTGATGGGACCGTGTAGAAGAATAATCACTCAGTGTCTGACCCCGGGAGAGTGTGATAGGATGGGGTGGAGGGAGATTCACTCTGTGTCTGACCCCGGGAGTGTTTGATGGGACAGTGTAGAGGAATAATCACTCTGTGTCTGACCCCGGGAGTGTGTGATGGGACGGTGTGGATTGAGATTCACTCTGTGTCTGACCCCGGGAGTGTTTGATAGGACCTTGTAGTGGAATAATCGCTCTGTGTCTTACTCCCGGAGTGTTTGATGGGACCGTGTAGAGGAATAATCACTCTGTGTCTGACCCCGGGAGAGTGTGATAGGATGGGGTTGAGGGAGATTCACTCTGTGTCAGACCCCGGGAGTGTTTGATGGGACAGTGTAGAGAAATAATCACTCTGTGTCTGACCCCGGGAGAGTATGATGGGGCCGTGTAGAGGAATAATCACTCTGTGTCTCGCCCCGGGAGTGTTTGATGGGACCGTGTAGAAGAATAATCACTCTGTGTCTGACCCCGGGAGAGTGTGATAGGATGGGGTGGAGGGAGATTCACTCTGTGTCTGACCCCGGGAGTGTTTGATGGGACCGTGTAGAGGAATAATCACTCTGTGTCTGACCCCGGGAGAGTTTGATGGGGCCGTGTAGAGGAATAATCACTCTGTGTCTGACCACGGGAGTGTTTGACGGGACCGTGTAGAGGAATAATCACTCTGTGTCTGATCCCGGGAGAGTGTGATGGGATGGCGTGGGGGGGAGATTCATTCTGTGTCTGACCGCGGGAGTGCTTGATGGGACCGTGTAGAGGAATAATCACTCTGTGTCTGACCCCGGGAGTGTTTGAAGGGACAGTGTAGAGGAATAATCACTCTGTGTCTGACCCCGGGAGTGTGTGATGGGACGGTGTGGATTGAGATTCACTCTGTGTCTGACCCCGGGAGTGTTTGATAGGACCTTGTAGTGGAATAATCGCTCTGTGTCTTACTCCCGGAGTGTTTGATGGGACCGTGTAGAGGAATAATCACTCTGTGTCTGACCTCCGGGAGCATTTGATGGGACCGTGTAGAGGAATTATCACTCTGTGTCTCGCCCCGGGAGTGTTTGATGGGACCGTGTAGAAGAATAATCACTCAGTGTCTGACCCCGGGAGAGTGTGATAGGATGGGGTGGAGGGAGATTCACTCTGTGTCTGACCCCGGGAGTGTTTGATGGGACAGTGTAGAGGAATAATCACTCTGTGTCTGACCCCGGGAGTGTGTGATGGGACGGTGTGGATTGAGATTCACTCTGTGTCTGACCCCGGGAGTGTTTGATAGGACCTTGTAGTGGAATAATCGCTCTGTGTCTTACTCCCGGAGTGTTTGATGGGACCGTGTAGAGGAATAATCACTCTGTGTCTGAGCTCCGGGAGCGTTTGATGGGACCGTGTAGAGAAATAATCACTCTGTGTCTGACCCCGGGAGAGTGTGATAGGATGGGGTTGAGGGAGATTCACTCTGTGTCAGACCCCGGGAGTGTTTGATGGGACAGTGTAGAGAAATAATCACTCTGTGTCTGACCCCGGGAGAGTATGATGGGGCCGTGTAGAGGAATAATCACTCTGTGTCTCGCCCCGGGAGTGTTTGATGGGACCGTGTAGAAGAATAATCACTCTGTGTCTGACCCCGGGAGAGTGTGATAGGATGGGGTGGAGGGAGATTCACTCTGTGTCTGACCCCGGGAGTGTTTGATGGGACCGTGTAGAGGAATAATCACTCTGTGTCTGACCCCGGGAGAGTTTGATGGGGCCGTGTAGAGGAATAATCACTCTGTGTCTGACCACGGGAGTGTTTGACGGGACCGTGTAGAGGAATAATCACTCTGTGTCTGATCCCGGGAGAGTGTGATGGGATGGCGTGGGGGGGAGATTCATTCTGTGTCTGACCGCGGGAGTGCTTGATGGGACCGTGTAGAGGAATAATCACTCTGTGTCTGACCCGGGAGTGTGTGATGGGACGGTGTGGAAGGAGATTCAAACTGTGTCTGACACCGGGAGTGTTTGATGGGACCGTGTTGAGGAATAATCCCTCTGTGTATGACCCAGGGAATGTGTGATAGGACCGTGTGGAGGGAGATTCACTCCGTGTCTGACCCCGGGAGTGTGTGATGGGCGGTGTAGAGGAATAATCACTCTGTGTCTGACCCCTGGAGTTTGTGACGGGACGGTGTGGAGGGAGATTCACTCTGTGTCTGACCTCGGGAGTGTTTCATGGGACCGTGTAGAGGAATAATCACTCTGTGTTTGACCACGGGAGTGTGAGATGAGTCGGTGTGGAGGATTAATCACTCTGTGTCTGACCACCGGAGTGTGTGATGGGACGGTGTGGAGGGAGATTCACTCTGTGTCTGACCCCGGGAGAGTTTGATTGGACCGTGTAGAGGAATAATCACTCTGTGTCTGACCACGGGAGTATGTGATGGGACGGTGTGGAGGGAGATTCACTCTGTGTCTGACCACGGGAGGGTGTGATGGGCGGTGTAGAGGTATAATCACTCTGTGGCTGACCCCGGGAGTGTTTGATTGGACCGTGTAGAGGAATAATCACTCTGTGTCTGACCCCGGGAGTGTTTGATGGGACGGTGTGGAGGGAGATTCAGTCTGTGTCTGACCCCGGGAGTGTGTGATGGGACGATTTGCAGGGAGATTCACTCTGTGTCTGACCCAGGGAGTGTGTGATGGGCGGTGTAGAGGAACATTCACTCTGTGACTGACCCCGGGAGTGTGAGATGGGACCGTGTAGAGCAATAATCACTCTGTGTCTGACCCCGGGAGTGTTTGATGGGACCGTGGAGAAGAATGAACACTCTGTGTCTGAACACGGGAGTGTGTTGATGGGACGGTGTGGAGGGAGATTCACTCTGTGTCTGACCCCGGGAGTGTTTGATGGGACAGTGTAGAGGAATAATCACTCTGTGTCTGACCCCGGGAGTGTATCATGGGACCGTGTTGAGGAATAATCACTGTGTGTCTGACCCCGGGAGTGTGTGTTGGGACGGTGTGGACGGAGATTCACTCTGTGTCTGACCCCGGGAGTGTTTGATGGGACGGTGTGGAGTGAGATTCAGTCTGTGTCTGACCCCGGGAGTGTGTGATGGGACGGTTTGCAGGGAGATTCACTCTGTCTCTGACCCAGGGAGTGTGTGATGAGCGGTGTAGAGGAACATTCACTCTGTGTCTGACCCCGGGAGTGTGAGATGGGACCGTGTAGAGCAATAATCACTCAGTGTCTGACCCCGGGAGTGTTTGCTGGGACCGTGGAGAAGAATAATCACTCTGTGTCTGACCCCGGGAGTGCGTGATGGGACGGTGTGGATTGAGATTTACTCTGTGTCTGACCCCGGGAGTGTTTGATGGGACCGTGTAGAGGAATAATCACTCTGTGTCTGACCCCGGGAGTGTGTGATGGGACGGTGTGGATTGAGATTCACTCTGTGTCTGACCCCGGGAGTGTTTGATAGGACCTTGTAGTGGAATAATCACTCTGTGTCTTAATCCCGGAGTGTTTGATGGGACCGTGTAGAGGAATAATCACTCTGTGTCTGACCCCCGGGAGCTTTTGATGGGACCGTGTAGAGAAATAATCACTCTCTGTCTGACCCCGGGAGAGTATGATGGGGTCGTGTAGAGGAATAATCACTCTGTGTCTGAACCCGGGAGTGTTTGATGGGACGGTGTAGAGGAATAATCACTCTGTGTCTGACCACGGGAGTGTGTGTTGGGACGGTGTTGAAGGAGATTCACACTGTGTCTGACACCGGGAGTGTGTGATGGTACCGTGTAGAGGAATAATCACTCTGTGTCTGACCCCGGGAGTGTGTGATGGGACGGTGTGAAGGGAGATTCACTCTTTGTCTTACCCCCGGAGTGTTTGATGGGACCGTGTAGAGGAATAATCACTCTGTGTCTGACCCCCGGGAGCGTTTGATGGGACCGGGTAGAGGAATAATCACTCTGTGTCTGACCCCGGGAGAGTCTGATGGGCGGTGTTGAGGAATAATCACTCTGTGGCTGACGCCGGGAGTGTTTGATGGTACCGTGTAGAGGAATAATCTCTCTGTGTCTGACCCCGGGAGTGTGTAATGGGACGGTGTGGAGGGAGATTCACTCTGTGTCTGACCCCGGGAGTGTTTGATCGGAACATGTAGAGGAATAATCTCTCTGTGTCTGACCCCGTGAGTGTTTGGTGGTACCGTGTAGAGGAATAATCTCTCATTGTCTGACCCCGGGAGTGTGTGATGGGATGGTGTGGATTGAGATTCACTCTGTGTCTGACCCCGGGAGTGTTTGATGGGACCGTGTAGAGGAATAATCTCTCTGTGTCTGACCCCGGGAGTGTGTGATGGGACGGTGTGGATTGAGATTCACTCTGTGTCTGACCCCGGGAGTGTTTGATAGGACCTTGTAGTGGAATAATCGCTCTGTGTCTTACTCCCGGAGTGTTTGATGGGACCGTGTAGAGGAATAATTACTCTGTGTCTGACCTCCGGGAGCGTTTGATGGGACCGTGTAGAGAAATAATCACTCTGTGTCTGACCCCGGGAGAGTATGATGGGGCCGTGTAGAGGAATAATCACTCTGTGTCTCGCCCCGGGAGTGTTTGATGGGACCGTGTAGAAGAATAATCACTCAGTGTCTGACCCCGGGAGAGTGTGATAGGATGGGGTGGAGGGAGATTCACTCTGTGTCTGACCCCGGGAGTGTTTGATGGGACCGTGTAGAGGAATAATCACTCTGTGTCTGACCCCGGGAGATTGTGATGGGACGGTGTGGAAGGAGATTCACACTGTGTCTGACACCGGGAGTGTTTGATAGTACCGTGTAGAGGAATAATCTCTCTGTGTCTGACCCCGCGAGTGTGTGATGGGACCTTGTTGAGGAATAACCCCTCTGTGTCTGACCCCGGGAGTGTTTGATTGGACCGTGAAGAGGAATAATCACTCTGTGTCTGATCCCGGGAGTGTATGATGGGACGGTGTGGATATAAATGCACTCTGTGTCTGACCCCGGGAGTGTGTGTTGGGACGGTGTGGACGGAGACTCACTCTGTGTCTGACCCCGGCAGTGTTTCATGGGACCGTGTAGAGGAATAATCACTCTGTGTCTGATCCCCGGAAGGTTTGATGGGACCGTGTAGAGGAATAATCACTCTGTGTCTGACCCCGGGAGAGTTTGATGGGGCCGTGTAGAGGAATAATCACTCTGTGTCTGACCACGGTAGTGTTTGATGGGACCGTGTAGAGGAGTAATCACTCTGTGACAGACCCCGGGAGAGTGTGATGGGACGGCGTGGAGGGAGATTCACTCTGTGTCTGACCCCGGGAGTATTTGATGGGACCTTGTAGAGGAATAATCACTGTGTGTCTGACCCACGGAGTGTTTGATGGTACAGTGTAGAGGAATAATCGCTCTGTGTCTGACCCCCGGGAGTGTTAGATGGGACCGTGTAGAGGAATAATCACCCTGTGTCTGACCCCGTGAGTGTGTGATGGGACGGTGTGGACGGAGATTCACTCGGTGTCTGACCCCGGGAGTGTTTGATGGGACCGTGTAGATCAATAATCAATCTGTGTCTGACCCCTGGAGTGTGTGATGGGACGGTGTGTAGGGAGATTCACTCTGTGTCTGACCCCTGGAGAGTGTGTTGGACGGTGTGGAGTGAGATTCAGTCTGTGTCTGACCCCGGGAGTGTGAGATGGGACGATTTGCAGGGAGATTCACTTTGTGTCTGACCCAGGGAGTGTGTGATGTGCGGTGTAGAGGAACATTCACTCTGTGTCTGACCCCGGGAGTGTGAGATGGGACCGTGTAGAGCAATAATCACTCTGTGTCTGACCCCGGGAGTGTTTGAAGGGACCGTGTTGAGAATTAATCACTCTGTGTCTGACCCCGGGAGTGCGTGATGGGACGGTGTGGAGGGAGATTCACTCTGTGTCTGTCCCCGGGAGTGTGTGATGGGCGGTGTAGAGACATAATCACTCTGTGTCTGACCCCGGGAGTTTGTGACGGGACGGTGTGGAGTGAGATTCACTCTGTGTCTGACCACGGGAATGTATCGTGGGACCGTGTTGAGGAATAATCACTGTGTGTCTGACCCCGGGAGTGTGTGTTGGGACGGTGTGGACGGAGATTCACTCTGTGTCTGACCACGGGAGTGTTTGATGGGACCGTGTAGAGGAATAATCACTCTGTGTCTGACCCCGGGAGAGTGTGATGGGACGGCGTGGAGGAAGATTCACTCTGTGTCTGACCCCGGGAGTATTTGATGGGACCGTGTAGAGGAATAATCACTGCGTGTCTGACCAACGGAGTGTTTGATGGTACGGAGTAGAGGAATAATCGCTCTGTGTCTGACCCCCGGGAGTGTTAGATGGGACCGTGTAGAGGAATAATCACCCTGTGGCTGACCCCGGGAGTGTGTGATGGGACGGTGTGGACGGAGATTCACTCGGTGTCTGACCCCGGGAGTGTTTGATGGGACCGTGTAGATCAATAATCACTCTGTGTCTAACCCCGGGAGTGTGTGATGGGACGGTGTGTAGGGAGATACACTCTGTGTCTGACCCCTGGAGAGTGTGATGGGCGGTGTAGAGGAATAATCACTCTGTGGCTGACCCCGGGAGTGTTTCATTGGACCGTGTAGAGGAATAATCACCCTGTGTCTGACCCCGGGAGTGTGTGATGGGACGGTGTGGACGGAGATTCACTCGGTGTCTGACCCCGGGAGTGTTTGATGGGACCGTGTAGAGGAATAATCACTCTGTGTCTGACCACGGGAGTGTGTGTTGGGACGGTGTTGAAGGAGATTCACACTGTGTCTGACACCGGGAGTGTGTGATGGTACCGTGTAGAGGAATAATCACTCTGTGTCTGACCCCGGGAGTGTGTGATGGGACGGTGTGAAGGGAGATTCACTCTTTGTCTTACCCCCGGAGTGTTTGATGGGACCGTGTAGAGGAATAATCACTCTGTGTCTGACCCCCGGGAGCGTTTGATGGGACCGGGTAGAGGAATAATCACTCTGTGTCTGACCCCGGGAGAGTCTGATGGGCGGTGTTGAGGAATAATCACTCTGTGGCTGACGCCGGGAGTGTTTGATGGTACCGTGTAGAGGAATAATCTCTCTGTGTCTGACCCCGGGAGTGTGTAATGGGACGGTGTGGAGGGAGATTCACTCTGTGTCTGACCCCGGGAGTGTTTGATCGGAACATGTAGAGGAATAATCTCTCTGTGTCTGACCCCGTGAGTGTTTGGTGGTACCGTGTAGAGGAATAATCTCTCATTGTCTGACCCCGGGAGTGTGTGATGGGATGGTGTGGATTGAGATTCACTCTGTGTCTGACCCCGGGAGTGTTTGATGGGACCGTGTAGAGGAATAATCTCTCTGTGTCTGACCCCGGGAGTGTGTGATGGGACGGTGTGGATTGAGATTCACTCTGTGTCTGACCCCGGGAGTGTTTGATAGGACCTTGTAGTGGAATAATCGCTCTGTGTCTTACTCCCGGAGTGTTTGATGGGACCGTGTAGAGGAATAATCACTCTGTGTCTGACCTCCGGGAGCGTTTGATGGGACCGTGTAGAGAAATAATCACTCTGTGTCTGACCCCGGGAGAGTATGATGGGGCCGTGTAGAGGAATAATCACTCTGTGTCTCGCCCCGGGAGTGTTTGATGGGACCGTGTAGAAGAATAATCACTCAGTGTCTGACCCCGGGAGAGTGTGATAGGATGGGGTGGAGGGAGATTCACTCTGTGTCTGACCCCGGGAGTGTTTGATGCGACCGTGTAGAGGAATAATCACTCTGTGTCTGACCCCGGGAGATTGTGATGGGACGGTGTGGAAGGAGATTCACATTGTGTCTGACACCGGGAGTGTTTGATAGTACCGTGTAGAGGAATAATCTCTCTGTGTCTGACCCCGCGAGTGTGTGATGGGACCTTGTTGAGGAATAACCCCTCTGTGTCTGACCCCGGGAGTGTTTGATTGGACCGTGAAGAGGAATAATCACTCTGTGTCTGATCCCGGGAGTGTATGATGGGACGGTGTGGATATAAATGCACTCTGTGTCTGACCCCGGGAGTGTGTGTTGGGACGGTGTGGACGGAGACTCACTCTGTGTCTGACCCCGGCAGTGTTTCATGGGACCGTGTAGAGGAATAATCACTCTGTGTCTGATCCCCGGAAGGTTTGATGGGACCGTGTAGAGGAATAATCACTCTGTGTCTGACCCCGGGAGAGTTTGATGGGGCCGTGTAGTGGAATAATCACTCTGTGTCTGACCACGGTAGTGTTTGATGGGACCGTGTAGAGGAGTAATCACTCTGTGACTGACCCCGGGAGAGTGTGATGGGACGGCGTGGAGGGAGATTCACTCTGTGTCTGACCCCGGGAGTATTTGATGGGACCTTGTAGAGGAATAATCACTGTGTGTCTGACCCACGGAGTGTTTGATGGTACAGTGTAGAGGAATAATCGCTCTGTGTCTGACCCCCGGGAGTGTTAGATGGGACCGTGTAGAGGAATAATCACCCTGTGTCTGACCCCGTGAGTGTGTGATGGGACGGTGTGGACGGAGATTCACTCGGTGTCTGACCCCGGGAGTGTTTGATGGGACCGTGTAGATCAATAATCAATCTGTGTCTGACCCCTGGAGTGTGTGATTGGACGGTGTGTAGGGAGATTCACTCTGTGTCTGACCCCTGGAGAGTGTGTTGGACGGTGTGGAGTGAGATTCAGTCTGTGTCTGACCCCGGGAGTGTGAGATGGGACGATTTGCAGGGAGATTCACTTTGTGTCTGACCCAGGGAGTGTGTGATGTGCGGTGTAGAGGAACATTCACTCTGTGTCTGACCCCGGGAGTGTGAGATGGGACCGTGTAGAGCAATAATCACTCTGTGTCTGACCCCGGGAGTGTTTGAAGGGACCGTGTTGAGAATTAATCACTCTGTGTCTGACCCCGGGAGTGCGTGATGGGACGGTGTGGAGGGAGATTCACTCTGTGTCTGTCCCCGGGAGTGTGTGATGGGCGGTGTAGAGACATAATCACTCTGTGTCTGACCCCGGGAGTTTGTGACGGGACGGTGTGGAGTGAGATTCACTCTGTGTCTGACCACGGGAATGTATCATGGGACCGTGTTGAGGAATAATCACTGTGTGTCTGACCCCGGGAGTGTGTGTTGGGACGGTGTGGACGGAGATTCACTCTGTGTCTGACCACGGGAGTGTTTGATGGGACCGTGTAGAGGAATAATCACTCTGTGTCTGACCCCGGGAGAGTGTGATGGGACGGCGTGGAGGAAGATTCACTCTGTGTCTGACCCCGGGAGTATTTGATGGGACCGTGTAGAGGAATAATCACTGCGTGTCTGACCAACGGAGTGTTTGATGGTACAGAGTAGAGGAATAATCGCTCTGTGTCTGACCCCCGGGAGTGTTAGATGGGACCGTGTAGAGGAATAATCACCCTGTGGCTGACCCCGGGAGTGTGTGATGGGACGGTGTGGACGGAGATTCACTCGGTGTCTGACCCCGGGAGTGTTTGATGGGACCGTGTAGATCAATAATCACTCTGTGTCTAACCCCGGGAGTGTGTGATGGGACGGTGTGTAGGGAGATACACTCTGTGTCTGACCCCTGGAGAGTGTGATGGGCGGTGTAGAGGAATAATCACTCTGTGGCTGACCCCGGGAGTGTTTCATTGGACCGTGTAGAGGAATAATCACCCTGTGTCTGACCCCGGGAGTGTGTGATGGGACGGTGTGGACGGAGATTCACTCGGTGTCTGACACCGGGAGTGTTTGATGGGACCGTGTAGAGGAATAATCACTCTGTGTCTGACCCCGGGAGTGTGTGATGGGACGGTGTGAAGGGAGATTCACTCTTTGTCTTACCCCCGGAGTGTTTGATGGGACCGTGTAGAGGAATAATCACTCTGTGTCTGACCCCCGGGAGCGTTTGATGGGACCGGGTAGAGGAATAATCACTCTGTGTCTGACCCCGGGAGAGTCTGATGGGCGGTGTTGAGGAATAATCACTCTGTGGCTGACGCCGGGAGTGTTTGATGGTACCGTGTAGAGGAATAATCTCTCTGTGTCTGACCCCGGGAGTGTGTAATGGGACGGTGTGGAGGGAGATTCACTCTGTGTCTGACCCCGGGAGTGTTTGATCGGAACATGTAGAGGAATAATCTCTCTGTGTCTGACCCCGTGAGTGTTTGGTGGTACCGTGTAGAGGAATAATCTCTCATTGTCTGACCCCGGGAGTGTGTGATGGGATGGTGTGGATTGAGATTCACTCTGTGTCTGACCCCGGGAGAGTTTGATGGGGCCGTGTAGTGGAATAATCACTCTGTGTCTGACCACGGTAGTGTTTGATGGGACCGTGTAGAGGAGTAATCACCCTGTGACTGACCCCGGGAGAGTGTGATGGGACGGCGTGGAGGGAGATTCACTCTGTGTCTGACCCCGGGAGTATTTGATGGGACCTTGTAGAGCAATAATCACTGTGTGTCTGACCCACGGAGTGTTTGATGGTACAGTGTAGAGGAATAATCGCTCTGTGTCTGACCCCCGGGAGTGTTATATGGGACCGTGTAGAGGAATAATCACCCTGTGTCTGACCCCGTGAGTGTGTGATGGGACGGTGTGGACGGAGATTCACTCGGTGTCTGACCCCGGGAGTGTTTGATGGGACCGTGTAGATCAATAATCAATCTGTGTCTGACCCCTGGAGTGTGTGATGGGACGGTGTGTAGGGAGATTCACTCTGTGTCTGACCCCTGGAGAGTGTGTTGGACGGTGTGGAGTGAGATTCAGTCTGTGTCTGACCCCGGGAGTGTGAGATGGGACGATTTGCAGGGAGATTCACTTTGTGTCTGACCCAGGGAGTGTGTGATGTGCGGTGTAGAGGAACATTCACTCTGTGTCTGACCCCGGGAGTGTGAGATGGGACCGTGTAGAGCAATAATCACTCTGTGTCTGACCCCGGGAGTGTTTGAAGGGACCGTGTTGAGAATTAATCACTCTGTGTCTGACCCCGGGAGTGCGTGATGGGACGGTGTGGAGGGAGATTCACTCTGTGTCTGTCCCCGGGAGTGTGTGATGGGCGGTGTAGAGACATAATCACTCTGTGTCTGACCCCGGGAGTTTGTGACGGGACGGTGTGGAGTGAGATTCACTCTGTGTCTGACCACGGGAATGTATCATGGGACCGTGTTGAGGAATAATCACTGTGTGTCTGACCCCGGGAGTGTGTGTTGGGACGGTGTGGACGGAGATTCACTCTGTGTCTGACCACGGGAGTGTTTGATGGGACCGTGTAGAGGAATAATCACTCTGTGTCTGACCCCGGGAGAGTGTGATGGGACGGCGTGGAGGAAGATTCACTCTGTGTCTGACCCCGGGAGTATTTGATGGGACCGTGTAGAGGAATAATCACTGCGTGTCTGACCAACGGAGTGTTTGATGGTACAGAGTAGAGGAATAATCGCTCTGTGTCTGACCCCCGGGAGTGTTAGATGGGACCGTGTAGAGGAATAATCACCCTGTGGCTGACCCCGGGAGTGTGTGATGGGACGGTGTGGACGGAGATTCACTCGGTGTCTGACCCCGGGAGTGTTTGATGGGACCGTGTAGATCAATAATCACTCTGTGTCTAACCCCGGGAGTGTGTGATGGGACGGTGTGTAGGGAGATACACTCTGTGTCTGACCCCTGGAGAGTGTGATGGGCGGTGTAGAGGAATAATCACTCTGTGGCTGACCCCGGGAGTGTTTCATTGGACCGTGTAGAGGAATAATCACCCTGTGTCTGACCCCGGGAGTGTGTGATGGGACGGTGTGGACGGAGATTCACTCGGTGTCTGACCCCGGGAGTGTTTGATGGGACCGTGTAGAGGAATAATCACTCTGTGTCTGACCACGGGAGTGTGTGTTGGGACGGTGTTGAAGGAGATTCACACTGTGTCTGACACCGGGAGTGTGTGATGGTACCGTGTAGAGGAATAATCACTCTGTGTCTGACCCCGGGAGTGTGTGATGGGACGGTGTGAAGGGAGATTCACTCTTTGTCTTACCCCCGGAGTGTTTGATGGGACCGTGTAGAGGAATAATCACTCTGTGTCAGACCCCCGGGACCGTTTGATGGGACCCGGTAGTGGAATAATCACTCTGTGTCTGACCCCGGGAGAGTCTGATGGGCGGTGTTGAGGAATAATCACTCTGTGGCTGACGCCGGGTGTGTTTGATGGTACCGTGTAGAGGAATAATCTCTCAGTGTCTGACCCCGGGAGTGTGTGATGGGATGGTGTGGATTGAGATTCACTCTGTGTCTGACCCCGGGAGTGTTTGATGGGACCGTGTAGAGGAATAATCTCTCTGTGTCTGACCCCGGGAGTGTGTGATGGGACGGTGTGGATTGAGATTCACTCTGTGTCTGACCCCGGGAGTGTTTGATAGGACCTTGTAGTGGAATAATCGCTCTGTGTCTTACTCCCGGAGTGTTTGATGGGACCGTGTAGAGGAATAATCACTCTGTGTCTGACCTCCGGGAGCGTTTGATGGGACCGTGTAGAGAAATAATCACTCTGTGCCCCGGGAGAGTGTGATAGGATGGGGTTGAGGGAGATTCACTCTGTGTCAGACCCCGGGAGTGTTTGATGGGACAGTGTAGAGAAATAATCACTCTGTGTCTGACCCCGGGAGAGTATGATGGGGCCTTGTAGAGGAATAATCACTCTGTGTCTCGCCCCGGGAGTGTTTGATGGGACCGTGTAGAAGAATAATCACTCTGTGTCTGACCCCGGGAGAGTGTGATAGGATGGGGTGGAGGGAGATTCACTCTGTGTCTGACCCCGGGAGTGTTTGATGGGACCGTGTAGAGGAATAATCACTCTGTGTCTGAACCCGGGAGAGTTTGATGGGGCCGTGTAGAGGAATAATCACTCTGTGTCTGACCACGGGAGTGTTTGACGGGACCGTGTAGAGGAATAATCACTCTGTGTCTGATCCCGGGAGAGTGTGATGGGATGGCGTGGGGGGGAGATTCATTCTGTGTCTGACCGCGGGAGTGCTTGATGGGACCGTGTAGAGGAATAATCACTCTGTGTCTGACCCGGGAGTGTGTGATGGGACGGTGTTGAAGGAGATTCAAACTGTGTCTGACACCGGGAGTGTTTGATGGGACCGTGTTGAGGAATAATCCCTCTGTGTATGACCCAGGGAATGTGTGATAGGACCGTGTGGAGGGAGATTCACTCCGTGTCTGACCCCGGGAGTGTGTGATGGGCGGTGTAGAGGAATAATCACTCTGTGTCTGACCCCTGGAGTTTGTGACGGGACGGTGTGGAGGGAGATTCACTCTGTGTCTGACCTCGGGAGTGTTTCATGGGACCGGGTAGAGGAATAATCACTCTGTGTTTGACCACGGGAGTGTGAGATGCGTCGGTGTGGAGGATTAATCACTCTGTGTCTGACCACCGGAGTGTGTGATGGGACGGTGTGGAGGGAGATTCACTCTGTGTCTGACCCCGGGAGTGTTTGATGGGACCGTGTAGAGGAATAATCACTCTGTGTCTGACCACGGGAGTGTGTGATGGGACGGTGTGGAGGGAGATTCACTCTGTGTCTGACCCCGGGAGGGTGTGATGGGCGGTGTAGAGGAATAATCACTCTGTGGCTGACCCCGGGAGTGTTTGATTGGACCGTGTAGAGGAATAATCACTCTGTGTGTGACCCCGGGAGTGTTTGATGGGACGGTGTGGAGGGAGATTCAGTCTGTGTCTGACCCCGGGAGTGTGTGATGGGACGATTTGCAGGGAGATTCACTCTGTGTCTGACCCAGGGAGTGTGTGATGGGCGGTGTAGAGGAACATTCACTCTGTGACTGACCCCGGGAGTGTGAGATGGGACCGTGTAGAGCAATAATCACTCTGTGTCTGACCCCGGGAGTGTTTGATGGCACCGTGGAGAAGAATGAACACTCTGTGTCTGAACACGGGAGTGTGTTGATGGGACGGTGTGGAGGGAGATTCACTCTGTGTCTGACCCCGGGAGTGTTTGATGGGACAGTGTAGAGGAATAATCACTCTGTGTCTGACCCCGGGAGTGTGTGATGGGACGGTGTGGAGGGAGATTCACTCTGTGTCTGACCCCGGCAGTGTTTGATGGGACCGTGTTGAGGAATAATCCCTCTGTGTATGACCCTGGGAGTGTGTGATGGGACCGTGTGGAGAGAGATTCACTTTGTGTCTGACCCCGGGAGAGAGTGATGGGCGGTGTAGAGGAATAATCACACTGTGTCTGACACCGGGAGTTTGTGACGGGACGGTGTGGAGGGAGATTCACTCTGTGTCTGACCCCGGGAGTGTTTCATGGGACCGTGTAGAGGAATAATCACTCTGTGTCTGACCCCCGGGAGCGTTTGATGGGAACGTGTAGAGGAATAATCACTCTGTGTCTGACCCCGGGAGAGTTTGATGGGGCCGTGTAGAGGAATAAGCACTCTGTGTCTGATCCCGGGAGAGTGTGATGGGATGGCGTGGGGGGAGATTCACTCTGTGTCTGACCCCGGGAGTGTTTGATGGGACCGTGTAGAGGAATAATCACTCTGTGTCTGACCCCGGGAGAGTTTGATGGGGCCGTGTAGAGGAATAATCACTCTGTCTGACCCGGGAGAGTGTGATGGGACGGTGTGAAGGAGATTCACACTGTGTCTGACACCGGGAGTGTTTGATGGGGACCGTGTAGAGAAATAATCACTCTGTGTCTGACCCCGGGAGAGTTTGATGGGGCCGTGTAGAGGAATAATCACTCTGTGTCTGACCACGGGAGTGTTGGACGGGACCGTGTAGAGGTATAATCTCTCTGTGTCTGATCCCGGGAGAGTGTGATGGGATGGCGTGGGGTGAGATTCACTCTGTGTCTGACCCCGGGAGTATTTGATGGGACCGTGTAGAGGAATAATCACTGCGTGTCTGACCAACGGAGTGTTTGATGGTACAGTGTAGAGGAATAAACGCTCTGTGTCTGACCCCCGGGAGTGTTAGATGGGACCGTGTTGAGGAATAATCACTGTGTGTCTGACCCCGGGAGTGTGTGTTGGGACGGTGTGGACGGAGATTCACTCTGTGTCCTGACCACGGGAGTGTTTGATGGGACCGTGTAAGAGGAATAATCACTCTGTGTCTGACCACGGGAGTGTGTGTTGGGACGGTGTTGAAGGAGATTCAAACTGTGTCTGACACCGGGAGTGTGTGATGGTACCGTGTAGAGGAATAATCACTCTGTGTCTGACCCCGGGAGTGTGTGATGGGACGGTGTGAAGGGAGATTCACTCTTTGTCTTACCCGCGGAGTGTTTGATGGGACCGTGTATAAGAATAATCACTCTGTGTCTGACCCCCGGGACCGTTTGATGGGACCGGGTAGAGGGAATAATCACTCTGTGTCTGACCCCGGGAGAGTCTGATGGGCGGTGTTGAGGAATAATCACTCTGTGTCTGACCCCGGGAGAGTATGATGGGGCCTTGTAGAGGAATAATCACTCTGTGTCTCGCCCCGGGAGTGTTTGATGGGACCGTGTAGAAGAATAATCACTCTGTGTCTGACCCCGGGAGAGTGTGATAGGATGGGGTGGAGGGAGATTCACTCTGTGTCTGACCCCGGGAGTGTTTGATGGGACCGTGTAGAGGAATAATCACTCTGTGTCTGAACCCGGGAGAGTTTGATGGGGCCGTGTAGAGGAATAATCACTCTGTGTCTGACCACGGGAGTGTTTGACGGGACCGTGTAGAGGATAATCACTCTGTGTCTGATCCCGGGAGAGTGTGATGGGATGGCGTGGGGGGGAGATTCATTCTGTGTCTGACCGCGGGAGTGCTTGATGGGACCGTGTAGAGGAATAATCACTCTGTGTCTGACCCGGGAGTGTTTGATGGGACCGTGTAGATCAATAATCACTCTGTGTCTAACCCCGAGAGTGTGTGATGGGACGGTGTGTAGGGAGATACACTCTGTGTCTGACCCCTGGAGAGTGTGATGGGCGGTGTAGAGGAATAATCACTCTGTGGCTGACCCCGGGAGTGTTTGATTGGACCGTGTAGAGGAATAATCACCCTGTGTCTGACCCCGGGAGTGTGTGATGGGACGGTGTGGACGGAGATTCACTCGGTGTCTGACCCCGGGAGTGTTTGATGGGACCGTGTAGAGGAATAATCACTCTGTGTCTGACCACGGGAGTGTGTGTTGGGACGGTGTTGAAGGAGATTCACACTGTGTCTGACACCGGGAGTGTGTGATGGTACCGTGTAGAGGAATAATCACTCTGTGTCTGACCCCGGGAGTGTGTGATGGGACGGTGTGAAGGGAGATTCACTCTTTGTCTTACCCCCGGAGTGTTTGATGGGACCGTGTTGAAGAATAATCACTCTGTGTCTGACCCCCGGGACCGTTTGATGGGACCGGGTAGAGGAATAATCACTCTGTGTCTGACCCCGGGAGAGTCTGATGGGCGGTGTTGAGGAATAATCACTCTGTGGCTGACGCCGGGTGTGTTTGATGGTACCGTGTAGAGGAATAATCTCTCTGGTGTCTGACCCCGGAGTGTGTGATGGGACGGTGTGGGAGGGAGATTCAATCTGTATCTGACCCCGGGAGTGTTTGAATGGGCAGTGTAGAGGAATAATCACGCCGTGTCTGACCCCGGGAGTGTTTGATGGTACCGTGTAGAGGAATAATCTCTCAGTGTCTGACCCCGGGAGTGTGTGATGGGATGGTGTGGATTGAGATTCACTCTGTGTCTGACCCCGGGAGTGTTTGATGGGACCGTGTAGCGGAATAATCTCTCTGTGTCTGTTCCCGGGAGTGTGTGATGGGACGGTGTGGATTGAGATTCACTCTGTGTCTGACCCGGGAGTGTTTGATGGGCGGTGTTGAGGAATAATCACTCTGTGGCTGACGCCGGGTGTGTTTGATGGTACCGTGTAGAGGAATAATCTCTCTGTGTCTGACCCCGGGAGTGTGTGATGGGACGGTGTGGAGGGAGATTCAATCTGTGTCTGACCCCGGGAGTGTTTGATGGGCAGTGTAGAGGAATAATCACGCCGTGTCTGTCCCCGGGAGTGTTTGATGGTACCGTGTAGAGGAATAATCACTCTGTCTGACCCGGGAGAGTGTGATGGGACGGTGTGGAAGGAGATTCACACTGTGTCTGACACCGGGAGTGTTTGATGGGACCGTGTAGAGAAATAATCACTCTGTGTCTGACCCCGGGAGAGTTTGATGGGGCCGTGTAGAGGAATAATCACTCTGTGTCTGACCACGGGAGTGTTGGACGGGACCGTGTAGAGGAATAATCTCTCTGTGTCTGATCCCGGAGAGTGTGATGGGATGGCGTGGGGGGTGAGATTCACTCTGTGTCTGACCCCGGGAGTATTTGATGGGACCGTGTAGAGGAATAATCACTGCGTGTCTGACCAACGGAGTGTTTGATGGTACAGTGTAGAGGAATAATCGCTCTGTGTCTGACCCCCAGGGAGTGTTAGATGGGACCGTGTTGAGGAATAATCACTGTGTGTCTGACCCCGGGAGTGTGTGTTGGGACGGTGTGGACGGAGATTCACTCTGTGTCTGACCACGGGAGTGTTTGATGGGACCGTGTAGAGGAATAATCACTCTGTGTCTGACCCCGGGAGAGTGTGATGGGACGGCGTGGAGGGAGATTCACTCTGTGTCTGACCCCGGGAGTATTTGATGGGACCGTGTAGAGGAATAATCACTGCGTGTCTGACCAACGAAGTGTTTGATGGTACAGTGGTAGAGGAATAATCGCTCTGTGTCTGACCCCCGGGAGTGTTAGATGGGACCGTGTAGAGGAATAATCACCCTGTGTCTGACCCCGGGAGTGTGTGATGGGACGGTGTGGACGGAGATTCACTCGGTGTCTGACCCCGGGAGTGTTTGATGGGACCGTGTAGATCAATAATCACTCTGTGTCCTAACCCCGGGAGTGTGTGATGGGACGGTGTGTAGGGAGATACACTCTGTGTCTGACCCCTGGAGAGTGTGATGGGCGGTGTAGAGGAATAATCACTCTGTGGCTGACCCCGGGAGTGTTTGATTGGACCGTGTAGAGGAATAATCACCCTGTGTCTGACCCCGGGAGTGTGTGATGGGACGGTGTGGGACGGAGATTCACTCGGTGTCTGACCCCGGGAGTGTTTGATGGGGACCGTGTAGAGGAATAATCACTCTGTGTCTGACCACGGGAGTGTGTGTTGGGACGGTGTTGAAGGAGATTCACACTGTGTCTGACACCGGGAGTGTGTGATGGTACCGTGTAGAGGAATAATCACTCTGTGTCTGACCCCGGGAGTGTGTGATGGGACGGTGTGAAGGGAGATTCACTCTTTGTCTTACCCCCGGAGTGTTTGATGGGACCGTGTTGAAGAATAATCACTCTGTGTCTGACCCCCGGGACCGTTTGATGGGACCGGGTAGAGGAATAATCACTCTGTGTCTGACCCCGGGAGAGTCTGATGGGCGGTGTTGAGGAATAATCACTCTGTGGCTGACGCCGGGTGTGTTTGATGGTACCGTGTAGAGGAATAATCTCTCAGTGTCTGACCCCGGGAGTGTGTGATGGGACGGTGTGGAGGGAGATTCAATCTGTATCTGACCCCGGGAGGTGTTTGATGGGCAGTGGTAGAGGAATAATCACGCCGTGTCTGACCCCGGGAGTGTTTGATGGTACCGTGTAGAGGAATAATCTCTCAGTGTCTGACCCGGGAGTGTGTGATGGGATGGTGTGGATTGAGATTCACTCTGTGTCTGACCCCGGGAGTGTTTGATGGGACCGTGTAGAGGAATAATCTCTCTGTGTCTGTTCCCGGGAGTGTGTGATGGGACGGTGTGGATTGAGATTCACTCTGTGTCTGACCCCGGGAGTGTTTGATAGGACCTTGTAGTGGAATAATCGCTCTGTGTCTTACTCCCGGAGTGTTTGATGGGACCGTGTAGAGGAATAATCACTCTGTGTCTGACCTCCGGGAGCGTTTGATGGGACCGTGTAGAGAAATAATCACTCTGTGTCTGACCCCGGGAGGAGTGTGATAGGATGGTGTTGAGGGAGGATTCACTCTGTGTCTGACCCCGGGAGTGTTTGATGGGACAGTGTAGAGAAATAATCACTCTGTGTCTGACCCCGGGAGAGAATGATGGGGCCGTGTAGAGGAATAATCACTCTGTGTCTCGCCCCGGGAGTGTTTGATGGGACCGTGTAGAAGAATAATCACTCTGTGTCTGACCACCGGGAGAGTGTGTTGGGACGGTGTGGACGGAGACTCACTCTGTGTCTGACCCCGGCAGTGTTTCATGGGACCGTGTAGAGGAATAATCACTCTGTGTCTGATCCCCGGAACGTTTGATGGGACCGTGTAGAGGAATAATCACTCTGTGTCTGACCCCGGGAGAGTTTGATGGGGCCGTGTAGAGGAATAATCACTCTGTGTCTGACCACGGTAGTGTTTGATGGGACCGTGTAGAGGAATAATAACTCTGTGTCTGACCCCGGGAGAGTGTGATGGGACGGCGTGGAGGGAGATTCACTCAGTGTCTGACCCCGGGAGTATTAGATGGGACCTTGTAGAGGAATAATCACTGAGTTTCTGACCCACGGAGTGTTTGATGGTACAGTGTAGAGGAATAATCGCTCTGTGCCTGACCCACGGGAGTGTTAGATGGGACCGTGTAGAGGAATAATCACCCTGTGTCTGACCCAGGGAGTGTGTGATGGGACGGTGTGGACGGAGATTCACTCGGTGTCTGACCCCGGGAGTGTTTGATGGGACCGTGTAGATCAATAATCACTCTGTGTCTGACCCCTGGAGTGTGTGATGGGACGGTGTGTAGGGAGATTCACTCTGTGTCTGACCCCTGGAGAGTGTGTTGGACGGTGTGGAGTGAGATTCAGTCTGTGTCTGACCCCGGGAGTGTGAGATGGGACGATTTGCAGGGAGATTCACTTTGTGTCTGACCCAGGGAGTGTGTGATGTGCGGTGTAGAGGAACATTCACACTGTGTCTGACCCCGGGAGTGTGAGATGGGACCGTGTAGAGCAATAATCACTCTGTGTCTGACCCCGGGAGTGTTTGATGGGACCGTGGAGAAGAATAATCACTCTGTGTCTGAACACGGAAGAGTGTGATGGGACGGTGTGGAGGGAGATTCACTCTGTGTCTGACCCCGGGAGTGTTTGAAGGGACCGTGTTGAGGATTAATCACTCTGTGTCTGACCCCGGGAGTGCGTGATGGGACGGTGTGGAGGGAGATTCACTCTGTGTCTGACCCCGGGAGTGTGTGATGGGCGGTGTAGAGGAATAATCACCCTGTGTCTGACCCCGGGAGTTCGTGACGGGACGGTGTGGAGTGAGATTCACTCTGTGTCTGTCCCCGGGAGTGTATCATGGGACCGTGTTGAGGAATACTCACTCTGTGTTTGACCACGGGAGTATTTGATGGGACCGTGTAGAGGAATAATCACTGTGTGTCTGACCCCGGGAGTGTGTGATGGGACGGTGTGGAGGGAGATTTACTCTGTGTCTGACCCCGGGAGTGTTTGATGGGACCGTGTAGAGGAATTATCACTCTGTGTCTGACACCGGGAGTGCGTGATGGGACGGTGTGGAGGGAGATTCACTCTGTGTCTGACCCCGGCAGTGTTTGATGGTACCGTGTAGAGGAATAATCACTCTGTGTCTGACCCCGGGAGTGTGTGATGGGACGGTGTGAAGGGAGATTCACTCTTTGTCTTACCCCCGGAGTGTTTGATGGGACCGTGTACAGGAATAATCACTCTGTGTCTGACCCCCGGGAGCGTTTGATGGGACCGGGTAGAGGAATAATCACTCTGTGTCTTACCCCGGGAGAGTCTGATGGGCGGTGTAGAGGAATAATCACTCTGTGGCTGACGCCGGGAGTGTTTGATGGTACCGTGTAGAGGAATAATATCTCTGTGTCTGACACCGGGAGTGTGTGCTGGGACGGTGTGGAGGGAGATTCACTCTGTGTCTGACCCCGGGAGTGTGTGATGGGCAGTGTAGAGGAATAATAACGCCGTGTCTGACCCCGGGAATTCGTGACGGGACGGTGTGGAGGGAGATTCCCTCTGTGTCTGACCCCGGGAGTGTTTGATCGGAACATGTAGAGGAATAATCTCTCTGTGTCTGACCCCGGGAGTGTTTGATGGTACCGTGTAGAGGAATAATCTCTCAGTGTCTGACCCCGGGAGTGTGTGATGGGATTGTGTGGATTGAGATTCACTCTGTGTCTGACCCCGGGAGTGTTTGATGGGACCGTGTAGAGGAATAATCTCTCTGTGTCTGACCCCGGGAGTGTGTGATGGGACGGTGTGGATTGAGATTCGCTCTGTGTCTGACCCCGGGAGTGTTCGATAGGACCTTGTAGTGGAATAATCACTCTGTGTCTTACTCCCGGAGTGTTTGATGGGACCGTGTAGAGGAATAATCACTCTGTGTCTGACCTCCGGGAGCGTTTGATGGGACCGTGTAGAGAAATAATCACTCTGTGTCTGACCCCGGGAGAGTATGATGGGGCCGTGTAGAGGAATAATCACTCTGTGTCTGACCCCGGGAGATTGTGATGGGACGGTGTGGAAGGAGATTCACACTGTGTCTGACCCCGGGAGTGTTTGATAGTGCCGTGTAGAGGAATACTCTCTCTGTGTCTGACCCCGCGAGTGTGTGATGGGACCTTGTTGAGGAATAATCCCTCTGTGTCTGACCCCGGGAGTGTATGATGGGACGGTGTGGATATAAATTCACTCTGTGTCTGACCCCGGGAGTGTGTGTTGGGACGGTGTGGACGGAGTACTCACTCTGTGTCTGACCCCGGCAGTGTTTCATGGGACGGTGTAGAAGAATAATCACTCTGTGTCTGATCCCCGGGAGCGTTTGATGGGACCGTGTAGAGGAATAATCACTCTGTGTCTGACCCCGGGAGAGTTTGATGGGGCCCTGTAGAGGAATAATCACTCTGTGTCTGACCACGGTACTGTTTGATGGGACCGTGTAGAGGAATAATCACTCTGTGTCTGACCCCGGGAGAGTGTGATGGGACGGCGTTGAGGGAGATTCACTCTGTGTCTGACCCCGGGAGTATTTGATGGGACCTTGTAGCGGAATAATCACTGTGTGTCTGACCCACGGAGTGTTTGATGGTACAGTGTAGAGGAATAATCGCTCTGTGTCTGACCCCCGGGAGTGTTAGATGGGACCGTGTAGAGGAATAATCACCCTGTGTCTGACCCCGGGAGTGTGTGATGGGACGGTGTGGACGGAGATTCACTCGGTGTCTGACCCCGGGAGTGTTTGATGGGACCGTGTAGATCAATAATCACTCTGTGTCTGACCCCTGGAGTGTGTGATGGGAATGTGTGTAGGGAGATTCACTCTGCGTCTGTCCCCTGGAGAGTATGTTGGACGGTGTGGAGTGAGATTCAGTCTGTGTCTGACCAAGGGAGTGTGAGATGGGACGATTTGCAGGGAGATTCACTTTGTGTCTGACTCAGGGAGTGTGTGATGTGCGGTGTAGAGGAACATTCACTCTGTGTCTGACCCCGGGAGTGTGAGATGGGACCGTGTAGAGCAATAATCACTCTGTGTCTGACCCCGGGAGTGTTTGATGGGACCGTGGAGAAGAATAATCACTCTGTGTCTGAACACGGAAGAGTGTGATGGGACGGTGTGGAGGGAGATTCACTCTGTGTCTGACCCCGGGAGTGTTTGAAGGGACCGTGTTGACGATTAATCACTCTGTGTCTGTCCCCGGGGGTGCGTGATGGGACGGTGTGGAGGGAGAATCACTCTGTGTCTGACCCCTGGAGTGTGTGATGGGCGGTGTAGAGGAATAATCACTCTGTGTCTGACCCCGGGAGTTTGTGACGGGACGGTGTGGAGTGAGATTCACTCTGTGTCTGACCCCGGGAGTGTATCATGGGTCCGTGTTGAGGAATAATCACTCTGTGTTTGACCACGGGAGTATTTGATGGGACCGTGTAGAGGAATAATCACTGTGTGTCTGACCCCGGGAGTGTGTGTTGGGACGGTGTGGACGGAGATTCACTCTGTGTCTGACCACGGGAGTGTTTGATAGGACCGTGTAGAGGAATAATCACTGTGTGTCTGACCCACGGAGTGTTTGATGGTACAGTGTAGAGGAATAATCGCTCTGTGTCTGACCCCCGGGAGTGTTAGATGGGACCGTGTAGATCAATAACCACTCTGTGTCTAACCCCGGGAGTGTGTGATGGGACGGTGTGTAGGGAGATACACACTGTGTCTGACCCCTGGAGAGTGTGATGGGCTGTGTAGAGGAATAATCACTCTGTGGCTGACACCGGGAGTGCTTGATTGGACCGTGTAGAGGAATAATCAAAATGTGCCTGACCACGGGAGTGTATGATGGGACGGTGTGGATATAAATTCACTCTGTGTCTGACCCCGGGAGTGTTTGATGGGATGGTGTGGAGTGAGATTCAGTCTGTGTCTGACCCCGGGAGTGTGTGATGGGATGATTTGCAGGGAGATTCACTCTGTCTCTGACCCAGGGAGTGTGTGATGAGCGGTGTAGAGGAACATTCACTCTGTGTCTGACACCGGGAGTGCCTGATGGGACGGTGTGGAGGGAGATTCACTCTGTGTCTGACCCCGGCAGTGATTGATGGGACCGTGTTGAGGAATAATCCCTCTATGTCTGACCTCGGGAGAGTTTGATGGGACGGTGTGAAGGGAGATTCACTCTTTGTCTTACCCTCGGAGTGTTTGATCGGACCGTGTAGAGGAATAATCACTCTGTGTCCGACCCCCGGGAGCGTTTGATGGGACCGGGTAGAGGAATAATCACTCTGTGTCTGACCCCGGGAGAGTCTGATGGGCGGTGTAGAGGAATAATCACTCTGTGGCTGACGCCGGGAGTGTTTGATGGTACCGTGTAGAGGAATAATCTCTCTGTGTCTGACCACGGGAGTGTGTGATGGGACGGTTTGGAGGGAGATTCACTCTGTGTCTGACCCCGGGAGTGTGTGATGGGCAGTGTAGAGGAATAATCACGCCGTGTCTGACCCCGGGAATTTGTGACGGGACGGAGTGGAGGGAGATTCCCTCTGTGTCTGACCCCGGGAGTGTTTGATCGGAACATGTAGAGGAATAATCTCTCTGTGTCTGACCCCGGGAGTGTTTGATGGTACCGTGTAGAGGAATAATCTCTCAGAGTCTGACCCCGGGAGAGTGTGATGGGATGGTGTGGATTGAGATTCACTCTGTGTCTGACCCCGGGAGTGTTTGATGGGACCGTGTAGAGGAATAATCTCTCTGTGTCTGACCCCGGGAGTGTGTGATGGGACGGTGTGGATTGAGATTCACTCTGTGTCTGATCCCGGGAGTGTTTGATAGGACCTTGTAGTGGAATAATCACTCTGTGTCTTACTCCCGGAGTGTTTGATGGGACCGTGTAGAGGAATAATCACTCTGTGTCTGACCTCCGGGAGCGTTTGATGGGACCGTGTAGAGAAATAATCAATCTGTGTCTGACCCCGGGAGAGTATGATGGGGCCGTGTAGAGGAATAATCACTCTGTGTCTGACCCCGGGAGAGTGTGATAGGATGGGGTGGAGGGAGATTCACTCTGTGTCTGACCCCGGGAGTGTTTGATGGGACCGTGTAGAGGAATAATCACTCTGTGTCTGACACCGGGAGATTCTGATGGGACGGTGTGGAAGGAGATTCACACTGTGTCTGACCCCGGGAGTGTTTGAAGGGACCTTGTAGAGGATTAATCACACTGTGTCTGAATCCGGGAGAGTTTGATGGGACGGTGTGGAGGGAGATTCCCTCTGTGTCTGACCCCGGGAGTGTTTGATTGGACCGTGTAGAGGAATAATCACTCTGTGTCTGACCCCGGGAGTGTATGATGGGACGGTGTGGATATAAATTCACTCTGTGTCTGACCCCGGGAGTGTGTGTTGTGACGGTGTGGACGGAGACTCACTCTGTGTCTGACCCCGGCAGTGTTTCATGGGACCGTGTAGAGGAATAATCACTCTGTGTCTGATCCCCGGGAGCGTTTGATGGGACCGTGTAGAGGAATAATCACTCTGTGTCTGACCCCGGGAGAGTGTGATGGGACGGCGTGGAGGGAGATTCACTCTGTGTCTGACCCCGGGAGTATTTGATGGGACCTTGTAGAGGAATAATCACTGTGTGTCTGACTCACGGAGTGTTTGATGGTACAGTGTAGAGGAATAATCGCTCTGTGTCTGACCCCCGGGAGTGTTAGATGGGACCGTGTAGAGGAATAATCACCCTGTGTCTGACCCCGGGAGTGTGTGATGGGACGGTGTGGACGGAGATTCACTCGGTGTCTGATCCCGGGAGTGTTAGATGGGACCGTGTAGATCAATAACCACTCTGTGTCTAACCCCGGGAGTGTGTGATGGGACGGTGTGTAGGGAGATACACACTGTGTCTGACCCCTGGAGAGTGTGATGGGCGGTGTAGAGGAATAATCACTCTGTGGCTGACACCGGGAGTGTTTGATTGGACCGTGTAGAGGAATAATCAAAATGTGCCTGACCCCGGGAGTGTATGATGGGACGGTGTGGATATAAATTCACTCTGTGTCTGACCCCGGGAGTGTTTGATGGGACGGTGTGGAGTGAGATTCAGTCTGTGTCTGACCCCGGGAGTGTGTGATGGGATGATTTGCAGGGAGATTCACTCTGTCTCTGACCCAGGGAGTGTGTGATGAGCGGTGTAGAGGAACATGCACTCTGTGTCTGACCACCGGAGTGTGTGATGGGACGGTGTGGAGGGAGATTTACTCTGTGTCTGACCCCGGGAGTGTTTGAGGGGACCGTGTAGAGGAATTATCACTCTGTGTCTGACACCGGGAGTGCCTGATGGGACGGTGTGGAGGGAGATTCACTCTGTGTCTGACCCCGGCAGTGATTGATGGGACCGTGTTGAGGAATAATCCCTCTATGTCTGACCCCGGGAGAGTTTGATGGGACGGTGTGAAGGGAGATTCACTCTTTGTCTTACCCTCGGAGTGTTTGATCGGACCGTGTAGAGGAATAATCACTCTGTGTCTGACCCCCGGGAGCGTTTGATGGGACCGGGTAGAGGAATAATCACTCTGTGTCTGACCCCGGGAGAGTCTGATGGGCGGTGTAGAGGAATAATCACTCTGTGGCTGACGCCGGGAGTGTTTGATGGTACCGTGTAGAGGAATAATCTCTCTGTGTCTGACCACGGGAGTTTCTGATGGGACGGTTTGGAGGGAGATTCACTCTGTGTCTGACCCCGGGAGTGTGTGATGTGCAGTGTAGAGGAATAATCACGCCGTGTCTGACCCCGGGAATTTGTGACGGGACGGAGTGGAGGGAGATTCCCTCTGTGTCTGACCCCGGGAGTGTTTGATCGGAACATGTAGAGGAATAATCTCTCTGTGTCTGACCCCGGGAGTGTTTGATGGTACCGTGTAGAGGAATAATCTCTCAGTGTCTGACCCCGGGAGTGTGTGATGGGATGGTGTGGATTGAGCTTCACTCTGTGTCTGACCCCGGGAGTGTTTGATGGGACCGTGTAGAGGAATAATCTCTCTGTGTCTGACCCCGGGAGTGTGTGATGGAATGATTTGCAGGGAGATTCACTCTGTCTCTGACCCAGGGAGAGTGTGATGAGCAGTGTAGAGGAACATTCACTCTGTGTCTGACCCCGGGAGAGTGTGATGGGACGGTGTGGAGGGAGATTTACTCTGTGTCTGACCCCGGGAGTGTTTGATGGGACCGTGTAGAGGAATTATCACTCTGTGTCTGACACCGGGAGTGCGTGATGGGACGGTGTGGAGGGAGATTCACTCTGTGTCTGAACCCGGCAGTGTTTGATGGGACCGTGTTGAGGAATAATCCCTCTATGTCTTACCCCGGGAGAGTTTGATGGGACGGTGTGAAGGGAGATTCACTCTTTGTCTTACCCCCGGAGTGTTTGATCGGACCGTGTAGAGGAATAATCACTGTGTGTCTGACCCCCGGGAGCGTTTGATGGGACCGGGTAGAGGAATAATCACTCTGTGTCTGACCCCGGGAGAGTCTGATGGGCGGTGTAGAGGAATAATCACTCTGTGGCTGACGCCGGGAGTGTTTGATGGTACCATGTAGAGGAATAATCTCTCTGTGTCTGACCCCGGGAATGTGTGATGGGACGGTGTGGAGGGAGATTCACTCTGTGTCTGACCCCGGGAGTGTTTGATGGGACCGTGTAGAGGAATAATCTCTCTGTGTCTGACCCCGGGAGTGTGTGATGGTACGGTGTGGATTGAGATTCACTCTGTGTCTGATCCCGGGAGTGTTTGATAGGACTTTGTAGTGGAATAATCACTCTGTGTCTTACTCCCGGAGTGTTTGATGGGACCGTGTAGAGGAATAATCACTCTGTGTCTGACCTCCGGGAGCGTTTGATGGGAACGTGTAGAGAAATAATCAAAATGTGCCTGACCACGGGAGTGTATGATGGGACGGTGTGGATATAAATTCACTCTGTGTCTGACCCCGGGAGTGTTTGATGGGATGGTGTGGAGTGAGATTCAGTCTGTGTCTGACCCCGGGAGTGTGTGATGGGATGATTTGCAGGGAGATTCACTCTGTCTCTGACCCAGGGAGTGTGTGATGAGCGGTGTAGAGGAACATTCACTCTGTGTCTGACCCCGGGAGTGTGTGATGGGACGGTGTGGAGGGAGATTTACTCTGTGTCTGACCCCGGGAGTGTTTGATGGGACCGTGTAGAGGAATTATCACTCTGTGTCTGACACCGGGAGTGCCTGATGGGACGGTGTGGAGGGAGATTCACTCTGTGTCTGACCCCGGCAGTGATTGATGGGACCGTGTTGAGGAATAATCCCTCTATGTCTGACCTCGGGAGAGTTTGATGGGACGGTGTGAAGGGAGATTCACTCTTTGTCTTACCCTCGGAGTGTTTGATCGGACCGTGTAGAGGAATAATCACTCTGTGTCCGACCCCCGGGAGCGTTTGATGGGACCGGGTAGAGGAATAATCACTCTGTGTCTGACCCCGGGAGAGTCTGATGGGCGGTGTAGAGGAATAATCACTCTGTGGCTGACGCCGGGAGTGTTTGATGGTACCGTGTAGAGGAATAATCTCTCTGTGTCTGACCACGGGAGTGTGTGATGGGACGGTTTGGAGGGAGATTCACTCTGTGTCTGACCCCGGGAGTGTGTGATGGGCAGTGTAGAGGAATAATCACGCCGTGTCTGACCCCGGGAATTTGTGACGGGACGGAGTGGAGGGAGATTCCCTCTGTGTCTGACCCCGGGAGTGTTTGATCGGAACATGTAGAGGAATAATCTCTCTGTGTCTGACCCCGGGAGTGTTTGATGGTACCGTGTAGAGGAATAATCTCTCAGTGTCTGACCCCGGGAGAGTGTGATGGGATGGTGTGGATTGAGATTCACTCTGTGTCTGACCCCGGGAGTGTTTGATGGGACCGTGTAGAGGAATAATCTCTCTGTGTCTGACCCCGGGAGTGTGTGATGGGACGGTGTGGATTGAGATTCACTCTGTGTCTGATCCCGGGAGTGTTTGATAGGACCTTGTAGTGGAATAATCACTCTGTGTCTTACTCCCGGAGTGTTTGATGGGAGCGTGTAGAGGAATAATCACTCTGTGTCTGACCTCCGGGAGCGTTTGATGGGACCGTGTAGAGAAATAATCAATCTGTGTCTGACCCCGGGAGAGTATGATGGGGCCGTGTAGAGGAATAATCACTCTGTGTCTGACCCCGGGAGAGTGTGATAGGATGGGGTGGAGATAGATTCACTCTGTGTCTGACCCCGGGAGTGTTTGATGGGACCGTGTAGAGGAATAATCACTCTGTGTCTGACACCGGGAGATTCTGATGGGACGGTGTGGAAGGAGATTCACACTGTGTCTGACCCCGGGAGTGTTTGAAGGGACCTTGTAGAGGATTAATCACACTGTGTCTGAATCCGGGAGAGTTTGATGGGACGGTGTGGAGGGAGATTCCCTCTGTGTCTGACCCCGGGAGTGTTTGATTGGACCGTGTAGAGGAATAATCACTCTGTGTCTGACCCCGGGAGTGTATGATGGGACGGTGTGGATATAAATTCACTCTGTGTCTGACCCCGGGAGTGTGTGTTGTGACGGTGTGGACGGAGACTCACTCTGTGTCTGACCCCGGCAGTGTTTCATGGGACCGTGTAGAGGAATAATCACTCTGTGTCTGATCCCCGGGAGCGTTTGATGGGACCGTGTAGAGGAATAATCACTCTGTGTCTGACCCCGGGAGAGTGTGATGGGACGGCGTGGAGGGAGATTCACTCTGTGTCTGACCCCGGGAGTATTTGATGGGACCTTGTAGAGGAATAATCACTGTGTGTCTGACTCACGGAGTGTTTGATGGTACAGTGTAGAGGAATAATCGCTCTGTGTCTGACCCCCGGGAGTGTTAGATGGGACCGTTTAGAGGAATAATCACCCTGTGTCTGACCCCGGGAGTGTGTGATGGGACGGTGTGGACGGAGATTCACTCGGTGTCTGATCCCGGGAGTGTTAGATGGGACCGTGTAGATCAATAACCACTCTGTGTCTAACCCCGGGAGTGTGTGATGGGACGGTGTGTAGGGAGATACACACTGTGTCTGACCCCTGGAGAGTGTGATGGGCGGTGTAGAGGAATAATCACTCTGTGGCTGACACCGGGAGTGTTTGATTGGACCGTGTAGAGGAATAATCAAAATGTGCCTGACCCCGGGAGTGTATGATGGGACGGTGTGGATATAAATTCACTCTGTGTCTGACCCCGGGAGTGTTTGATGGGACGGTGTGGAGTGAGATTCAGTCTGTGTCTGACCCCGGGAGTGTGTGATGGGATGATTTGCAGGGAGATTCACTCTGTCTCTGACCCAGGGAGTGTGTGATGAGCGGTGTAGAGGAACATTCACTCTGTGTCTGACCACCGGAGTGTGTGATGGGACGGTGTGGAGGGAGATTTACTCTGTGTCTGACCCCGGGAGTGTTTGATGGGACCGTGTAGAGGAATTATCACTCTGTGTCTGACACCGGGAGTGCCTGATGGGACGGTGTGGAGGGAGATTCACTCTGTGTCTGACCCCGGCAGTGATTGATGGGACCGTGTTGAGGAATAATCCCTCTATGTCTGACCCCGGGAGAGTTTGATGGGACGGTGTGAAGGGAGATTCACTCTTTGTCTTACCCTCGGAGTGTTTGATCGGACCGTGTAGAGGAATAATCACTCTGTGTCTGACCCCCGGGAGCGTTTGATGGGACCGGGTAGAGGAATAATCACTCTGTGTCTGACCCCGGGAGAGTCTGATGGGCGGTGTAGAGGAATAATCACTCTGTGGCTGACGCCGGGAGTGTTTGATGGTACCGTGTAGAGGAATAATCTCTCTGTGTCTGACCACGGGAGTTTGTGATGGGACGGTTTGGAGGGAGATTCACTCTGTGTCTGACCCCGGGAGTGTGTGATGTGCAGTGTAGAGGAATAATCACGCCGTGTCTGACCCCGGGAATTTGTGACGGGACGGAGTGGAGGGAGATTCCCTCTGTGTCTGACCCCGGGAGTGTTTGATCGGAACATGTAGAGGAATAATCTCTCTGTGTCTGACCCCGGGAGTGTTTGATGGTACCGTGAAGAGGAATAATCTCTCAGTGTCTGACCCCGGGAGTGTGTGATGGGATGGTGTGGATTGAGCTTCACTCTGTGTCTGACCCCGGGAGTGTTTGATGGGACCGTGTAGAGGAATAATCTCTCTGTGTCTGACCCCGGGAGTGTGTGATGGGATGATTTGCAGGGAGATTCACTCTGTCTCTGACCCAGGGAGAGTGTGATGAGCAGTGTAGAGGAACATTCACTCTGTGTCTGACCCCGGGAGAGTGTGATGGGACGGTGTGGAGGGAGATTTACTCTGTGTCTGACCCCGGGAGTGTTTGATGGGACCGTGTAGAGGAATTATCACTCTGTGTCTGACACCGGGAGTGCGTGATGGGACGGTGTGGAGGGAGATTCACTCTGTGTCTGAACCCGGCAGTGTTTGATGGGACCGTGTTGAGGAATAATCCCTCTATGTCTTACCCCGGGAGAGTTTGATGGGACGGTGTGAAGGGAGATTCACTCTTTGTCTTACCCCCGGAGTGTTTGATCGGACCGTGTAGAGGAATAATCACTGTGTGTCTGACCCCCGGGAGCGTTTGATGGGACCGGGTAGAGGAATAATCACTCTGTGTCTGACCCCGGGAGAGTCTGATGGGCGGTGTAGAGGAATAATCACTCTGTGGCTGACGCCGGGAGTGTTTGATGGTACCGTGTAGAGGAATAATCTCTCTGTGTCTGACCCCGGGAATGTGTGATGGGACGGTGTGGAGGGAGATTCACTCTGTGTCTGACCCCGGGAGTGTTTGATGGGACCGTGTAGAGGAATAATCTCTCTGTGTCTGACCCCGGGAGTGTGTGATGGTACGGTGTGGATTGAGATTCACTCTGTGTCTGATCCCGGGAGTGTTTGATAGGACTTTGTAGTGGAATAATCACTCTGTGTCTTACTCCCGGAGTGTTTGATGGGACCGTGTAGAGGAATAATCACTCTGTGTCTGACCTCCGGGAGCGTTTGATGGGAACGTGTAGAGAAATAATCACTCTGTGTCTGACCCCGGGAGAGTATGATGGGGCCGTGTAGAGGAATAATCACTCTGTGTCTCGCCCCGGGAGTGTTTGATGGGACCGTGTAGAAGAATAATCATTCTGTGTCTGACCCCGGGAGAGTGTGATAGGAAGGGGTGGAGGGAGATTCACTCTGTGTCTGACCCCGGGAGTGTTTGATGGGACCTTGTAGAGGATTAATCACTCTGTGTCTGTCCCCGGGAGTGCGTGATGGGACGGTGTGGAGGGAGATTCCCTCTGTGTCTGACCCCGGGAGTGTTTGATTGGACCGTGTGGAGGAATAATCACTCTGTGTCTGACCCCGGCAGTGTTTCATGGGACCGTGTAGAGGAATAATCACTCTGTGTCTGATCCCCGGGAGCGTTTGATGGGACCGTGTAGAGGAATAATCACTCTGTGTCTGACCCCGGGAGAGTGTGATGGGACGGCGTGGAGGGAGATTCACTCTGTGTCTGACCCCGGGAGTATTTGATGGGACCTTGTAGAGGAATAATCACTGTGTGTCTGACTCACGGAGTGTTTGATGGTACAGTGTAGAGGAATAATCGCTCTGTGTCTGACCCCCGGGAGTGTTAGATGGGACCGTGTAGAGGTATAATCACCCTGTGTCTGACCCCGGGAGTGTGTGATGGGACGGTGTGGACGGAGATTCACTCGGTGTCTGATCCCGGGAGTGTTAGATGGGACCGTGTAGATCAATAACCACTCTGTGTCTAACCCCGGGAGTGTGTGATGGGACGGTGTGTAGGGAGATACACACTGTGTCTGACCCCTGGAGAGTGTGATGGGCGGTGTAGAGGAATAATCACTCTGTGGCTGACACCGGGAGTGTTTGATTGGACCGTGTAGAGGAATAATCAAAATGTGCCTGACCCCGGGAGTGTATGATGGGACGGTGTGGATATAAATTCACTCTGTGTCTGACCCCGGGAGTGTTTGATGGGACGGTGTGGAGTGAGATTCAGTCTGTGTCTGACCCCGGGAGTGTGTGATGGGATGATTTGCAGGGAGATTCACTCTGTCTCTGACCCAGGGAGTGTGTGATGAGCGGTGTAGAGGAACATTCACTCTGTGTCTGACCACGGGAGTGTGTGATGGGACGGTGTGGAGGGAGATTTACTCTGTGTCTGACCCCGGGAGTGTTTGATGGGACCGTGTAGAGGAATTATCACTCTGTGTCTGACACCGGGAGTGCCTGATGGGACGGTGTGGAGGGAGATTCACTCTGTGTCTTACCCTCGGAGTGTTTGATCGTACCGTGTAGAGGAATAATCACTCTGTGTCTGACCCCCGGGAGCGTTTGATGGGACCGGGTAGAGGAATAATCACTATGTGTCTGACCCCGGGAGAGTCTGATGGGCGGTGTAGAGGAATAATCACTCTGTGGCTGACGCCGGGAGTGTTTGATGGTACCGTGTAGAGGAATAATCTCTCTGTGTCTGACCACGGGAGTTTGTGATGGGACGGTTTGCAGGGAGATTCACTCTGTGTCTGACCCCGGGAGTGTGTGATGGGCAGTGTAGAGGAATAATCACGCCGTGTCTGACCCCGGGAATTTGTGACGGGACGGAGTGGAGGGAGATTCCCTCTGTGTCTGACCCCCGGAGTGTTTGATCGGAACATGTAGAGGAATAATCTCTCTGTGTCTGACCCCGGGAGTGTTTGATGGTACCGTGTAGAGGAATAATCTCTCAGTGTCTGACCCCGGGAGTGTGTGATGGGATGGTGTGGATTGAGCTTCACTCTGTGTCTGACCCCGGGAGTGTTTGATGGGACCGTGTAGAGGAATAATCTCTCTGTGTCTGACCCCGGGAGTGTGTGATGGGACGGTGTGGATTGAGATTCACTCTGTGTCTGACCCCGGGAGTGTTTGATAGGACCTTGTAGAGGAATAATCACTGTGTGTCTGACCCACGGAGTGTTTGATGGTACAGTGTAGAGGAATAATCGCTCTGTGTCTGACCCCCGGGAGTGTGTGATGGGACGGTGTGTAGGGAGATACACACTGTGTCTGACCCCTGGAGAGTGTGATGGGCTGTGTAGAGGAATAATCACTCTGTGGCTGACACCGGGAGTGTTTGATTGGACCGTGTAGAGGAATAATCAAAATGTGCCTGACCACGGGAGTGTATGATGGGACGGTGTGGATATAAATTCACTCTGTGTCTGACCCCGGGAGTGTTTGATGGGACGGTGTGGAGTGAGATTCAGTCTGTGTCTGACCCCGGGAGTGTGTGATGGGATGATTTGCAGGGAGATTCACTCTGTCTCTGACCCAGGGAGTGTGTGATGAGCGGTGTAGAGGAACATTCACTCTGTGTCTGACCCCGGGAGTGTGTGATGGGACGGTGTGGAGGGAGATTTACTCTGTGTCTGACCCCGGGAGTGTTTGATGGGACCGTGTAGAGGAATTATCACTCTGTGTCTGACACCGGGAGTGCCTGATGGGACGGTGTGGAGGGAGATTCACTCTGTGTCTGACCCCGGCAGTGATTGATGGGACCGTGTTGAGGAATAATCCCTTTATGTCTGACCCCGGGAGAGTTTGATGGGACGGTGTGAAGGGAGATTCACTCTTTGTCTTACCCTCGGAGTGTTTGATCGGACCGTGTAGAGGAATAATCACTCTGTGTCTGACCCCCGGGAGCGTTTGATGGGACCGGGTAGAGGAATAATCACTCTGTGTCTGACCCCGGGAGAGTCTGATGGGCGGTGTAGAGGAATAATCACTCTGTGGCTGACGCCGGGAGTGTTTGATGGTACCGTGTAGAGGAATAATCTCTCTGTGTCTGACCACGGGAGTGTGTGATGGGACGGTTTGGAGGGAGATTCACTCTGTGTCTGACCCCGGGAGTGTGTGATGGGCAGTGTAGAGGAATAATCACGCCGTGTCTGACCCCTGGAATTTGTGACGGGACGGAGTGGAGGGAGATTCCCTCTGTGTCTGACCCCGGGAGTGTTTGATCGGAACATGTAGAGGAATAATCTCTCTGTGTCTGACCCCGGGAGTGTTTGATGGTACCGTGTAGAGGAATAATCTCTCTGTGTCTGACCCCGGGAGTGTGTGATGGGACGGTGTGGATTGAGATTCACTCTGTGTCTGATCCCGGCAGTGTTTCATGGGACCGTGTAGAGGAATAATCACTCTGTGTCTGACCCCGGCAGTGTTTCATGGGACCGTGTAGAGGAATAATCACTCTGTGTCTGATCCCCGGGAGCGTTTGATGGGACCGTGTAGAGGAATAATCACTCTGTGTCTGACCCCGGGAGAGTGTGATGGGACGGCGTGGAGGGAGATTCACTCTGTGTCTGACCCCGGGAGTATTTGATGGGACCTTGTAGAGGAATAATCACTGTGTGTCTGACTCACGGAGTGTTTGATGGTACAGTGTAGAGGAATAATCGCTCTGTGTCTGACCCCCGGGAGTGTTAGATGGGACCGTGTAGAGGAATAATCACCCTGTGTCTGACCCCGGGAGTGTGTGATGGGACGGTGTGGACGGAGATTCACTCGGTGTCTGATCCCGGGAGTGTTAGATGGGACCGTGTAGATCAATAACCACTCTGTGTCTAACCCCGGGAGTGTGTGATGGGACGGTGTGTAGGGAGATACACACTGTGTCTGACCCCTGGAGAGTGTGATGGGCGGTGTAGAGGAATAATCACTCTGTGGCTGACACCGGGAGTGTTTGATTGGACCGTGTAGAGGAATAATCAAAATGTGCCTGACCCCGGGAGTGTATGATGGGACGGTGTGGATATAAATTCACTCTGTGTCTGACCCCGGGAGTGTTTGATGGGACGGTGTGGAGTGAGATTCAGTCTGTGTCTGACCCCGGGAGTGTGTGATGGGATGATTTGCAGGGAGATTCACTCTGTCTCTGACCCAGGGAGTGTGTGATGAGCGGTGTAGAGGAGCATTCACTCTGTGTCTGACCACGGGAGTGTGTGATGGGACGGTGTGGAGGGAGATTTACTCTGTGTCTGACCCCGGGAGTGTTTGATGGGTCCGTGTAGAGGAATTATCACTCTGTGTCTGACACCGGGAGTGCCTGATGGGACGGTGTGGAGGGAGATTCACTCTGTGTCTTACCCTCGGAGTGTTTGATCGGACCGTGTAGAGGAATAATCACTCTGTGTCTGACCCCCGGGAGCGTTTGATGGGACCGGGTAGAGGAATAATCACTATGTGTCTGACCCCGGGAGAGTCTGATGGGCGGTGTAGAGGAATAATCACTCTGTGGCTGACGCCGGGAGTGTTTGATGGTACCGTGTAGAGGAATAATCTCTCTGTGTCTGACCACGGGAGTTTGTGATGGGACGGTTTGGAGGGAGATTCACTCTGTGTCTGACCCCGGGAGTGTGTGATGGGCAGTGTAGAGGAATAATCACGCCGTGTCTGACCCCGGGAATTTGTGACGGGACGGAGTGGAGGGAGATTCCCTCTGTGTCTGACCCCGGGAGTGTTTGATCGGAACATGTAGAGGAATAATCTCTCTGTGTCTGACCCCGGGAGTGTTTGATGGTACCGTGTAGAGGAATAATCTCTCAGTGTCTGACCCCGGGAGTGTGTGATGGGATGGTGTGGATTGAGCTTCACTCTGTGTCTGACCCCGGGAGTGTTTGATGGGACCGTGTAGAGGAATAATCTCTCTGTGTCTGACCCCGGGAGTGTGTGATGGGACGGTGTGGATTGAGATTCACTCTGTGTCTGATCCCGGGAGTGTTTGATAGGACCTTGTAGAGGAATAATCACTGTGTGTCTGACCCACGGAGTGTTTGATGGTACAGTGTAGAGGAATAATCGCTCTGTGTCTGACCCCCGGGAGTGTGTGATGGGACGGTGTGTAGGGAGATACACACTGTGTCTGACCCCTGGAGAGTGTGATGGGCTGTGTAGAGGAATAATCACTCTGTGGCTGACACCGGGAGTGTTTGATTGGACCGTGTAGAGGAATAATCAAAATGTGCCTGACCACGGGAGTGTATGATGGGACGGTGTGGATATAAATTCACTCTGTGTCTGACCCCGGGAGTGTTTGATGGGACGGGGTGGAGTGAGATTCAGTCTGTGTCTGACCCCGGGAGTGTGTGATGGGATGATTTGCAGGGAGATTCACTCTGTCTCTGACCCAGGGAGTGTGTGATGAGCGGTGTAGAGGAACATTCACTCTGTGTCTGACCCCGGGAGTGTGTGATGGGACGGTGTGGAGGGAGATTTACTCTGTGTCTGACCCCGGGAGTGTTTGATGGGACCGTGTAGAGGAATTATCACTCTGTGTCTGACACCGGGACTGCCTGATGGGACGGTGTGGAGGGAGATTCACTCTGTGTCTGACCCCGGCAGTGATTGATGGGACCGTGTTGAGGAATAATCCCTTTATGTCTGACCCCGGGAGAGTTTGATGGGACGGTGTGAAGGGAGATTCACTCTTTGTCTTACCCTCGGAGTGTTTGATCGGACCGTGTAGAGGAATAATCACTCTGTGTCTGACCCCCGGGAGCGTTTGATGGGACCGGGTAGAGGAATAATCACTCTGTGTCTGACCCCGGGAGAGTCTGATGGGCGGTGTAGAGGAATAATCACTCTGTGGCTGACGCCGGGAGTGTTTGATGGTACCGTGTAGAGGAATAATCTCTCTGTGTCTGACCACGGGAGTGTGTGATGGGACGGTTTGGAGGGAGATTCACTCTGTGTCTGACCCCGGGAGTGTGTGATGGGCAGTGTAGAGGAATAATCACGCCGTGTCTGACCCCTGGAATTTGTGACGGGACGGAGTGGAGGGAGATTCCCTCTGTGTCTGACCCCGGGAGTGTTTGATCGGAACATGTAGAGGAATAATCTCTCTGTGTCTGACCCCGGGAGTGTTTGATGGTACCGTGTAGAGGAATAATCTCTCTGTGTCTGACCCCGGGAGTGTGTGATGGGACGGTGTGGATTGAGATTCACTCTGTGTCTGATCCCGGGAGTGTTTGATAGGACCTTGTAGTGGAATAATCACTCTGTGTCTTACTCCCGGAGTGTTTGATGGGACCGTGTAGAGGAATAATCACTCTGTGTCTGACCTCCGGGAGCGTTTGATGGGACCGTGTAGAGAAATAATCAATCTGTGTCTGACCCCGGGAGAGTATGATGGGGCCGTGTAGAGGAATAATCACTCTGTGTCTCGCCCCGGGAGTGTTTGATGGGACCGTGTAGAGGAATAATCACTCTGTGTCTGACCCCGGGAGAGTGTGATAGGATGGGGTGGAGGGAGATTCACTCTGTGTCTGACCCCGGGAGTGTTTGATGGGACCGTGTAGAGGAATAATCACTCTGTGTCTGACACCCGGAGATTGTGATGGGACGGTGTGGAAGGAGATTCACACTGTGTCTGACCCCGGGAGTGTTTGAAGGGACCTTGTAGAGGATTAATCACACTGTGTCTGAATCCGGGAGAGTTTGATGGGACGGTGTGGAGGGAGATTCCCTCTGTGTCTGACCCCGGGAGTGTTTGATTGGACCGTGTAGAGGAATAATCACTCTGTGTCTGACCCCGGGAGTGTATGATGGGACGGTGTGGATATAAATTCACTCTGTGTCTTACCCTCGGAGTGTTTGATCGGACCGTGTAGAGGAATAATCACTCTGTGTGTGACCCCCGGGAGCGTTTGATGGGACCGGGTAGAGGAATAATCACTATGTGTCTGACCCCGGGAGAGTCTGATGGGCGGTGTAGAGGAATAATCACTCTGTGGCTGACGCCGGGAGTGTTTGATGGTACCGTGTAGAGGAATAATCTCTCTGTGCCTGACCACGGGAGTTTGTGATGGGACGGTTTGGAGGGAGATTCACTCTGTGTCTGACCCCGGGAGTGTGTGATGGGCAGTGTAGAGGAATAATCACGCCGTGTCTGACCCCGGGAATTTGTGACGGGACGGAGTGGAGGGAGATTCCCTCTGTGTCTGACCCCGGGAGTGTTTGATCGGAACATGTAGAGGAATAATCTCTGTGTGTCTGACCACGGGAGTGTTTGATGGTACCGTGTAGAGGAATAATCTCTCAGTGTCTGACCCCGGGAGTGTGTGATGGGATGGTGTGGATTGAGCTTCACTCTGTGTCTGACCCCGGGAGTGTTTGATGGGACCGTGTAGAGGAATAATCTCTCTGTGTCTGACCCCGGGAGTGTGTGATGGGACGGTGTGGATTGAGATTCACTCTGTGTCTGATCCCGGGAGTGTTTGATAGGACCTTGTAGAGGAATAATCACTGTGTGTCTGACCCACGGAGTGTTTGATGGTACCGTGTAGAGGAATAATCTCTCTGTGTCTGACCACGGGAGTTTGTGATGGGACGGTTTGGAGGGAGATTCACTCTGTGTCTGACCCCGGGAGTGTGTGATGGGCAGTGTAGAGGAATAATCACGCCGTGTCTGACCCCGGGAATTTGTGACGGGACGGAGTGGAGGGAGATTCCCTCTGTGTCTGACCCCGGGAGTGTTTGATCGGAACATGTAGAGGAATAATCTCTCTGTGTCTGACCCCGGGAGTGTTTGATGGTACCGTGTAGAGGAATAATCTCTCAGTGTCTGACCCCGGGAGTGTGTGATGGGATGGTGTGGATTGAGCTTCACTCTGTGTCTGACCCCGGGAGTGTTTGATGGGACCGTGTAGAGGAATAATCTCTCTGTGTCTGACCCCGGGAGTGTGTGATGGGACGGTGTGGATTGAGATTCACTCTGTGTCTGATCCCGGGAGTGTTTGATAGGACCTTGTAGAGGAATAATCACTGTGTGTCTGACCCACGGAGTGTTTGATGGTACAGTGTAGAGGAATAATCGCTCTGTGTCTGACCCCCGGGAGTGTGTGATGGGACGGTGTGTAGGGAGATACACACTGTGTCTGACCCCTGGAGAGTGTGATGGGCTGTGTAGAGGAATAATCACTCTGTGGCTGACACCGGGAGTGTTTGATTGGACCGTGTAGAGGAATAATCAAAATGTGCCTGACCACGGGAGTGTATGATGGGACGGTGTGGATATAAATTCACTCTGTGTCTGACCCCGGGAGTGTTTGATGGGACGGGGTGGAGTGAGATTCAGTCTGTGTCTGACCCCGGGAGTGTGTGATGGGATGATTTGCAGGGAGATTCACTCTGTCTCTGACCCAGGGAGTGTGTGATGAGCGGTGTAGAGGAACATTCACTCTGTGTCTGACCCCGGGAGTGTGTGATGGGACGGTGTGGAGGGAGATTTACTCTGTGTCTGACCCCGGGAGTGTTTGATGGGACCGTGTAGAGGAATTATCACTCTGTGACTGACACCGGGACTGCCTGATGGGACGGTGTGGAGGGAGATTCACTCTGTGTCTGACCCCGGCAGTGATTGATGGGACCGTGTTGAGGAATAATCCCTTTATGTCTGACCCCGGGAGAGTTTGATGGGACGGTGTGAAGGGAGATTCACTCTTTGTCTTACCCTCGGAGTGTTTGATCGGACCGTGTAGAGGAATAATCACTCTGTGTCTGACCCCCGGGAGCGTTTGATGGGACCGGGTAGAGGAATAATCACTCTGTGTCTGACCCCGGGAGAGTCTGATGGGCGGTGTAGAGGAATAATCACTCTGTGGCTGACGCCGGGAGTGTTTGATGGTACCGTGTAGAGGAATAATCTCTCTGTGTCTGACCACGGGAGTGTGTGATGGGACGGTTTGGAGGGAGATTCACTCTGTGTCTGACCCCGGGAGTGTGTGATGGGCAGTGTAGAGGAATAATCACGCCGTGTCTGACCCCTGGAATTTGTGACGGGACGGAGTGGAGGGAGATTCCCTCTGTGTCTGACCCCGGGAGTGTTTGATCGGAACATGTAGAGGAATAATCTCTCTGTGTCTGACCCCGGGAGTGTTTGATGGTACCGTGTAGAGGAATAATCTCTCTGTGTCTGACCCCGGGAGTGTGTGATGGGACGGTGTGGATTGAGATTCACTCTGTGTCTGATCCCGGGAGTGTTTGATAGGACCTTGTAGTGGAATAATCACTCTGTGTCTTACTCCCGGAGTGTTTGATGGGACCGTGTAGAGGAATAATCACTCTGTGTCTGACCTCCGGGAGCGTTTGATGGGACCGTGTAGAGAAATAATCAATCTGTGTCTGACCCCGGGAGAGTATGATGGGGCCGTGTAGAGGAATAATCACTCTGTGTCTCGCCCCGGGAGTGTTTGATGGGACCGTGTAGAGGAATAATCACTCTGTGTCTGACCCCGGGAGAGTGTGATAGGATGGGGTGGAGGGAGATTCACTCTGTGTCTGACCCCGGGAGTGTTTGATGGGACCGTGTAGAGGAATAATCACTCTGTGTCTGACACCCGGAGATTGTGATGGGACGGTGTGGAAGGAGATTCACACTGTGTCTGACCCCGGGAGTGTTTGAAGGGACCTTGTAGAGGATTAATCACACTGTGTCTGAATCCGGGAGAGTTTGATGGGACGGTGTGGAGGGAGATTCCCTCTGTGTCTGACCCCGGGAGTGTTTGATTGGACCGTGTAGAGGAATAATCACTCTGTGTCTGACCCCGGGAGTGTATGATGGGACGGTGTGGATATAAATTCACTCTGTGTCTTACCCTCGGAGTGTTTGATCGGACCGTGTAGAGGAATAATCACTCTGTGTGTGACTCCCGGGAGCGTTTGATGGGACCGGGTAGAGGAATAATCACTATGTGTCTGACCCCGGGAGAGTCTGATGGGCGGTGTAGAGGAATAATCACTCTGTGGCTGACGCCGGGAGTGTTTGATGGTACCGTGTAGAGGAATAATCTCTCTGTGCCTGACCACGGGAGTTTGTGATGGGACGGTTTGGAGGGAGATTCACTCTGTGTCTGACCCCGGGAGTGTGTGATGGGCAGTGTAGAGGAATAATCACGCCGTGTCTGACCCCGGGAATTTGTGACGGGACGGAGTGGAGGGAGATTCCCTCTGTGTCTGACCCCGGGAGTGTTTGATCGGAACATGTAGAGGAATAATCTCTGTGTGTCTGACCCCGGGAGTGTTTGATGGTACCGTGTAGAGGAATAATCTCTCAGTGTCTGACCCCGGGAGTGTGTGATGGGATGGTGTGGATTGAGCTTCACTCTGTGTCTGACCCCGGGAGTGTTTGATGGGACCGTGTAGAGGAATAATCTCTCTGTGTCTGACCCCGGGAGTGTGTGATGGGACGGTGTGGATTGAGATTCACTCTGTGTCTGATCCCGGGAGTGTTTGATAGGACCTTGTAGAGGAATAATCACTGTGTGTCTGACCCACGGAGTGTTTGATGGTACAGTGTAGAGGAATAATCGCTCTGTGTCTGACCCCCGGGAGTGTGTGATGGGACGGTGTGTAGGGAGATACACACTGTGTCTGACCCCTGGAGAGTGTGATGGGCTGTGTAGAGGAATAATCACTCTGTGGCTGACACCGGGAGTGTTTGATTGGACCGTGTAGAGGAATAATCAAAATGTGCCTGACCACGGGAGTGTATGATGGGACGGTGTGGATATAAATTCACTCTGTGTCTGACCCCGGGAGTGTTTGATGGGACGGGGTGGAGTGAGATTCAGTCTGTGTCTGACCCCGGGAGTGTGTGATGGGATGATTTGCAGGGAGATTCACTCTGTCTCTGACCCAGGGAGTGTGTGATGAGCGGTGTAGAGGAACATTCACTCTGTGTCTGACCCCGGGAGTGTGTGATGGGACGGTGTGGAGGGAGATTTACTCTGTGTCTGACCCCGGGAGTGTTTGATGGGACCGTGTAGAGGAATTATCACTCTGTGTCTGACACCGGGACTGCCTGATGGGACGGTGTGGAGGGAGATTCACTCTGTGTCTGACCCCGGCAGTGATTGATGGGACCGTGTTGAGGAATAATCCCTTTATGTCTGACCCCGGGAGAGTTTGATGGGACGGTGTGAAGGGAGATTCACTCTTTGTCTTACCCTCGGAGTGTTTGATCGGACCGTGTAGAGGAATAATCACTCTGTGTCTGACCCCCGGGAGCGTTTGATGGGACCGGGTAGAGGAATAATCACTCTGTGTCTGACCCCGGGAGAGTCTGATGGGCGGTGTAGAGGAATAATCACTCTGTGGCTGACGCCGGGAGTGTTTGATGGTACCGTGTAGAGGAATAATCTCTCTGTGTCTGACCACGGGAGTGTGTGATGGGACGGTTTGGAGGGAGATTCACTCTGTGTCTGACCCCGGGAGTGTGTGATGGGCAGTGTAGAGGAATAATCACGCCGTGTCTGACCCCTGGAATTTGTGACGGGACGGAGTGGAGGGAGATTCCCTCTGTGTCTGACCCCGGGAGTGTTTGATCGGAACATGTAGAGGAATAATCTCTCTGTGTCTGACCCCGGGAGTGTTTGATGGTACCGTGTAGAGGAATAATCTCTCTGTGTCTGACCCCGGGAGTGTGTGATGGGACGGTGTGGATTGAGATTCACTCTGTGTCTGATCCCGGGAGTGTTTGATAGGACCTTGTAGTGGAATAATCACTCTGTGTCTTACTCCCGGAGTGTTTGATGGGACCGTGTAGAGGAATAATCACTCTGTGTCTGACCTCCGGGAGCGTTTGATGGGACCGTGTAGAGAAATAATCAATCTGTGTCTGACCCCGGGAGAGTATGATGGGGCCGTGTAGAGGAATAATCACTCTGTGTCTCGCCCCGGGAGTGTTTGATGGGACCGTGTAGAAGAATAATCACTCTGTGTCTGACCCCGGGAGAGTGTGAT